>NW_003852429.1:14962823-14963029 GCF_000181295.1 Otolemur garnettii
GATTTTAGATTTGTCATCACAGGTGCAACTTACATTTTTACAAGGCCCACCGAGGTGCTGTAGAGACTAGATCAGAGAAGAGCAAGACTGGCTGGGGACCAGCAAGAAGGCCGTGAAGGGTTCACAGTCAGGAGGCAACAGTGCTGGAATCAGGGAGGTGTCAGGTGGGGAGAAGTGGCCTGAGTCAGGACTGTTGTGGAGATAGA
>NW_003852429.1:14963254-14987607 GCF_000181295.1 Otolemur garnettii
TGGAAAATTAAATGCTTCTGATTTGGAACTCAGAAGGTCTGAAAATATAAAACAGGGTTTTTCGGTTTACAAATGGTATTTAAAACTATGGAACAACATGAGATGAACTAGTCTAAGGAGACAGAGTGGAGGAGAGGAGAAGGCACTAACAGTGACCCCAGGAGCCCCTGCCCGGGAGGTTTGGTTGTGGGTCTCCCAACCTTGGCTCTGCGCACGAGTGGGGCCGCCCTGCGCACCATATGATGTCTGGCCACACCCAGGGTCTCTACCCCCAGGTGTCAGCAGCATCCACTCAGTTAGGACAACCAACGTGTCTCCGGGCTCTCTCAGATGTTCCCAGGGGCCCCCAAATCACACTGACCCAGAACTAAGGGTACAGGCTAGAAAAGTGAAGGTAAAGTACAGGGAGCAAGCAGAGAAGGTCAAGGCAGGCGGGAGGCAGGTGGGTCAGAAACCAAGAGAAGAGACCATGGAGGGGAAATTCAAATTCGGATCACTGCAGAACTCAGGAAGCTGCCTGCAAGAGGGTCCGGTGGTTTTAGCAACAGGACCATGAGTGACCTTAACAGAGGTAATTCTGGTGGCTCAATGAGATCACAGCCAAACTGGTGCAGATAACAGATTTTTATTTATACAATTGGTTATATATAGTCAGAGTTTTAATAATATTCATGCCATTGCTTAATGTGTCATATAGCTTATGCCACTGACGGCTTACTCAGCAATTCCTCCTGTTAACAGAACTTTAGTTTTTCAGACAATGTGCAGCATATTTGTGGGAAACTGCTTTATGAAGTCACTGGTGGCAATCCCAGCCTTGCCAGCAACTGAGTTAGAAACAGGCTCGCCATGCAGGTGGAGTTAATGAGACATCTGGTAAATGTTTCCTTGTGGAGACAGAGAACCAGGAGGGGATTCTGATCTTCCTTTTCTGGATGTGGCATCTCAGAATTCTGAGAGGACTTAGGTACTTTCTTTTCTGGAGAGACAGAGTCTCACTGTGTGGCCCAGACTTGTCTAGAACTCCTGGGCTCAGGGACCCTCCCACCCCACCTCCTCAAGTGCTGAGATTACAGGTGCAAGCCACCCCACTCAGCCAAGGCACTTTTAACACAATTTCTCTGCCCACAGCCTAAGAAGAATTACCTTGAAAACAAGACAAATAGTAAGTTTGGCAAAAGGACAAACAGGAAGAACGTGGGTTCTTGCATCATATGGCTGGAACTTGGAATCGACCAACCTGCTGGCCATCCACCCTCAGACGTTTTAATAAATTAAACCGAATTTCTTGCAACCTCCGATGTGTTCTCAGTTGTTTTAATTTGTTTGTTATTAGCATTCACATCACCCTCAGCCTGTTGTCCACAACCTCTGGAGTACCGTGATCCACGTCCCTGACGTCCTGCTCACTTACTAACCTGAATGGAATTCAGAGCTCCCAATTCAGTTTTCCGAAAGAAGGCAAATCGGCCACCGTCACCTCTTGACCGTGAAGCTGTGAACTTTCAGCTTCCATTCAGCTTCCATTCAGCTTCCTACTCACGCTGCTGTTGTCCATCCGCTGTCCTGTGCCCTACACTGCCTGCCGTGGGGGTTTGTGCCCTTGGCCCACCGTCCCCCCTCCTCCTGCCGTGGGAGTTGCAGGAGCCACTCTTCTGAGGATCCTTGCAAACCCCGGTCCTCCTACATCAGTGGCCTCCAGTGACCTCCAGCTACACCTTCCTCAGGCACCCACACTGGCAGCCACACCCAGGACCTCACCAGCACCTGAAACTCCTCCACCTCCAAGATCTTAAATTCAGAAGCCCTTCCCTCTTTTACAAGCCCTGCTCCCTCTGTTTGACCTCAGTATGACCCTGGATTCCCAGCCACCCCTTGTCTCCCACGAGCCCCTTTCTGGATATAAACCATAAATGGAAACCCCTTAGAAACTAGGACTATTATCAGCTTGAGGGAATGATGACCACCTACTTATTACACCTTTATAACAGCCTGGCCCAAGACCACACTTGTTCAATCACTTCAATTAAATTTTAACCAGCACTTAAAATCCCCACATCCTGAACCCAACTTGTCAGAAGCTAAGCCCAGGGCAATGTACCTGGAGTTTCACCCACTTCTGATGCTAGGCTGTAGAAACTGCAGAAGAAAGCTAAATGACCACATGTACCCCATATTTATGCCCAGACATCCAGAAAACATGGCCAGAAAAGAAGGAAAGCAAGCAGTCTCACCTCTACCCAGAGAGGAACGCAGAGGCCGTAGAGAAAATGCCTGGAGACGCCGTTAGTCGCACACAGGGTCGTCGCTCCGTCCGCACAGCCGGCCTCGGACAGGCGCCCAGGTGTCCTTCCCCCCGGCTGGCTCTCTCTGCCTCTTCCCTTCTCCCTTTCCCGGGAGAGACTGTGGTTGAGACCATGGAGGCCCATCCTGAAGGGCGCCCGCAGACACTGCAGTCTGCCCCCCCCCGACACCCCAGCACAGGCAGGTCCAGGTCTTTCCAATTCTTCAAAATAGATCACCTATTCCAACTCCCCAAAATCAGAACCCAAAACACACTTTCTTTTTCAATATTGCTTGACTCTAACACAAGTGTGATCTATTACAATAGAGTTTCATCCTTCAAACTTAATTAACACGCACTTAATATACTGGCTCAATGAAAGAATAATTCCGTTTAATTCAAAGGACACAGCGTTATGTGGTGAGCCAATCAGTGTGCCTCCCCAGGGCACACTCAGCCTCCACATCTCACCTCAGCACCACTGCGTGTGCCTGTGACATTCAGACACAGACTTTTACTTTTGTATTGAACATGGCCCCGCAATGCCAGTTAGTGACATCGTCTCCTACTGAACCCTGGGACACCTGCTCGCCCAATCCTGGACGGTTACTCCCCAGCAAGAAAGCCGACGTCACTGAGACGGCAGCCCACGGGCCTGTTAACTCTGCTGGTTGATGTGCTTTATGTCTTTCTCACGTGCCTCTACCTCCTCTAGCTCAACTGCCCTGCCCCATACTTTTAAAAACAAATTTTTTAATGCAGTAAAATATATAAAACATAAATTTTACTTTAGGCATTGTAAGTATACAATTCAGAAGCATTAAGTACATTCACAATGTTCTGCAACCCCTACCACCGTCCATCTGCAGAATTTTTCATCACCCCAAACAGAAACCCAGCCCCCAATAAACACTGACTCTCCACTCTGCATGCTTTCCAGCATATAAATACGGCGGCATCTTGAATTCCCTTCTCTGCAGTGTTTACCTTTAGTCTGTAAGCACTTTGATTTCTCATCCTAGATACGCTTCTCTTTTCTCTGCTTTGCTCTCAAAATTCTGCTCCATCCTGTTCTCTTGACCTCTTGTCAGCAGGGCTCTTCAGGCCTCAGCACCCTCCTCTGCCGTCCAACGGCCCCGCCCGCTGGTCCTTCTCCTTCATTAACCCAGGAAGGCCCTGGCAGCTAAGACCACGCCTCGCGCACCTGCATCCTCAGTGCAGGGCATCGCTGCTGGCACAAGGTAGTCCATAAATAGTTGCTGGATGAATGATTAGAAGAAAACAATCCCCACAGGAGGATGAGTACTTGCTGAGCACCACGCTAAGCCACTGCCATGATGCATATTTTTTTTATTACAGGAGGGTACAATCATCAATCCTGTTCTGCAGGTGATGAAAGCAAGGCTCATGTCGCTCACCTGGAACATGGGAAAGCCGGGGTTTGACCTCCCAGGATCCTGACTCCAGAGTCTGGACTCCCCACTGTTTTACAATTCGCACCTGTCTGTCCATAATAAGAACTAACCTACATCTGACGGTGACCTCCAGTCTCTAGAATCTTTGCCAGGGATACGCTTAGATTTCTACCCAATCTTAGCACTTTATTAACATCATTTATTTAAAGTTAAATGTAAGCAGTATTGGATGTATTTGTATAATTAGTATCCTAAATTAGTATCTGAAGTGTTAAAAGAAAGAAATGTCTGCCCACATTATGGAAGGTTATCTGGACCCCCACCCCTGCTACAGGAGTGCACTCCTCTCTCAAGGACACTTGAGCCCGGTCACTGCCTCACCTTGCATATGTCTCAGAGAATAGCCAGCCCTCAGCCTGGACCTGCATGGAAGAAACATCCAGAGCCCTGGGTCACCTGCAGCCCGTGGGCCTGGGAGCTAGAGGTGAGTCCCTGAGGTTCTGGGCTGTGTGTTACCAAGTGTGACTTAGTGAAAGTTGACTGATAGATACATTTTCATGGATTGCATTACATCCTGCCAAAAGATGTTGACATCTAACCCCAGAAGCTATGAATGTGACCTTATTTAGAAAGAAGTTCTGGTGTTGACAGAGATCAAGGTAAGACGAGGTCGGTAGTGTGGGCCTGATCTGACATGACTGTCTTTACACAAAGTGGGAATTTGAACAGAGGGAGGTATGTATATACAGAGAAAAGATGATGGGAGGGAGCATGGGAGAAAGACCCCTGACCACCTGCGAGCCAAGGATGACTGAGATTGCCAGAGCAAGGGGAGACGCTCAGAACAGATCCTTCTCCAGTGCCTTGGAGGGACGTGGCCTTGCTCACGCCTTGATTTCAAATTCATGCCTCCATTCCTATGAGACAGTACATTTTGACTGATCTCTGCCACCCCACTGATGGTACTTTCTTAAGGCGGTCCTAGCAAACTGATGCAAGTATCAGTTCAGCCCAGTTACCTACACTCAGTGAGAAAAGAAACATTGTATAGAGTCTCAATGAAAAGAATTTTCTAAAGTCAACCCTTGGGGAATTTATTGACCCTCTTTAAAGGAGCTAAATAGAAAAGTCCTAGGACATCAAACTTGCTTTGAGATGTATGACTTTTAGTTTGTTTGGGAAAGATGTAATAAAATAAAGATCTTGATCCTCAGAAGAGATTTCAATCACTATCAAGAAGCTATCCATTTTTAATCAAATATACGTATTAGAATACTTTCCATATTCTATGATTTCTTTGCTGTAGTAAGTGAAACACTGCAAGTTATATATTTTCCTCTAACATTCACTGAAAACGTATACCATTTATGCATTTTCTGTGTAATAAAATATAACTGTAATACTGATCTCTTCCCTGCTTCCCCAGACTCACTCTCTATAGATCATGGACTGTATGTAAAAAACACACAGTGCTTATAAGATGGTTTAAAGTCTGGTGGACACCACTGAGAATTGGACGAGCTCCTGCAGCATCGTTTTTTAAAAGTCCATAAATCTGCCTGTGTCTATACCTGGGGCTTCTCAAAGTCAGTCCTGTGTGCAGGCTGACTCAGGAAAGAGATGCTTGGTATGATTTGAAGAGCACCTCTAGATACAGGGTAAATTGTCCTTTGCCCTACACAAAGCCGACACACGAGGACTAGTTATGTTATATTTAAACCATTGCATAGTTGAACTAGTACACTCGGGAAGGCTGAAAGATTGATCCTGTTTTATTAGCCAAAGTAGATTTCAGTATATCAGATTAGCTGAGCTCTGCAAAAGATATTGGTAAGTTGTTTCCCAGGTGGAAAGGTGGAAAAGGTATTAAAATTCTTCAGGGTCTCCCCAGAGCCTCAAAAAAAAAACTTCTTAGCAAGACAGATGTAAGCCCTCTGAGAGCTGGCCTCTGATTTCCTCTCCAGACTCATCTGTCTGAATCTAGCTACACTGAATTATTCAAAGAGGAAATTATCTAGTCCTCTTTTTCTTGATAACTCTGCCTTTCCTGATTTACCATGTGGTCCAATTTTAATTAGGATAATTAATGCTGGCTCCACAAACACTAGTCAGTCTTGCTTGTAAAGAGCCCACAGTGGGTCCGGTTGCCGCTGGCTGTTTTGTATTCACATCAACTGGGGGACACAGTCCACTCAGGTGTCTGTGACTAAGGAGGAAGGGGAACAAGGGGCCCCCTGGTGCCAGGACCCAGGCATCAGGAGGGTCGCTGACCAGCACGAGTCACAGGGGCCAGCCTCCTTCCAGAAAGGAGAGACTTAGAGGGCAGGACACAGGTCTCTGCTGGGTGATCTCCGTCCTCACAGCCCACACTCCACTGTGTTGATAATCTACTGCCTGCCTTTCTGGCTGGTTAGGTGAGGAGTGCTTTCACGTGACTCTGCACCTCGTTTGTTTTGTATCCAGTGCTCCAGCTGCTTTCTTGCCACACCTTAATCACTCAGTAATTGTTAAGATGAAGACCTAAGGAGGGGTCCCATACAAAGCGGTGGCGGGATGTCTCCTGTGGTCAGCCACTGCGCTCCAGCCCAGGACACAGAGACCTTGTTTCTTAAAAAGAAAAGGAAAAAAGTAAAAGAAAAAAAGAGAATAAATGAATGAAGGAACCGACGGATGGACAGGACCTTGGGTAAGGTGTCAGTGAGAAGCTATTCAACACCTGCAGAGAACACTTGTTAGGGCCATTACCTTCTGCAAAACTTGTTATGATTGAAAAGTTTACAACACTGAGAATCCTGATCTAAACTAGAGCCCAGGAGGTCTAATTTCTTCCAATTGCCTGTGCAACCAGAGCACAGGTGTGTGATCTGAGGATCCCGGGTCAGATGGACTCACACGTGATTGTCATGCAGAGGAAAGCGTGGGTTCTGATCTCCACTTCTGCGGGGGATGGAGGTAACAGAATCAACTCGGATGGCTACAGTGGTTTCACGGTTGGTTGTAAATGGGGGTGCGGGGGCAGAGGAGAGGTGAGAGACTGCAGTGCTGTACCAGGCCAGCATTGGGGCTGACCTCATCAGCCACCTCTGTGGTGTGATTTCAGATGTTATTCTATGAAATTTAGCCTTGGATTAGGTTTTGAAGCTCTCCCAAGATTGCTATCATCTACTCAATATTTCTTTAATTAAATCTCTTTCTATGTAAAAAAAAAAAAAAAATCAGAGTCCACTGCATGCAATTAAGAACCATTGAGATCCCAGAAAACAGCATGAGGCTGAGGGATATTGGGACTAGGAGAGTGTGTGTGTTTATGTGTCTGTATGTGTGTGAGCACCTGTGAATGTGCGTGTGTGTGAGCACCTGTGAATGTGTGTGTGTGAGCACCTGTGAATGTGTGTGTGTGTGAGCACCTGTGAATGTGTGTGTGTGAGCACCTGTGAATGTGTGTGTGTGTGCACCTGTGAATGTGTGTGTGTGCACCTGTGAATGTGTGTGTGTGAGCACCTGTGAATGTGTGTGTGCGTGCACCTGTGGATGTGTGTGTGTGAGCACCTGTGAATGTGTGTGTGTGAGCACCTGTGAATGTATGTGTGTGAGCACCTGTGAATGTGTGTGTGTGTGTTAAGAGAATCACTGGTGGGGGAGCGGGAGACAGTGGTAAAGCAGTAAAGTCTTAGAGGTGGAGACAGTGGCGAATGGAATCCAAGATCGTATTCTGCTGGCTTCATTTTCACTACGTGTCTTTATTTTGTGCCAACTGAGATGCTGCTTATATATTAAACTGCAGGATTTGGGGGGGGCATTTCTAATCTTAATATTTTTCTATTGAATTTATGTCTTGTTTCTACAATCTACCATTAAACTTAGTCTTTATTAAACTCATGAATTGTGCTTCAAGTAAAAACTGTGGTAAACAGTCCCAAGTGATACACGTGTCCTTTGGTTTTTCTGTGAAGTGTAAATCTGAAGGTCAGTTTAGTTTAACAGGATTTCTGAGCCCCCAGGAAGTTTGGTGGCCTCATGCCAGCTAAAAAAGTTTTACTCAAAGAGTCTAAAGTAGTTCAAATTATCAAGAGAGTCTTAAAGATGGAGTCACAGAATATTCTGAGACAGGCAATGCTTCTACTCCATAAAAACACAACATTATGTATGTCCTGATAAATACTGACTCAAGAAGAGAGAGCCATCATAGCTTTGGAAGGGACTATTAAGTAAAAATTGGAGTTCTGCCCAAGATTTTTAAGTAAATACATTTATTTGTTTCCATAAAATATTTATTTCCCTAAATGTTGTGCAATATTGGAAGTTTATTTCCTAAGAGATCGCTTTCTCCAGTGGCTACTAATACTTGTACAGATTCACTTGTTAGTATTTTTAAATTTCAAAACCCAATATTTCAAGCAGCCCACCAAGGCTTTGCCAACTCTTAATGTAAAATACCTTCTTCCAATTTTGAAGAACTTTAATGTTTGAAGCACCTTGATTAGGATTTTTCAAATTGGCTCCTTTGCAGGGTGAAGGTGGCACACCTATGAGATGGGTGCCTTCCACTTGGTTATCCTCACAATTTAACGACGTGTAATTGATGCTGACATAACTGCTTCTAAAAGTTTTCAAGGCTCGGAAAAGACTCCTGGAACTAAAGGGTTGACCCTTTCTGAAAACCGGAGTAATGGACAGGCATTGGCTAGCTCTTCTTTTAAACAGATCCATTTCTCAAGCTGTTGTTGCATTGTGAGAGATCCCCAGAAGTCAGTGAAAAAAGCTCAGAATTGAGCCTTAGGAGGTCTGTTTATCTCTGCCAGCTCATTGCTGGGACCCAGGCTGGGTAGTGCCGGGAACAATGCCTGCCTGGCAGCCTAACTAATTTTAAAACTTGTTGGTAAAAAAGTGTGAAGAAGTGAGTCTATTTTTGTTTGCTGTCTTAGGCTTTGTGTGAGGGTGGAGGCTGCGAGGGTAGATGGAGTATGCGGCAAAGACGTAATTAAAACTATTCCTTTTGTTGAAAGAAAGGAAGGAAGAGAAAGAAAGAGAGAGAGGAAGGAAAGAAAGAAAGGAAAGGAAAGGAAGAAAGAAGGAAAGAAAGAGAGAGAAAGAAGGAAGGAAGGAAGGAAGGGAGGGAGGGAAAGGAACTGGTCAGTCTTCCCAGGAGACCTTGATCTCTTTGTTACTCACTGTATTTGGAAAGTTCTCTTGAAATGTCATTCTGAAAGTGACACTCCAGCAGCCTGGCAGAGAAAGGAGAAGGGACAGTTGGGGAACAACACTGCAGAGATAAAAGCCTTCATTTTTTTTTAAGAGCAATATTTAATTAGAAGCATCTTAGTGTTTATTCTGTCTCAGGAAGTTTTACCTGGATTGCAAATTATCTCCTATACGTAAAGTTTAAGGAATAACTATTAAGGAAAAAACAAGTTTGATCTTGCTCCTTCTTCACTAACACATCAAAAACAAGATTGCACCATATGGAAGGCTGGTTTGAACCTAAAAGGAAGAAAGAGTACAATAATAAAATGATAATGCCCGTAATTAAAATAAGTGCACACATGCACTCTGGAGATGTCAGAGGAAGGAGTCACAGGTGGTGCACTCTGTGGTTTTGTCCTCAGCTAACGATGTGACAGGCAATTTGATTTTCCTATTCCTTTTTGTGCCTACAAATAACCTCCTTCCAGGTCTCCCGGGGACATCAAAGGGAGTGTGGTGTATACAGAGAGGACACAAGCAGGGGACAGAAGAGAAGGAGGGTTAGCTTCGCAAAGGCCACATTTGTTCAAGCTAGTTTCTAAAGGCTGCACACGGTGTGTGATGTACATACGTGATGATCGGGGGAAGCAGTGTAACTCTGCTCCCTTCACGCATCAAAGCTACTCTGGAAAAGCCAGGGATTTCGAGAGTATTGGGAGTAATATTCCTAAATATTAGCTGATAATAGAGGCATATATTCCTGCAGAACTGTGGATTATTTTTACTGAAACCCAATGAATACAAAGCAAAAGCAATTCTGACAATTCAACATGGTGAGTCAGGTCTTTAGCTTATTAATGAGAATATACTGGTGGTCAATCCATCTTCATTAAAGCTTGTTGAGTAGAGAAAGGGAGGGCTGGGAGAGGGGCAAGGGAGGAAGAGATAATCATTTTATAACACATTTGAGATTTATTTTCCAAGTTTATCTGTGTTCTGCACTCCTGCTGCAATATGGATTCAAACTCAAAAGTTGGAGAAATAACAGCATAGCTCACTTGCCACATTTTCAATTACGACTATAATTAGACACTGCAGTAAATCAAGTACCTTGCCTAGAATTTCTCTGTATTTCATAGAAAGAAGAAATTCTTTTTCTCAAAGAAAATAATATTCTGTCATATAATCAATGTATTTAATAACTGAGTAAACTGGAATCATTTCCTTTCCTCACATCAATACCATTCTTCATCCGACTCTAATGATGTCGCATGGCATAAAAGTTTATTGACGGCTAGAACCAAAAAAAGGTGGATAAAAAAAATCTCTTCCTTTAAAAAAAAATGCAGAAAGAATTTGAACATAGCTTAATAAAACTTTTATAAACCTTTTTTTGCTATTAACAAATAACTAAATTTTTATATTTTAAAATATAGAATTCTTATAATTCACTTTTTTATGTGTCAAAGTTCCAAATATATTTGTGAAATATTTCTACTAACATTTTTATATATACGAATGAAATATATGTATATTTTAAGTTTATCTTTATTTATTTTTTTATTTTTCTGAGACAAGGTCTCACTTTGTCATCCTCAGCAGAGTCCTGTGGAATCATAGCTCACAGCAACCTCAAATGCTTAGGTTCAAGTGATCCTCCTGCCTCAGCCTCCCAAGTAACTGGGACTATAGGGCCCCGCCACAATGCCTGGATAGTTTTTTTTTTTTTCTATTTTAAGTATAGACAGAGTCTCCTTCTTGCTCAGGCTGGTCTTGAACTCCAGCACTCAAGCAATCCACCCACCTCAGCCTCCCAGAGTGCTAGGATTATAGGCACGAGCCACCATCCTTGGCTTTGTTTTTGTTTATAAAAAAATAATGAACATTCTTTGACCACTTCCAAAGATAACTTTTTCAAATAACCTGAAATACTGAGAAACACTTAATCCCCATGTTGAAGGAGTCACAATTTCCATGTTTCTTATGTGAATGCCAAAATTTCACACTACTTGTATTAAAAATTTTAAGCAACTCTCGAATGTTCTGTTATATGGTCCACAAAGCACTGTAGTAATTTAAAACACTCCAATGAGGAAAAAAGAGTGAGGCATGTTAAGAGAAGAATGACATTTATATGCTTCAAAAATGGTCTTAATTTACAAATATGAAGGGTTTTGTTTTAATGTAATCAAATTGTATAATCCCCACATCAGAATTAAAACTGCTATTCAGGATGTATGTTGTAAACCCATGACATCAAAGACTATGATTTTGAGGAAAATTATTCTTTAGAAAGGAAATACCCTATACTTGTCTAAAAATAAATTGTGCAGAAAGGCACCAAGGCAGTATTCCATTGTAGGCTGTGAATCCTTTCAAAGGAATGGTGTCCTGAATATTAACATCAGCTCACTTATTCCCAAGATGTATGCAATTACCTCCGAGAGGAGAGCTGGAATTGGAAGGTCTCAGGGGCTTACTTAGATAATGACATAAAATGAATTGCAACGATTACCCGTGTGCTTTTCCAGGAGACATATTATTTAAAACCTATCTAGGACTTCAAGAACGAAAGACAGAAGAATGTCCACTTTATGAAATTGCTATTAAAGTGTGACCTAAAGTTGAAGACAAGGTTAATTATTGGTTTTTAACCAAAGTATCATTCTAGTTTAATATCAGTGCCCAGGTCTTAAATATTGAAGCAAGTCACATTTTTCAGGGACAATTGCCTTTGAATGAAGAATGACAGGGCTCTGGTCTTCGCTGACCCTTACAACTCCTGCAGCCTAATCCATGGCAACTTGGTTACTACGGCAACCGAGGAACACCCACAGGAACAGGATGAAACCGTGAAATCTGATGTCATACTTTCTGAAGATATAAATTGCAAATGATAGTCTAAAGTAGATTTGTTAAATGTGAGATTAAAATCATAAATTAGTTGGAAGTGAATATGCAACCTGCACCAGGATTGAAAATTAAGGCTATGTGTTCATGCATTCAGCAAGTTCATTGGTCACTCGGTACGTGTGGGGCAGGAAGGTGACGGAGGGAGACATCATTCCTGAAGGCCTGTTCTCCCCAAGCCCTCACCCACTTCAACAAGAAGCTCTAAGTTAGTTCACTGCTTTTCTTAGACACTTTTTCTGCCACAAAATAAAGTCAGAATTTTGAAATGTTTTTGCTGATTTGATCAATGTAAACTTCATAACCAGATCTCTTTAGGCATAAAAATGACACAGACGTTTTCCAAATTTCCAAGTTCCTTTGTGTAATAGCAGTTAGCTCTCAGTCTCACCTTTCCATCTTGGAAAACTGACTTCAGGAATTTTGTCTCAGGGTCCCACAGTAGAAAATAAGGCTCCTAATTAATTCTGTTGGTGTTTGCCGTGACTTCCATCCAGACATCTCAGGCATTTCATTATTATCACACATTTGGAGAGGAAGTGGGCAAGAAAAGTGTAATTGGCCTGAGGTTTGCAATTGAGACTATAAAAAGACCATTTTACATGCTACACTTAGGACAGAACACGGCAGCTAGCATTAAGTTTTGTGTGGTGGTGCTGCTAAGAGTTCTTTAGCAGACCTGAGATGAATGTGGCAATTGTCACAGCCATGTATCTTGGCCCCAACTCTGCCACTGGCTTGGATCCAATTCGTCTCTAGATCAAGACCCACAGCCAACCTGGGGACAAATGTTATAACCGTGTCTTAAATGTACAAACTCTACAAAGGGAAATACCAAGGTTCTTGGGAAAGAGGGGAGAGCAAGATGACCTCACATAAACTGCCACTTCTCTATCCCCATTCACAGATTAAATGTGGTTATTTCTAATCATTGCATTTCCCGGCAACCCCTAAGCCCTACTGTTGATGTTATTAAGAAGTGGTTCTCTAGGGTGGCGCCTGTGGCTCAAAGGAGTGGGGCACCAGCTCCATATACCAGAGGTGTGGGGTTCAAACCCGGCCCTGGCCAGAAACTGCAAAAAAAAAAAAAAAGAAGTGTTTTCCTAACCAAGCACTCTCTGACACAATTCTATAGACCAGAAGACCAGAGTGGTGTGCTCCTACCTGTTTCCAAGCCAGCTAACTGAGCAGCTCTTTCATTTTCCTTCAGATCATTTATATTGCAAATACAACCCCCCATGTCTCGGATTAAAAGATCATAAAGAGAAACAGAACTGAAGCTCATAAGAGGTTCGATACAGAACGCAGTCCTGCTGTCTGAAACCTGGAGCCATTTCTTTATCATTGAGAAAACACTTACTGGGCACCTGTTGACCAAGCACAGTGGGGTGCTGTCCAGTCTGGACTAAAGGGACACTAGGCGGAGACAGAGGGACATACAGGCTCACACGCTTACCCACGAAGGCCCCTCCATATGCGTGGAGTTGACTTCCACACACAGTGCAACCCACAGGAGAGTGAGACGCCCTCAAGAGGCTGACACCGGGATGAAGGCATGGATTTTGTAGCCTAATCTTAGACGTGCCATCCCATAATTGCCATCTCCTCTTTATTGAAAGTCCAGCCCACAGTCACGGGGAGAGTAATACCAAGGCTGGGATGTCTGGAAGGCGGGATCACTGGAGGGGGCTGCCTGGCGCAGGAGCAGTCTGCAGTTCTTATACGTGTGGCTGACAGCAGAATGAAAAGACCAGAGAAGACAGAGGCGCCATCCTCTAATTACATTAATAATTCTGGGTAACACTGAGCATGCATTTACTAGAACCTAGGTACGGTATTATATTCATCATTTAATTCTTATAACAACCACACAAGACAGGAAGTATCGTTTCCCTTTTACAGTTGAGGAAAGTGTAATTAATTTGCTCAAGGGAAAACAGCCAGCGAATGTTGAGAGTATCATTGGAACTGGGATCCAGACCTGACTGCAGTGTCTCTCTCTAAGCCCCCTCCCTTAACCGCTGTGCACACAGCCTCCAGCATCTTGCCAGTTTCTACAGGTGTATTTTCAACTGTGGTCCTACCAAGCCCTTCAGAACAAGGTACAACATTCACGATGCTCTCAAGATGGGAGCGTACTATCTCAAAGAATAATGTCAAACAGGACCTTATGACTCGGCTCCTTGCCCTGGAGATTAGACCTCACAGCACTAACCATTTCATCACTGCTAAAGAGCACAAAACTCATCCCTGCACCAAAGGACTTGCGGCCCTATGATACCTGATCTCGGCTTGATTTAAAACACCATCCCGTCAATTGTCTATGTTATAAGTGACATTGTAAAGCTTACCAAATACACAATTCTAGACAAAACTAGCTGAGTATTAAGGCCAATTCTCTGAAAAGAGGACAAATAATACACAGACTCTTCATTCAAAATTGAGTACAAAAATATAAACTTGATGTTGTGTCAAATAAATACCGAAGCATGGAGAGTCCTCCCAAAGTGGCCATTGTTAATGAACTATGAAAATATTTTTTAAAAGTTAGTTAACTTTAAAATTATCAAATATTTTCCATCTTTTGACATTATTAAGTACATAGTAGTTACATTTTTACACAATAATGTACATTTTTAAATACATGTAATTAAAGTTTCTTTCTTTTTTATTTATTGATTGATTTTTTGAGACAGAGTCTCACTTGGTCACCCTCGGTAAAGTGCTATGACATCATAGCTCACAGCAACCTCAAACTGTTGAGCACAAACTATGGTCTTCCCTCCGCCTCCCAGGTAGCTGGGGCTATGGGCACCTGCCACAACCAATGCTGGCCTATTCTGAGAGATAGGGTCTTGCTCTTGCTCAATCTGGTCTCAAACTCCTGAGCTCAGGCTAACCACCCACCTTGTCCTCCTAGAGTATTGGGATCACAGGCATGAGCCCCTAATTGAAGTTTCTTGAACATGGCCTTATTTGATTACTGCTAACGCTCCTCCTGCCATCTAACAAAAGAAGTAAACAGTCTATGATTAGAAGAGGCCCTCACTGGACATGGAATCTGCTGGAGCCTCGACCTTTGACTTCCCAGCTTCTAAAGCGGTGAGGAATCAGTGTCTGCTTTTGAGTGCAGTCTGTGATACTTTGTTAGTGCAGCTTGCCTGACTAACACCAAGGGTGTGCCCAGGAGATTCACCAAGCTGTCTGGCAGAAGATGGCCTTACTGTGGAGTTTGGTATTGACACCAGCCCGGGGTGGGGAACCTTTTCATTTGGGAAGGCCGCATTAATGTAGCCATAATCAAAAGCTTGCATATGTATACTCAAAAATGTATGTTATTTTGTAAAAGTAAACATAGCTACCGTATGCTTAATAATTTCAAAAATGATAACTAATGGTTAAAGTTAACCTTTAAAAAAGTAAATCTTTTTTTTTTAAATAATAGTTGGGAAACTATAAAAGCACTTAATAAGGAGACAGGGAGACATTAACTCCACTTTATTGCATGGTTCAAAGATGAGACGTGTTTAAATGTGTTCTGTAGTAATCACTTTTGTTCTTACTTACTCCAAGGAACTCAAAGTACTTTATGAAATTATTTCATGCCCAAGAGGTAGAAGGAGTTGGAGACGGGTGTTATTATTCTTATTTTGGATGAGAAGCTGACACTTCCCTCATACTGTTCCACAGCAGGCACGCAGCCTCGGAGCAAACCTCCAGCAGCAGCTCTGTCCCTGGGTGCTTGTCTGGACAGCTCTGGAGAGGCTCATGGGGCAGACGCTGTACCTGAGAAGCTCACCGTCCACAGGAGATGAGTCACGGTGTGAAAAGGCAGGTGTTGTAACAAACCAGTGCAGGAGTTAGACATGAGAGGAAGGATTCTTCCCAAAGCTGTTAGGAGAGGTTGACAAAGGAGAAGGAATCTAAACGACCCTGAGGGATGAGTTGGTGGGAAGGGAAGTCAGGAGTAGGAAGTGGTGCGTGCTAAGGTGTCACGGAATGAAGACGTCCAGGGTCTTTCGGGCACAGGCAATAAAGACAGAGTCAAACCTGAGTCCACACCCTGGCCCCTCTGAGGTCACCATGTCTGGTTTCTCTTCACTTTAGTGCAACATACAAATTACTGCATTTTACCTTCTGTTTGTGTTTGAACAGAATGTTTGTGTCCCGTTGAGATCATTTCAACCTTATCCCCATGTATTACGAGGTAAGACCTTTGGGAGGTGGTAAGGCTATGAGGGTGGGGCCCTGGTGAAGGGGATTAGTGCCCTGATAGTAGAGACCCCAGAGGGCTCTTGCCCTCTCCGCCATGTGAGGACACACCACAAAAATGCTGTCTATACACCAGAGAACGGCCCTCCCCAGACCCTGCACCTCCTGGTGCCTTGATAGGGAACTTCCCAGCCTCCACAACCATGAGAAATAACTTTTTATTGTTTGTAACACCCAGTTTAGGGTATTTTTATAACAGCAACCCAAATGGACTGACAGAGTGATTGTTATCACTGCTGTCTTTTTAGTGTAGTTTTTGCTTTTCTAAAACTCTTGCCTACTAGAACTACATATTAAGCTGCATCTCGTAGGCAGGCTTTAAGCCATAAAGAAAGCCTTCATTTTCCTCAGAAAAGGCCATTTTCCAGGACTGAAATAAGTTATTTATTTTGCTCCCTGGTAGCAGTGGTGTTCCGTGGTCTTCCCACCACGGCTTTATTATAATCTCATCAGTAATGATTTCTCTCCTGCCGGGCGAGCACCAACTCAAGTGTTTGCCAGGGTTGCCCATTCAGGTCAGCTTCCTAGGAAGCTCTGTAATCACAAACGTGAACTATCAGACCAGGGGTCTTTTTAAATTACCCCTTCTCCATCCCATTACCCAGTACTCATCTTCAAAAAATTTAACTTAGGAGATAATCTAAGGAAAAAAATTATAAAATATAAAAATAATTTCTCAGCATAAAGTGTCTATCCTCTGGAAAATACACACAAACTGCCCTATCACCAGCCATCCTTCAATTTGGGGTATTTTGCTACACAAAACAATAAGTCTTTTTAAAACAATTCTTACCATTGACTTAATACAAAAAAAGTTCTGAAGGATAAAATTAGATTTAGTGATGTACAGCTGTGGTTTTTTCACAGTCACATATCTATTGCATTTTTAAAAAAAACAAATAAAGTACCTAGATAAGACAATAGTGTTTCTACAAGCTCTTAACTAGACTTATGTACTGACATATAAACTTGACCAAAGAACTCAGTAAAGGATGGGGGGAAGGTGGTTGAAGGATTTCATCTTGGTTAAAAAACAAATGTGTTAGGAAATCAATTTTCTTAAATCCAAGGAGAGGACACCTGTTAACGATGGTTCTCTCTGGGGAGGAGGTGGTATGAAAATATTTCACTTTATTATGTTACAAATTTTTCTGTTGGTTTAATTTGTTAAAATGATCATGTGCTTCTTTTACAGTTGGAAAAAAAATCAGTAAAGGAAAGAACACGTCTGTTGTCTCCCAAGTAATGCAGACCCCTTACGGTCCTCTAATAGCTCAGACTGCACAAGATTTTTTTTCAAAAGTCAAATGCTAGAAAGGGCCACATTCATCCCTCTTGTTCCTACATGTTCTGTCCTCCTTAGGTGAGATGTTCACAACCCCTTGGTAAGCAAAAGTCTCCGTGCTGTGGAACCTTGTAGGAAAGCAGGCTGTGTCCCTGCAGAAGTCGTGAACTTTGAAAGTAACAAACCCAAACCAAATAAGGGATGGTTCTAAACCACAGCCGAGAGGAATTCTCGTCCTGAGATCAGCTGGGACAATCTGTGCCTGGAGCCACCCTCAGTGCAGACTCTCACCTGTGGCCCTGAACCCAGGGTGCAGACATTTCTGCTAAACCTGAATCATTGTCTTTACCCAGCCAGGGGTGGGGCATGTTTTAAGCTCTTCCTTAAGAAATAGTTCATGAAGTTTGGAATCTGCTACCACTTGTCATTCTCAGAAATGTTTTAAAAATAAAAATGATTCCTGCTTTAACACTGAATTATTTATTTTGTGCTTAACATACAGCTATTTTGTGTAGTTTTACAAAACTTTAGAATGTTCTGGTATTTGCCATCGGGGTGTATCTGAGAAATGTCAGTCCACCGTCCCCGGCTGGTGCCCAGGGCTGGCCCTTCCTGCTCTCTGCTCTGGTCATGAGGAACATCAGGGTCCTTGGACAACGCCCTGCTCTTGCTGTCTTGCTGTCTGTCACACAGGGGTCCTGGCCTGGGCTCCTGCTCCTCACTGCACACTCAGCTCCACTCTCCACCCTCCTCGGGACACTCCCCCCGTTTCTCCCCCCCGTATATTAGTCGCTGTCCTCAGTATGTTTCCGTAGCACCTACACGTACTTCTTCTTTATGGAGTTTTCACACTGCAAGTATTTTTTCCTATGTCTCTCCCCAGTTAAGCGGCAGGTACAATGTTCCTTTCACCTTTGTTTTCCCATCAGGGTCCCAGCCACAGAGGGTTTCGTGTGTTTGTTAACCAAATGACTCCAGAAGTAATTTCTTGAAAAGTCAGGAAAGTGTTTGCTATGGTGTGATCGTCTGTGTTCCCTCCAAAATTCACGTTGTCACTTAACCCCCATGTGGTAGTATTGAATGTGGGACCATGAGGAGGTGATCGCACTGTACATGCTGCATGTGATTAGCAACCTTAGGGAAAGGCTGAGGGGCACCAGCCAGGCCCTTTTCACCTTTCTGCCTTCCATGCTCGGAGGATCCAGCAAGAATAACCTTGTCACACACTGAATGTTGGTGCCTTAATCTTGGACTTCCCTGGCCTCCAGAAAGGTAAGAAATAAATTTCTGTTGTTTCTAAATTACCCAGTCTCCGGTGCTTGGTTTCAGCAGCACAGAGTAAGACAGTGTTTAGCCCTAACCCTGTCTCTAACCCTAACTCCAATCCGAATCCAGCCCAACCCCACCTGTTTGTTATTATAAGCACAGAAGGAAAGGAACAAGGAAGGATGAAATTGTCTCCTCACATCTTTCTGTACCTTTTAAACTACCTTACATTAAATGACCCCTAGAACTTCGCTAGTAGCTTATAAAGTGTGCTCTGCCACATCTGCTGCATCAAGGTCTGATTTTGCACCTGTTTATTGAGAACCCATCATTTGCAGAGCCTAAGCTGAGTACCAAGGGCAGACTCCATGGCAGGCCTGGGCCTCTGGGCCTCCAAGGTCCCTCATTTTGATGGGGTCAGCAGACATTGATCAATGGCCACACATATGTACTTACAAGCCATGATAATTGCCATGAATAATTTTAAAAATACACATAAGAGGAGGTCTTGACCTGGTCTTGGAGGATTAGAGGTTTCCCTGTTGATCAACAAATGGGACAAATATGCTGATCCACCTAATATGGAAGATGAAAGGGAGCCTGCAGCAGGGCAGGGCTGAGGACAGGGTCTGCAGCACTGGGAGCAGGAGGACCACCACATCACAAAGCTGCCAGACAGCAGGTGCCCAGACATGGACTAGAGGTCAGCGTGCCCTGATGGAAAAGAGAGAGGGAGGGAGAGAGGCCACAGAGGACAGAGGCAGGTGGCTCAGAGCCGGGCTGGTTACTCTCAGGAGCAGTGGAAAACCACAGAAGGTTTTCAGTGCAGAGACGTGATCAGATGGGAGCATTGAAAAGTTCTCTGAGCACAGAGTGAGGAAATAAAGGACAAGGACCACACACAGGAAGATCAGTCAGAAGTTTACTGCAGCCACCGGGAGAGGAGGGCAGCTTGGACTGTCACAGGGAGCAGGAGGAGGGCAGAAGAAGCCAGCAAGGGAGCTGTCGAGGAGCAAAATCAACAGTATTTAGTGATCGGAGTTTGGGGGAGTAGGGGAGAAGAGCGTCAGGATGGCTGAGATGCCTGCATGGTACCAGCAACAACTCACTGTTCATCTATCTCCTTCACTCAGAGATACGCTGTTTTGAACAGGTTAAGTCTGAGGAGACTTCAGGACACCCGAACAGAATCTGAGTACCTCCCCTTCTAACATCCAGCAGTGCAGACGGGCCAAACCTTCTGCTCTGGCTTTTGAAAACACTCTCAGACCAAGAAGGACTTGGAGGGAGAATTCTCATGGCTCCTACTTGAACTAAGGCCAGTGTTATAGCCTTTTTTGTCTTAATAAGACTTTTCATGGGATATGCTACAAATGACTATTTTCAACACCTAGAGCAAATTTCTCTGAAGACCTGCAGTGGTGAAAGCTATGGAACTGAGAAAGGCCCAGCACTATTCTTTCATTTAGTCACTCGTATGTATATATTAGTTCTCGCCGACCTTTATATCATATTACGTATTTCAATTTTACTTCTTGTGGCTTTTTAATATATGTCCACTTTTCTGGATTAGAATATAAGTTTCCTAAGGGCAGGAGCCTTCTTTTTAATCTACTTCAGCCCCACAGGACCTAGAGAAATGCTCAGATGGGTGTGTTGAAAAGGTTCTTAATAGGCCCTCAGTAAATATCAGTTGCACGAGTTGAAGTAATGTCAGCTAACTTGGCGACATGAAAGCAGCTTTGTGCATTGTGAAGACGCTCTCATCAACGGGTTTGCACGTAGCCCTTCTAACTCTGCAGGGGGAAGTGTTCACACAGTGGGTTACTCATGTATTCAACCACAAGCTTTGTACCTGACCATGGGAAAGACACGAAGAGGAAACAGAGCTGTTTCCTCCAGGGCATGGCCTGGAGATGTGGGGCCCACCTCTCTGGGGTCCCTTGTTGGCCCAAACCAGACATAAGCCACTATCTTTGTGGATTGAGGATGCCATTCCCCAAAACATAGAGCTGAAGAGGTGGTCTCACAGAAAAAACAGTTTATTTCTCAGAGTTCCAGAAGCTGAGGTGCAGGCGCCAGCAGGCGGGCTGGCCGCTGAGGGCTCTGCCTCACAGAGAGCTGTCCCCTTGCTGCAACCTCGCTCAGTGCAAGGGGGAAGGGCTCAGCCATGCCACTTTTATAAGGGGTCCTAATCCCACCCATGAGGATGCTGCCCCTGTGACCTAATCACTTCCTAATGGCCTCACCTAATCCCCCACCTTGGGGGCGAGGACTGTGGCATCAGAATCTGGGGGCACACAACTAGACGGCTCCGGGGAAGCCCCATTTCTCCTTCCTCCCCCCAGGGTTTCATGTGATGATTTCCAAAGCCAGAACAAAAGACTTGGCTTGTCTGCATTCCTGAGTGTGGTAGGAGAGATACTTAAACTATTCAGAATGATTATTTTGGAGAGAGTTGGCATAAAGTTTGAGACAGGAAGTTTCTTGTCCCAAATTACTGGTGAAACCAAGGAGAAGCATGCTTCCCTCCCCGTTTCCTGACAGGTTCTGAGATAGTCCGCATGACCATTTCATCACCCTCCATCAGCCACGATGTCCTCACTGTCATCAGGATGGGTAGGAAACTTCAGATCCCCCCGTGGGGCAGGGGACTGGGAGGGCTGCCATAGGAGGCCACCCTGGGCTCCACAGCCCCCTGCAGAGGAAGAGCTCTCCCGGACAGCTTGGTCCTCCAGTCCCACGAGACGCCTGTGTGTGGAGTGCACCTGCGCCCAGAACACACAGCCTGATCCTGCTCCGGGGGTCTTCCCTGACCAGAGCCCCCAAGCACATGAGTGAATTCCTTTGTGCTGCCCCTTCTCAGCTGCTCCACAGAGGTGGAGGTCTTAGGGGAAATAGTAGGAGGCTGTAAGTTTCCTTCTGAGTGTAAATGCATTTTGTAGTGTCTAATAATTTTATGATCATTAATATTTTTTAAGTCATTTAGGAAGTGGTGATGGTCTACCAAAACTTCTGAACTTGCGCTAATTGCAGAATAATTAAACTGTCTTGGCCTAGACACACTGAGCGAAGTTAAAGTGAAGAGCTGGCCTGCTCTGTAAATGACAGGCTTCCTTCTCAAGGTGGAATCATTTGGTTGGGCCAGACCGTAGGAATCACCTTGGCAAGGATGGAATAGCAATTTACTTCCTTCACAGCTTCACCATTTCTTGTTCAAGCTGGATAGTTATTAAAGGCGAAGTCTGTGCAGGGCCAGAAGTGTTTAATTCTTCTCATATCTGTGTTGTTATTTTTTAGACTTTGGATTATTTTCTTAATCTACTTTCCAGCTTTACTTATTTTATCAGCTGAAAACCTGGAAAATATCCTTATGACTAACTACTTTGCTGTTTATTATTTCACTCGCTTTTTTAGCCAAACCCTACGATAACATTCTAATTTGACCACGTTCCATCTAACACATTAATAGGAGACGGGAACATGCAACAACTGAGGAATGTTTTAGCATTTTTTGGTAAAACACATCCTCACACATCAAAGCCTTATATTTAGCTTTTTGGAGCTTTGGTAAATCAATGACAAATGATTTGTATTAATGAGCAGTAGGTATATCCGTGTTTACATTTTGAGGAGTACAGGAAGCAATAGCACACCAACAATGTGCTGGGATGTTAAAATAAAGCCTCATGTGCCTGATTCTAACACTTTTTATACAATCAGAAAATCATTGCCTTCAGTTCTCCGTGAAATGCGTAGTGCAAATAATGTTAATACATTACAGCGATGTTATCATGAGGAATTAAGAACAGCAAAAGTTCTCCATAAATGCTGCAAAAAATAAGTACTCAGTTTGAACCTGGGTTTTGGACATATTTCATCTACAAATAAAACTAATTTTTACGCCATTTCCAATTTTTAGGATCTAGCTAATCATCAAACTTGATCTCACTAATTGTATGTGACATAATAAACTTTTCCCCAAAAAAAGGAAGAAATTGTTGAAACCTAAGCTGTTATCTTTTGTATAAAAACAAATGCAATAAAGAAGAAAGAGGAGTTCAAAATAATGATTTGCTAGTGGTATTTATCCATTTACAGAAAGCTTACTAGAAGAGGCACGTGTTGAGCCATCTGTAATAAGATTCCGTGTATTTTGACTTCACCGGCCAGTATTTCTTTTGTAAACTTATACCTCTTTCCCATTTTTTTTAGTAGATGAAATTGCTGCAGTTCTTAAGTTCTAAATTTAATTTTCAGAAGGTAGCTATGGAAGCAATCAACATCTGCGCTGGCATCTGAAAATTAATATTGAGAAGAAACCCAGAAAAAGATAAGATAAAGAAATATTTCCGTAAGAGTCTAAATTAACCATGTGTGCAAATATCTTGAATCAAAGTAGCAAAAGTGGGAAGCCAGAGGTTTGGATACTTTAGAAAGCTCACCATTTCTGTGTCTCTCACAGAATTTCTCTAAATAAGACTTGTTGAAAATAATTAGAAAGGGAAATAAATCCTTTTTAGCCAGCCAAATATACAGAATTCTTTTTTATTTAGTCACAGTCCATTTCTCATGTAGAATTGTGAAGTTCTCCACTATAAAATGTATTGTGAGCAGAGCTTTAAGGGACATTGTTGTTCAGTATAATATCAACAGTTGTAATAGTTTCACTTTGCTCAGCTTGGTGCCCGTTGCTCAGTGGTTAGGGTGCTGGCCACACACACAGGGGCTGGTCAAAACAACAATGACCACCACCACAACAACAAAAAAGCTGGGCGCCTGTAGTCCCAGCTACATGGGAGGCTGAGGCAAGAGAATCACTTAAGCCCAAGAGTTTGCAGTTGCTGTGAGCTGTGACACCACAGCACTCTACCAACATAGTAAGACTCTGTCTCAAAATAATAATAATAATATTAATTTCACTTTTCTGTGGGGCTTGGCATTCCTTCTCTTGCTACCTTGTCCTACATGTTAAATTATATATTAAAATATATAATCCTGGAAAAGGCATAAGTACAGAGACAGTAAAAAGATCAGGGGGGATGTCTGGGAGGGAGGAATCGTCAGAGAGCTTTAGAGCAGTGAAACTACTCTGTGAGCTACTAGAGGCCGCAGAGTGGACAAATGTCTTTGTATGTTTGTGCAAACTCATGGAAAACACACCAAGAGTGAACCTACAGATTCTGAGAGATAAGGACGGGTCAGTGTAGGTTCATCCACTTTTCTGAAGGGACCTCCATGGGGGACGTTGATAACAGCAGCAGGTGACATATAGGAACTCTATACCTATGCTCAGTTTTACTATGGACCTAATGCTGCTCTAAAATAAAGTCTAATTTAAAATTTGTTTTAAATTATAAGTTAATTTTATAAATTAAAGCCTTTATACTAGGTATCTACAGCCTTTTAATCTATATCATTTCTATCATATGAAGGACATGAATGCAAACGACAATCTGAGAACAGCTAGAAATTTGCTTTTTTTTATTTTTTGGCCCGGTGGGTTTGAACCTCCAGTATATGGGATTGGCGCCCTACTCCTTTGAGCCACAGATGCCGCTGCAGTTTGCTTTTCTTCAAACGCTTTTCTACACCGAACATCTCCAAAAAGTTCCCTTTCAAAGCCGGCTATCTTGAACGACTGAATTTTCTAAGTCCTGTTGTCCCTACTGCACAAACTACCCTTCTTGGTGGGTTTATCTCACCATGCCCTGCTACGGAAGGATTCCACCCTCTC
>NW_003852429.1:14987848-15032897 GCF_000181295.1 Otolemur garnettii
CACGCCAAGCGCCCCCCACCACGGGAGGATTCTGCCCTCTCCACACCAAGTGCCCCCCACCACGGGGGCTTGCGGCCCCCTTCACGCCTGCCACACAAGTGCCTTCTTTTATGCCTTCCCTGCGTTTTCTATCCACCGCCACCTCACTTGTCAAGGAGAGAGTCAAGCAAAGAGAAAGAAGCATGTGCAAAACACCTAGTGTGTGCTGGGTACACACTGGGGGACATTTATTAAATGAATGAATAAAAAAAGTAATTTCTTATCCGTGTACCCAGCTTCCACCTCCCCAGTTATTCCCTCATGCTGCTCGCCAGCGAGGACATGAACTAGGCGACAGTGAACCGTCTCTGCAGCCGCCAGCTTCTCCTTCCTGCCTCTGCATCACTGAGCCTCTGCCTCTGTCGTCACGTGGCCTTCCCCTGTGTCTCTGTCTTCACGTGGCCTTTCTGTCTTCCTGTAAGGAACACTGGTCACACTGGGTTAGGACCTACCCTACCAACCTCGTTTTGACTTGCTTACATCCGCAAAAACCATCCTAGGCATGGGAGGGCCGGTTAGGCCTTGGTAATGTTTTTTTGAAGGACACGATTCAATCCACAAAGGAAACCTTCCCTGATTGGAAGTGCCCCATGCTTCAAAACTATCCCTGAACAAATATGACAATTGGCAATGTCACACAATGAAAACAAACAGAAAAGAAGTCTTTGATGATTTAGAAGAGCTGAGTGTTTCTTTATTCTGGAAATGGTCTTTCTGAATAAGTTTGTCATAAATAACGACAAAAGGAAGTGAATCTCTACACCTTGAGCTTAGAAGGTCCACAGGGATTTCTGTGCGGTTTCAGTCCCATGAACTTCAGCGCTCCTCACAGAGGGTGTTCTCTAATCATTCCTGTTAAAGTTTGGGAAAATCGGGTGCTTTGCCCAATGATGTGAAATGTGTTGGTGAAGTGGCAGGTTGTGCAGTGAGAAGACAGAACAGTATTTAAGGGGCACATCTGTCATTCTGCAAATCGTGCCATGTAGACTGTCATCCAGTCTGCCTGTGACAGAAACTGGCTTTTCAGGCTTCACTAGAGGCCAAGCAGAGAAATGTTCCTCTTCCACTGGACCCACAAGTCCAAGGTCCGTGAGCCAGTAAGTAGGCAAAATGGCTTTGGACACACACCTCCTATGTGTTGTCACACAGGCTCTCACTCAAAACACAGATACTCATCATTCACAGCTTTAGGTGGGGTGGGTATTTATCAGCTAAGGACACAGATGGGAAACACAGGCCATGAAGCTGCAGATCTCACTGGCTCTCTGCAGATCTTACCAGCTCTCTCTAGGTCTCACCAGCTCTCTCTGCAGATCTCACCGGCTCTCTCTAGATCTCACCAGCTCTCTCTGCAGATCTTACCAGCTCTCTCTAGGTCTCACCAGCTCTCTCTGCAGATCTTACCAGTTCTCTCTAGATCTCTCCAGTTCTCTCTTTAGATCTCACCAGCTCACTCTGCAGATCTCACTGGCTCTCTCTAGATCTCACCAACTCTCTCTAGATCTCACTAGCTCTCTCTAGGTCTCACCAGCTCTCTCTGCAGATCTTACCAGCTCTCTCTAGATCTCTCCAGTTCTCTCTTTAGAGCTCACCGGCTCTCTCTGCAGATCTCACCAGCTCTATCTGCAGAGCTTACCAGCTCTCTCTGCAGATCTCACCAGCTCTCTCTAGATCTCACCAGCTCTCTCTAGATCTCACCAGCTCTCTGTGCAGATCACACCGGCTCTCTCTGCTTTACCCAACAGTTACAGAGCCCTGGTGAGACACTGTCATCCCAGAGCCTCTCTAGCGTGCACTGTAGACAAAATCCCTACAATATCAGCTGCCTTTTTAGGCCTTATTAACAGGAAAACTTAGGGAGAAAACACTTTCTGTTCCTTTAAAAACTTATAAACAAGGTCTCGCTCACCTTTTCTCATTCATGAGAGGGACCCACTTCTGGCTCTCTTTGGAAGTGCTCTAAATTTTCTCCTTGTTCTTCCTAAATAAAAATATCTTTAAAAAAACTTATAAACAAAATGTAGCAGGTTCTTTTAAAAAATATGCTGAGAGTCTAAAAGACAGAGGGCATAAATAATTATCTCTAATGAGGCCATGCAGGCCTGTCTCTGAGGCCCTCAGGCTTTGTTAGCCCATCTGAGTTGGGAGGGGACGTCCCTGCTGTCACTAGGCTGTGATGAAGTTAGCACGGGTGAGGAGTGCTGGCCCAGGTCAGCGGTTGAAGTTCTGCAATTCTGCACTGTATTGTGAGGTGCTTAAACAACAAATGGGGTCCAAGGATTGTGTGATAATTAAAGACAGATACAGAATTATACTTGTAAGGTTGGGGACGGGTTGCTGCTGATAAGGGGTCCTCAACAGCCATCACTCTTTCAAAACGAAAATGTTTTATTGCCTGTAAAGGAGGAAACCATCAGTAGCTTTTAAATGTCAGGAGGTTTTAAATTTTTTGTTTTATTTTGTGTTTCTTGGCTTCCTCGTGCAAGCAGAGCACAGGCCAATTGAAACGTGCGGAATGAAGGTCCTCCACCAACACAGTTCATTCATTCCCAACGTGCGTTTACGGATCAACTCCTAGAAGGTGCTGCCAAAGCTGAAGGCTGAGAACAGGAGACGGGAGTGCTGCTAGGATGTTCCTTCCCTGAGAATCCCGCCTGGAGTCTGCTTGCCCAGGCCTCACCACCACTCTCTCCTTTCACAGCTGTTCCTCAGTGCAAGGAGGCAGAGAGTGGCAGTTCCCTCCCCTGCCCAGAGTGGAGGCAGGAGGAGGATGCTGGCAGTGTCTACTAAGGCTGGGGCACAGGGGCAGAAGCACCTTCTGAGGAGGTGGAACCTGACACAGGCTGGAATGACAGCTGAAGACCCAGTGGAAGAGTGTTCTAGGCAGAGGCCAAAGCGGGAGCTCAGCCCCAGTCTGAGAAGGAGCTTGACCAGTCCTAGAAGTCCATGGCAGCTGGAGCACAGGGCACCAGGGGCAGGTGTCCAAGGCTACAGAGGGACAGAATCTCACGTGGACCACACTGACAGCATAATGGAAGGCCAGGAAAGATTTCAAGAGAGGAGTGAAACTATCTGCCCTGTGCTTTGCAGGTCCTCTGGGAAGCTGCTGAGTAGAGAACAGATTGTTAGGGAGAAAGACGGTATGAAGAGGACACGGTTAGGAGAGGCTGTCTCAGCAGTGACAGAAGGGTCACTCCTCAGAACAGAGGGTAGCTAAAGAGAGGAGAAGCTGATGGATATGGCGATTAAGTTAGTGTGGGGGGGAGAGAATCACAAAACTTGCCGATAGAAGAGAGTGTAATTTATGGTCCAAAGAGGGACATCTTTGAGAGTGAAAGGAGCTGCTATATTGGCTCACACCTGTAATCCCAACACTCTGGGAGGGCGAGGCGGGTGGATTGCTTGAGCTCAGAAGTTTGAGACCAGCTTGAAAGTGAGTGAGACCCCATCTATCTAAAACATAGCCGGGGGCATTGTGGAGGGTTCCTGTAATCCCAGCTACATAGGAGGCTGAGGCAAGAGGCTGGCTTGAGCCCCAGAGTTTAAGGTTGCTGTGAGCTACGATGCCACACTCTACCCAGGGTGACAGAGTGAGACTCTGTCTTAAAAAAAAAAAGGAAGAAGAAAGAAAGAGGGTGCTATAAATAAATACCCTGCATCAGTGACATAAGTGATTACCCCAGACATAGGACAGAGGTCAGAGAGAGAGGAACAAAGAATGACTCCTGCTTTCCCTGGGGCAACTGCTGCTGCAGATCTGGAACAGGCTGCACTGGGTATTGATGTAGGCTGAGTCTGAGATGCCTCTGAGATGGTCGGTGTGTCAGCATCAGTCAGGGCTCTCCAGAGAATGGAACTGGGGAGAGAGAGCTAGGGAGCAGGTGGGTGGATGGATAGATGGATGGATGATAGATGGACTTTAAGGAGTTAAACCTGAGAACTAGGTCTCTAGGCTGGAAATGCAAGCAGGATTTCTGTGATACAGTCCTAAAGCCGACTTCTTTCCTGTCCCACAAATCTTGATTTTTGTTCTTAAGCTTTTAAACTGCATGAGGCCCACCATATTGCTGAGGGCCAACTTCACTGCAGGTCCCCTGATTGTAGATGTTGGATCACGTCACTGGGTACGATAGTCACACAGACATACCAGTTGAAATTCTGTGTGGAGAGGTGGAGGGAAGGGAGCATACAGAGAGGTCTTGGCTAAAGACTTAGAACCCTCTTCAGGGTATCAAGGATAGAAATGAGACCTGCCAGACAAAGGCAGTTCAAGAGAGAAGAGGGGCTATGACCAAATCATGGGACCCTCCAGCGAGCCATGAGCCATCAGCTGACACTGGGAGGTAATGAAGACTGATGAAGATAGAAAACCAGAAAAGGGGGATTTTTGTGAAACCAAGGATGGAAGCTGTTTCAAGAAGAAAACAGTGGACATCCTTGTTAAGTGATGCTGAGAACTTAACGTAAGAGGAAGAAGTGGTGCTAATCATTGGCTTTAGCAACACTGAGGGTAGAAAATGTTTGAGAAGTTTAAGTTTGAAGGGAAATGAGGAAAAGGAGAGTTGGCTCGGCGCCTATAGCTCAACTGGCTAAGGCGCCAGCCACCTACACCTAAGGTGGTGGGTTCGAATCCCCAGCCCGGACCCGCCAAACAACAATGACGGCTGCAACCAAAAAATAGCCAGGCATTGTGGCGGGCACCTGTGGTCCCAGCTACTTGGGAGGCGGAGGCAGGAGACTCGCTGGAGCCCAGGAGTTGGAGGCTGCTGTGAGCTGTAATGCCACGGCACTCTGCCCAGGGGGACAGCTTGAGGCTCTGTCTCAAAAAAAAAAAAAAAGGAAAAGGAGAGTTATGATGGGAGCACCAAAAAGGAAAGGGTCAGATCAGGAGATTTGGGGATAATTTCTGAAGAAGATGAGGTCTAAAGACAGTGGAAATGGCAGGATTTCCATGACCGGTTAAGGACCACACACTTTATCCTGTAAACAGTGGGGACCCCAGAAGGGACACTGAGGTGACTGGATCTGCATTTGAATTAAATTGCTATACTACCAGTGGAGCAGTCAGGGAAGGGAGAGGTTTGTCAAAACTGGAGATGAAGATGACCTGAAGTGCTGAGGATAGAAATGTGTCTTAGGAAGTGAGATTATCATGGGTGAGATTATCAGGAGACTGGCCAGAGAGACGGATACAAAATGTAGCCCTCGTTTTGTCTGTTTTCACTTTGCCCTTTGTTTTTTGGGTGGAAAACTGACAAAATGACTTTTTGGCTTCTTGAATTTGAGATGCTTGTGGACAGTTAGAAGACGGTGCTTTGGGAAGTTAGGTGTGGAAATCTGAAGCTCTGGAGACGTGTTTTGGCTCAAATCATCAGCTTGAAGGTGGCATCAGGTGCCATGAGATCAACATCATAATTGAAAAGAGCTACCATGTTTCCCTGAAAATAAGACACTGTCTTATATTTATTTTTTCTCAAGAAGACACATTAGGGCTTATTTTCAGGGAAGGTCTTCTCTCTACACCAAAATGCATGGTGTGGCTATGTAGATACGCTGTATTGCCACGCCCATCACTAGGTCTTATTATCAGGATAGGGCTTATATTTAACAAATGCATAGAAATCCTGCTAGGGCTTATTTTTTGGGTAGGTCTTATTTTCAGGGAAACATAGTATGTGTTGAGGACACATCCCTGGAGACCTGAGACTTTCAGAGACTCAGCGGGAGCTGTTGGTTGTCCAAGATACAGACTGTGTTGAGTAAAAGTTTGGTGAATGCAGTTTTGCTAGTTGATAGAAAAGGTAAAGGTGGGGAAAGGATACTGAATGTGCTGATAGCCCACATTTCTTTTTTCTTTTTTGCAGTTTTGGCCAGGGCCGGGCTTGAACCCACCAAACCAGGAGTTTGGCCAGCGCCCTACTCCTTGAGCCACAGGCACCACCCTGACAGCCCACATTTCTAACCCCGCTTCCCCATGGCTAGCCAACATGGGGAGGAATCACCTTTATCATACTCTCTCTTTTTCCTCCTCTGGTTTTCTTGCTGTGAGTCTTACATACCACCTGCAGGAGACTCAAGAGTAATGTCAAAACCACAAGGTTTAGAAGCCAACTTTCATGGGTCGATGTCCTGCTAAGAGTCATCTGTTAGACTTGGGGAGGTATATCATCGGGTGACACACTCTGTGCTGCGAAACTAGTGCAGCCACTAAATGGAAAAGGGAAACCCAGAGACTTCAGGGACACACAGTGCACCCGACTCACCTCCACACTGGGGGGAATGCTTAGTTTTATTAAAGTGGTGAGTAGCACATAAGCCTCTTCCCCCCCTCTGCACCCCTCAGGCTACCCATAAAAACATATTGAGAAACTGCGTTTGTCTAAAGCATGGGGTGCTTTCTTGGCATGAATCCCAGAATCTTCCTGAACCATGTGCTTGGCGGAGAGATTGGGGAAGTGGCATAATTTACACGTTTGGATGCATGATGGTATAGAAGGAATGCAATCATTTCCTCCCTGGGCCGTGGATAAATATGTCTGACAAGTCTGGATGCATGTCTCTTCAGTACCCAGGAAGACTGAAGAGAAATCTTCAGTCCAACTGGCTGTGGACTGGGGGTTAACTCCACGCAAGTTAGAATGAAACACAGGTGACACTGAGTGACAAGGTCAGGTAACTCCAAGTGGTTGCCGGTCCTGATGGGGATGGAGGGATTGAAAGGAAAGTTTCAGGCACTGGGAAAAAAGGCAGGTGATGCCTTCAGGATAATGACTGTCAGTGAGATTACTGATGGTCGCTGCACGAAGGGCTGAACTCTGTCACGAAGAGAAATGTGGCTGTTTGCTTTGCAAAAACTTTAGATAGAGAAGACAACACATAGGAAAAATACTTTTACAAAAATATGTGGAACATCTGCAAATGTAATGTATGTTTTTATAGTATGTTTTTAAGAAAAAACTTCAGAAAAGCAAAGAAAATGATAAAACAAAGCCCTGTGTAACTTCTACCCAGAATCAACGATTGCCAACTCTTTACTGATTGTAATTCTTTTTAAAGAAAACTGTTAAATATTTTCAATAAATTGAACTATTTTTTTTTCTGGTTCTGCTCTCACTCCCTACCCTAGAAACGGCCCTTATAGAAATGTGATGTGTGCATCTCCTGGCCATGTAACACACACACACACAGACACACGCATGCACACACACGCACATCCACAAATCACACACAGGGCGACTGCTCTGTACAATGTGCATCTATTTAATTGCAACATTGCACTGCACTGTCTCATTCTGCAGCCTGCTGTTTCGGCTTCCATGGTGTCTTTTGTTATCAATTCATGGTGATAAATGTCTGTCTTATTTATTTCAATTATTGTGTACCAGTTCAATCTCATTTTATGAATGTACAATATTTAGTTCCCTCATTTTAATTGCTGTGCATTTATTTTAATTCTATGCTATCAATATATCACAATTTTTTATCCATTCACAGTGCTGTGATGAATACCCTTGTTTAGGCCTCCTGCTGCCCACCAGGAATTTGTCAAAGATACACGACTCAAGGTAGCCTTGCTTGTCTGAAACACCAACAACCATCAACCAGTGCCAATTTTCTCCTGATCTGATTCCCAGTAAAATATGTCAGTATTTTTTTTGGTCTGTAGGTAAAAGATTTTCAACTTTATATCTTTGAAAAAGAATATTTTTTTTAGCATGGTCATTCCTTTTTTTTTTTTTTTTTTTTTTTTGGAGTTCCAGTGGGCTTTTATTGAGATAAACAGAAATCGAAACTTTACCAACCATCTTTTTGGAACCTTATAAACTCAGCTGAGGCTGGTCCATATAATACAACACATCCCAACAAAACAGCACCCCACTGGAACATTCTCCAATTAACAGAAGGCCAGGTTTCCCTTTCCTCAAATGCTTTCGTAATTTTGTGTTCCCGCTGTTCACTTCTCAGTGGAACTGGTCCCTTGTGGTTAGGGACACTGGAATTCTCTCCCAGTTTTACTGAACAAAAAAATAAACTTAAAAAAATTTTTAAAAAGTAAACTTTTTTCCTTTTTGTTTCAAAAAAAAGGACAAATGACTCAGTTTTCTCCAGGCCCCCTCCCCCCAAAACCAGTGGCGTCATTCTTATTCTCCATTTCTAGTTTTGAAATATCCCTCATTTGTGAAATTATGGATATGGAAAATGGTAACAGTAAGTATATTTTGGTTACTTTGTTTAACTCCATACTTAACAAAATAAAAACTCAGAAAACCTAAGAAATAAAATCGAAATAAACAGGAAATGATTAAGATGTACAACTTGAACTTATTTAAGAAAATGACCTATTAGAGAGTAATAAATTCAAAATATAAAAGTATAACAAAGGCCATTTTTTCCTCAAAATTATGAGTTTGGATGTTGTAAGGAAGAAAGAGGTAAGCTCATGAGAATATGAGCATGAATGCCCAATGCCCTCCAGAAACTCAGCCAGGTGTCCAGTGAGTAGTAAATATTTGTGAAGCGTTTATCACATATTAGTTATGGTGTTGTATGAAGAACACTCAAAGACATATAAACCACAATTCCTGTATTCCCAGGCCTCAAAATACACTGGAGGAAACTGTACAACACAGAGACAGGCTTCCAGGGGAAGTGATAAGAACTGCCAGGGCCGAGAAAGAGAATTCCAGGAGGGAGGAGGTCCCAGGTGGCCAGGGCCCTCCTGCCCTTGCCCAAGGTCAAGCAACCAACACGTGGCTGAGACCAGACTGGAACTTGTGTTCTTTTAACTTGAAAACGTAGCTCCATAGTTCAGAGATTGTGCAACTGTGGACGGGGGTTACATATAGTCCACAAACATGTCTTCATTGTTATTCTTTGGTCCGCACAGCTTGGTAAACGCAAGACAGCATGTAATCATTTGGAACACGGGTATGAAAATTTCTATGTATGGCGATTCAGCACACATTGCCACAGGGCGCAGCAAGCTGGGGCTAACTAGTGGTTCCATCCCATCCACCCAGCCCTACTACTCACACAGTAAATGTACAAGCGGCCACCACGGCCTGTCACCGGTCCCCCAGCCCACCTCTCCAGGCCCTGTTCTGACCAGTCACCATGAAGAAGTGAGGCAGATACTGCCTGGCCTGGTTTGGCTCCTCTAAGAAGCTGACCTCCCGTGACACAAACTATGGCTCATGTAAAAGAGGTGCCCACGGGATGCCTCACGTCGGAAGATTTAGTTCCCACACTGTCAGATGTCACCTTGCCTGCACCTGGCTCTGGGTTCCCTTCCTCCCACCCCCTTAGCTACTGCTCTGCGGGCTAATCCCTGTTTACACCTCCCCTTGTCATTTCCATTTGATGCATGGTCCACCTTCTCGTAGTCTGTGACCTCAGCCCTCCTCTGGCCTCTGCCTTTGCTCTCCCTTCTCTGCTCTTTGATAAAACAAACAACTTTGCCATCAACACCTATCATGGTCCACTGACCCCGAAGGCCCGTCCCCCCCGTGAGCATCTCCACAGCTGGGAGCCCCACAGCCAGCCCTCCTTGTTGTCCACTTTGTTACTATTTAGTTATTTTATTTATTTGGGAGTTAGTTGGTCTATTTTTCACTATTTCCTGAAACAAATGTTTCAGAAGAAGTGCAGGGAAGTAATAAAATGGTTAAAACAAGAAAAATTAAGTAAGAATCAACTAATGAAGAGAGAATAATTACAGTTACACCTTAACAACCAAGATTAAGTCATAGCTCTCTCAATGGTGCTTCTAACAGTTTGAACTCCACATGCAACCATATGGAAGGCCACCCAAAAGGGGGCTGGGGAAGTAGAATTATCATAATACAAGTTAAATGATTTAATTCTTTTTTTTTTTGTTTTTTTGTTTTTTTTTTTTTATATTAAATGATAGCTCTATACATTAATGCAAACAGGGAGTACAGTGTAGTGTTTTCACATACATTTTGAAACACTTTCATCAAGCTGGTTCACATAGATTTCATGTAATTTGCATAGTCATTGTGTCAAAACGTTTACATTCTCTTTCTAGAAAAGTTCACTTGTACCCTTGTTAGACAGAAATATAGATGATCTTTCCGGTTAACCTCCCACCACCCAGCCACCCTTCTTCCCTCCCCTTCCCCACCCCCTCCCCATATTCTTGGGCTAGAATTAAGTTGTTTCCTTCATTTGAGAAGTATGTATTAGTTTCATAGAAGGGCTGTGTACATTGGATACTTTTTCCTCCATTCCTGTGATACTTTGCTAAGAAGAACATTTTCCAGTTCCATCCATGTAAACATGAAGGAGGTAAAGTCTTCGTTTTTCTTTAGGGCTGCATAGTATTCCATGGTGCACGGTGGAATCTCTTCATAACAGAGTGGAACAAACTGAAGAAAGAATCTCTGACATTGAAGACAAAGCCTTTGAACAAGCCCAAGAGCGCAAGGATGAAAGAGAATTTCCCAGACATCCCAAGAATGATTTAATTCTTAAAGAAAGGGAGTATATTCATACACTTGAAGAAAAACGCAATTATGCTATTTAACACTAAGAAAAAATAAATGACTTGCCAAGGACATCAATTTTTACAACAATGAACTATTTCTCTGAGTATTCATGATAAACAAAGTAGACTCTTTCCTCCAAGGAGAATTTCAACCAGTGAGAACAGAGCATTTTAAAGAAGTGGAAAGATGTATTCTCACTTTCAGTGGAGAAGCATTCTGCAGCCTGGTCAACACGGCTTGGGGGGAATGTTTCATGCTAAGGAACAGGAAAGCTGACCCTTTCTGTTGTCTTTGACATGATCTGATTTCACTGAATGCTACTCTAACTTGCTAACTTGCTAACTTTAATTACCACTTAGTACCTGAAAATGGATACTTTGAAGGCCACTAAGAAGGGCCATTGTGTGAAATAGACTCATCCTTTCCATTACTCCTGGGCTTCAAATTGTGGGGAGGGGCAGCTCACTCCCTCCTGCATGCTGGGGCCTGACAGCTCCTTTACAATGTTTTTGAAATTCCATTATCTGCACTAACCCCTGACCTGCCCTTTGCTTGGCCAGCATCTCCTGGGCACAGGGAGCTACTTTAAACCTTTCCCTCCTAGGGCCCTGTGAAAGCTGTTCTTTTAGAAGTCACACGAAAGTTGGAAGCCAGAAAGGAAAGCACAGAGAACTTCACTAAAGTCTCTCCTAAATTATCCAAGTGGACAAACCCAGCTGCCTCAGCACATGATTCAGCACAACGGTAGCGATGACAAGCTCAGTGTTTTCCTTGACCCAGAAAACTATAAGAATTGGGTCGTAAGCAAAAATGCCAGATTTTCAGTAGCCTCAGGCTCATGCCAACCTCCTGGCATTCCAACAAACGGCAGGCCTCTCTTGCCAAAGCAAAGCTGGAGGTTCACAAGTCCCCAGTTCGCCAATCTGGGCAGCGGCCTCGGCTGATAACGTTGTCAGAAGCATCAGCCGTTCTGAGGAGGCAACTGAGAGCCTTGGGTGATGAGGGTGTCTTTCAATTAGCACTTTGCTCTGCCGGGCTGGGGGCCTGCCAGCTGGCACCAAGGTCAACTGTCAGCCTCCTCAGACAGGTCAGCATGGCCAGCAGTGAGAAAGGAACAGGGCTGGTAATGAAAACCAATCAGAGGGAAGAACGAGGAGACAGATGGGGTGGCGAGGCCAGCGGCCCTAAAACCGCCTGCCTCCCGGGCCAGGTGGGATGTGGCAGGAGCAAAGGAGACTTGAGACCCACATCTGCAGCAGTCGCAGAGGAGACTTGAGACCCGCACCTGCAGAAGTCAGAGCTGCAAACTCATCTTGCTGGGGCTCCATCTTAGACCCATCACCTATCTCCGCCCTCTGTGTCTGAAATAATCACACAGATGCTTTCGTAGTTTGGGATCCCAGACAAAATATACTTCAGACAAAAAGTGTAGGTGAGTTGTTTTAAAAAATCCTCACAACTATCGATGTGATTCTGCGCAATGCCCCTTTCCTGTGTGCCTGGGAGACAGCGCCTTACCCTGTGAAATCTCCCCTTTCTCTCGGAGACTGCAGCCCGTGTGGGAAGCTTCTTGCCAGTTTTATTTATGCATAATGGAGGATGAAAGTAATCCTTGCAAGTCTGAAGAGAAAAACACCAATTTCTTGCAGGTGTGTGGGCAGAATTCACAGGTGTTTCTGGAAATCTAATCTGGGCGCAGGGATTTGTCCTTGTCGGCACATGAAAAGCGATGACTCTTTCATTGAAATCCTCCTACAAGGAGCTGTTGGCACCAGCCATGGTTAGGGCACAGCCACAACATGAGATTCCTTTACTGTTGAGAAATCGCCGTGATAACAATTACTGCTCTTAATGACAGCTTAGAAGCTGGCCCTGGAAAAATATGCACAGAAATTCACATTTCTGGCTGACACGGAGCTGTTGAAAGCCTCCCCTCACCTCTCGGTACCTTTTTAGGGGGGGGTCCTGTGGACGCGCAGCACTGGAAATCATGGAGACAGCGTGACGGGGAGTGACTAGGAGTGGCTGGCAGGAGAGGGGGCTTGTCCTGTGATGGCTCGGACATCTGGGAGAGCTGTGGCCCGATTGTTCTGCTCTCCCTGGTGCCGACAGATGGAAGGGCCCAAAGCTGAAAACCAGCAGGCCGGAGAGCAGAGTCACTGCCCGCTCCTCTTGTTCAGCCAAAATGACAGGACACCACCAGACTCTCCATGTGCATAAATCCTTTCTGGATTAGAAATCCTGAACATGTCAAAAATAAGTTTTTGTTTGCTTGCTTGATTGACTTTCAGTTTTGTTTTCATTCTCAAAGGGAAGCATGCTGAGATCATAGTTGGGCCTTGGCAGAAACAGAGAAATCTCAAGGAGAATGTTCCAGGGGGTAAGAAAAGTTCACTTTTGAGAATCATACTTGACCTGCAGAATCATTAGATGCTTTCCTCAGGTCTAACTAAAATCTTATCAGTTACAACAACAATGAAATAAATAAGCAGAAATCCCCTCCAGGTGTCGGCCCAGGTCAGGGCCACTGATGTTTTTAGATGCCTCACTTCATACACACACAAAGCAGGGGCTCCGAGAGGCGGGGGCACCTCTTCTGTTTCCTGTGGTTTATCCTGACTTTTTCCAATTTTGCAAGTTATTTTAAGGAAACTGGAATAAAATACTTTTTGCTTTGAATCGGTTAAAGTGAAGACGAAAAGAGGTGGTTAACACGTTATCTTTACACGCACCCTCTTTCCTATTTCCGCAGAAAATATTTTTATTGAAAAATAAAACGTTTCCTACTTCCAGTGATGCCAACATTGTGCTTTACCCCAAACTAGTCCCCTCTCCCAGGAGTCCTGGCCAGGGCAGCACCCTCAGGGCTCTGGTGTTTGGTGAGGATCCTTTGCGGCCTTCCAGATCCTTCTGTGCCCTATTCCCGTCTCACCCTTGCTGGTGCTCCTGCTGGGAGCACGCTGGTGGAGAGTGTGGCTCCGGCCATGTATGTACCACTCTCACACAGTTGTAAGCAAACTCAATCCCCCGGCTGTCCATTAACAACACCATGTACTTCGTGTCTGAATAGGAACAAATAAAGCGGTGAGTCCAGTTGAGTTCGCAGCACATACTCCCAAAGGCGGCACACGCCGGAGCATGGTGTAGTGTGCACCTCCTAACAGGTCTATACGGGGCACTCTTATGATAGAAGGGGAAACTGAGGCCGCTGGAGGGAAAGGAACTTACTTGGCCACAGAGGGCGCAGGGCTGGCTGAGCCGGGAGGACAATAGTCCATCCGATTCCAAAGCCCCCACTGTTATCCAGAGCGGTGTGTTCAAGCTGTTTTTAACAGCAATTCCTCCTTATCATTTTCGATTTAAGAAACTGAATCTTTGATGGTAGAGAAGACAGCAGCAGCCAGAACACTGCCTTTTACTCAATCCTCCCCATAAGCGCTATCCTGTCCACTGAGCGGCAGGGAAACACACCACTCTGTCCCTAAAAGAAAGTCGAACATAAGATGTTACCTGGACCCCACCAGAAAACGCAGGTGTTTTCACGACACATTGTAGTTTTGGCAACACCTTCAAATGTCATTGCCCCTCAATACTATTGTACATACTTCCCAATTACCAGGAGATCTTGTTATTTAATGAGTTAATAAAGAGGCAGGCACATCACCATATCACCATGACTTTAATACTTAGATATTTGCTTTCCTCTGGTTACTATTTCAGTGTAATTGGTTTCCTTGGTGTCCTGTGTATTTTATGTTATGAATTTTAAAATATTACTCCTGGAAGGCGTCTGTGGGCACCAGACTCCAAAAGGAGTTCTTGGCACAAAAACAGGTTACAAACTCCTCGTAGACCGGCTCTATTGCATATAAAATTACTCCTCCTCAGTCAAGAAGCAATTTTCTTAAAAACTGGCAACTATTACTAGTAACTTCTTCCTTGATAGCTGGTTTCACACAGCTGAGGCGCACCTTGGCGGTGGGAGGCATGGAGGCATTGGCGGCCTCTCTAACTGGCCTGGTTTCACCCAGGAGGGCAGCCCCACCCGGCTGAGTCAGCCATGTCCGAGGCCACCGGAACTGACAAGGTGAAGAACACAGCCCCTTCCCAAGCCCAGGCTCTGCTCAGACTCCACAATCTCAGCTCATTTTCCCTAATCTCAGTCTGGCTCCTCCATCTCAGCCCCTCAACCTGGAGTTTCAGTGTCCGCCTTGACTCATCCTTCTGACGGGGCCCCCACAACCCCTGCAGCTGCAGCTCTCCCTGGGACAAGCGCCCCACGGAGCCCGGCCAGGCCTGCTCCTCAGTGTCCTGATGTGGCAGGAGGGGGAGGGAGAACAAAGTCCTTCCCGCACAGGGAAACCTGAGATGAACAACAGAGCAGGCGTGCAAGAGTACACTCAGGCTCAGAGGTCAGTAGAAGGAAGGTGTAGTTTTTTGCTTTTGTTCTCACTTTTGTTTTGGTTTTAGTTTAGTTTTTCCTGCCTGTATTCACAGCTCCCCCAGTAATATCCACAAATCCATCCGTGATCCCAGGTGACAAAGCCTGGAAAGGCCAGTTGTGAAGATGACTTTCATTTCCTGGGTCCCCCTAATCTGTGGGCAAAACAGGCTCCTGGCTACACCCTGATCTGGAATTTCCCTAACAAGTTGACCTTCCTTTTTAGAGTCTTTAAATTCCCCTTAGTCAGTGTAAAAGTTCTCTGGGAAGGTCCTATGTATACACAACAAATTCCGCTTAGCTGCAAGGGGGTCTTTGTTTTCTGCCTCTGTTGCTCCAGCCAATCGTGATCCAGCTCCCCATCCTCAAGGCATAAGGAGTGATGCAGTGTCCCCTGACATCCCCACCCTGGTGAGACTATGACCAAGGATGGTGCCACTGTGGCTGGTGCCAAGATGTGCCCATGGTGCTGCCAGGGCCATCAGCCCCCAGCGTGGACAGCTCTCCAACTGCCCCAGGCATGGTGAGGGTGACGGAGCCTCCCACAAGGCACCTGCCCTGGGGGTGCATGTGAATGCTCTCTGAACTGGAGTGAAGCCTTGTCCTCTCGCCATGAACTGAGATTTTAGTAAAATTGCTGTTTAATTTGTACGTTGCTCTGATGTCTGCCCCTTACCCAGGACTCTGATGGAAGTGAGTGAGGCCCAGGCCTGTTCTGAGGGTGGAGCGAGCAGAAAGTACGTGCCACTGTGCGTCAGGTCCCCTATCTCTCACCTTGGCACTTGGCCACGAGTCAACTGGTTTTCCGAAGATGCTTTCCCAGGAAACTGCTTAGCTCCTCCTGGCAGACCCAGCCTCACCAGGCCCACACTCTGGATGGCCCTGCCCGGTGATGGAGGTGGTAAGACACAGGCCTAGATCCTGGACTATGGGTGAGGAGGACCAAGAAGCACAGTCCTGCGGTCGAGCCTCCGGCCATCCTCCAAGTTCCACTAAACTCGAGGACAGTGTCCTCTGAGAAGAAGCCTTCAGGAAGGGCTTCATAATGGAAATGGGATTTGCAGTTTCTATGAAATAACAGTTTTGCCAATATCCTTTTCATTGGCCTATAGTACTGATAACAAATTACTTGGAAATGTTTTCCATTGCTACTTGGTAAAGATTATTAAGACAGACCCCATGGGGGCTGCTAATTCACTCGTATGCATTGTGCTTGCAATTTTTATTGGCTGCCCGCTATAGAGAAATAAGAGGACGCTAACACTTTCATCCACAATTAGGGTTTAAAAAATAATAATCATTTAAGAAACTGTCTTTTACCATTCACTGACTCTGCTGTATGTGTAATAGCAGCAAAAGTTTGCAAACTCACCCCACACAGTTTTAAGCACTGTGCTTTATTGACCCATCTAACCACCGTACCAGCCCTTAAAGGCTGATATTATTAGCTTCCCATTTTACAGATGAGGAAACTGAGCCACAGACTCAGAAATCTGAACCTATCACAAGGCAAGATTTTAGGAAATATAACACATGGATGCAAGACAGCTTCTCACTTGGTAACGGCCTCTGTGGCCTCAACTTCATGCTCCTATTACACTGACCTCCCCCCACCAGTGCTTTCAAACTGTGGTTTTGACCTATACAAAGTTGGGGAAAGTGGCAAAATAAATGAACTAAGACAGATTGCTTTTTAAAAAAAATTGGAATGAAACAAAAAAAAAGATAATGATAAACATTTCATGAATTTTTGTCGGCATTGTATGGTGTGTGCTCATGCTGAGTAACCAGGCAATATGTAACTGGGCTGCCGTCCAAAGAGTTTCGCAGACGGTGCCCCCAGACTGTGCCTGGCCCCCAGGCGTGGCCAGGAGGGTTTGGGCTCTTGCTGAGTTAACCCAGTCCTTAACTGGTTCCTGAGCCTTACCTGAGCTAAGGTAACCTGTCACTTGTGTCTGGGTCACAAGGATAGCTATCTGTCAGTTTCTCTCATGGTGAGAGCAAAAAACAAGCATATTATCTTCACAGCATGAGATAAACACACCCCAAGAAATGAAGGGCCACGTACACTTGTGATGATTGGCAACACGGCCTCTTGTGCTCCCTCCCTTGATCACCCCTTCTGAAAGGACATGTATCAGCCTTGCTCCTAAGTTAGCAAGTCACCTGGCAACTAGACAGAGGTTGGTGGGTGGAACCCCAGGAGGAGCAACCCTCCTGGAGGCTCTCCCTCACCTTCCCCATGGGCGACAATCTGGGGCATCCTTTCCTCCCTTCTCTGAGATGTGAAACCTGCTGGCGGCTGACTAAGCTACCTTCATCGTTGACCTTTTCATACTGCTGGCTTAGCAGCCACCGTAGTTGTAGCTCATTGCATTTTGTTGAATTTGAAGAATTTTTGCTTTTGGTGTATGTGAACATTTTGAAACATACTTTGAACCGTCATTAAAAATTGAAATTATTTAACAATTTCTTCAAAGAAATGTATAAAACGTGACTACCAGACACATAATTTGTTTTGAAACTTGATGTGTTCATAATCAACATGTATCTATGCTACGAAATAAAAAGCGATCCTTCAGAAGACAGAACGCCTGGCCTGTTAAGCTGCACACTTTCTGCCTAATGTTGCAGTCTGGACCTTCTACTCCTTTTTGTGCTCAGAACCTGCTCAGGATGCAACGGATCCAGCAGAAACAGAGCCTGTCTCTGACCCCACCCATGGCAATTTACAACTCTGTGTTTTTGTTTCTTGTTTATCATAAAATTTGGAAGTATTAATCATTGGTGGAAAATGTCTAAGGAAATTGCTGGCTGTTGTCTGGATGGGGGATATGAAAGAGTTCTACCCTTGGCTACAGTGCCAGCACTCTAAAAATGTAAAGCTGCCATCCAGACAAAGTTAAGGATGGGGCAACATTTTTTATGTGTCTTCGATCTTGCCTTCATCACCATAACTGCTTATGTTTAATTATGCAAGGGATTCTTCCGCTCTGAGACGGGCTGCAGGTGAGGAGACGTCTTCCATCTTCCTTGTCTCATTTGACTCCCGTAACACCTGGTGAGGTATGTACCACTGCTCTCTCCACTACGAAGTCAGAAAATTTAGGACTGCAGAGTTTTTAAGATATGCTCAGTGTCACAAGAAAATTGTGGGTCTGGAATGCAAATCAAGATCTGTTAGTTCCCGAACTTTGCTCTCAAGGGCTGCGTCCTCTGTTTGACTGCCCACATCCGGGGAGGCACCAGCACTCCGCACCCACAAACAAGTTTGCACTCACTGCCTCCTGCTCTCTGCATAACTCTTCATGATTTGACCTGAGGATATAGCTGAGGTGTGAATCAGCTCAGATAACATAGTCCCTTTACCCCATGTTAAAGGATAATTTGCCAAAAAGAGAGAGAATCATGACTCTGTACCAATACAAAAATGAACACGTATTTGTTTTAATTCAATTATTAATTAATTTACTAATTCATGAAGAAGATGGCAAGATACAACGACCAGTTTAAAGAATAATACAAGGACAGGCACACTTTTACATCAGGAATATTTTACATCAGGAATATGCAAATGAAAAATTCCAGCTTCTTCCACGGTTGGGGAAGAAAGTCAATTGAACATCTGCCTCTACTGGACAGGCTATATTTTCATGTCTTTAGACATTTTGCATTGCTATCAGCTATCCAGAAATGGTAGAGTTATAAAATAGTTCAAAGGCACCGAAAGCCATGAGCCAGATAACCCAGACCAATGTGCACTAGTCCAGGGGCCTGGAGATCTGGCCCACCACCTGGTTCTATAAATAAAGTTTTATTGGAACCCAGCTTCCCCTATTTGTTTACTTCTGGCCTATGGCTGCTTCCTACCACCACAACATCTGAGGACCATATGGCCCACAAAGCCTAAAATGTTCCATATCTGGCCCTTTACAGGTGGAATTTGCCAACTCCTACTCTAGATAATGAATAGTTTTCCACTGAAGCACAGATTTTTCATTATATCAGCTAAAACACATGATTTTGTATTTTATGCAACGCGGGTGACAAGAATTCTAAGACTTTCAGAGCAATAACTACTTGAGAGAGATATTTAGTATGTGTGTTTGCTACAGTGAACATAACGCAGTGTCACAAACTGAGTAGTTAAATAAGACAAATTTATTTTCCCACAGTCCTAGAGGCCTGCAGTCCAAGACCAAGGTGTCAGTAAGGTTGGTCTTCTGAAGACTGAGAGGGAGGAACGTGTTCCAGGCCTCTCTGTGGCTCATGGGGGCCGCCTTCTCCCAGTGTCTCCAGGTTGCTTCCTCCTCTTCTGGTGAAGTCTCCAGGCCTATTGGATCAGGGTCCATTCTTATGCCTTCATTTTAACTTAATCATCTCTGTGAAGACCCTCTCTCCAGTCATGTTCTGAAGTACTGGGGATTCAGGACCTCATCATACACATTTGTGGGACCCAACTCAGCTATAAATTTGCTGAGCAGGGAATTTGTACACGCAGCAAATATACTGTGAAGATGGTCAGAGCCTCTTCAACCCAGGATAAGGACACCACTGAGGCTGTGCCCAGAAGCAACTCCTCCCCACCCTAATCCTCCAACTCAGCAGCTGTCCATGAGCTCTTCAGGTCCTGCCCTCACCTGTCATTGGAGAAGCCCTGCTTTCTGGCAGCCACTAGCAAACATAGAAAACTGACATTCTGTGTACACGTTTGTATTGTTAAAGCTACCATAGATTTCAGTCTATCATATAAGCCAGAAAAAGCAAAATCTCATTTCAGGTCTGAGTCAGTAGCACGTTGGTGTGAAGGAAATACTGGCACTGCCTTAACCAGCAAAGGCAGAGCAGCCAGGTGGGAACACGCTTGTTCTTTCCTCCCTCCAGAAAAAATGCAAAGGGCAGTCTCTTTCCTTTAGAGATTGGCAAAGATGCTGTGCAGTTGTCCCTCCTTATACAAGGGTCATCTGTCCAAGACCCCAGTGAAGGGACACAGGGCTCCAGGGTGAGGGACTAGAGACATCTCCTTGCCAGCTGCTCTCGGGAAGATTGGGGTGAGGGCAAGGGGACTCCAGCCACCTCTTGCTGGATTGTCCAGCCCACGGGCACCACTGCGAGGGCACAGTGAGACAGTGAGAGACGCCAGGAGCCTTGGAGGCCACTCCCACACCCAAGCACAGAGACAAGGGGGCCCCAGTGAAAGCCACAGACAGTACCAAGCCCAACAGAGCTGTGTTTTCTCTATACATTCACACCTGCTATCAGGTTTAATTTATATATTAAGAATGGTAAGGGGTTAATAATAACTCATAATAAAATAGAGCAATCATAACAATGTACTGCAATAAACACTACATGAATGTGGTTCTCCCTCGAAACGTCTTATTGTACGGTGCTCACACTTCTTGTTGTGATGTGATGGGCTGCAGTGAGGCGAATGCTGTAGGCACAGTGACATAACGTAAAGACCTGAGAAATAAACACTTCAAATGTTAAAATCGTGAGTCCCGCTTAGAGGTCTGATGAAGTCTCACCTGTCCCACTTCAGCCTGGATTGCTTGGATCACCACTGATCAGCCTCCAGTTCTCAGATCAACAGTGGCAGTGATGCAGACTTGGAGTTCAAGTCATTCTTATTTTTGGAAGTAATGGCCCCAAATCTCAGAGCAGAGATGTAAGATTTCCCGACTTGATTGATGGTAAGTAAGTGAAACTGTAGAGAGCAGAACTTCAGGGAAGCAGGGACCACGGTAGGGAGGACAGGACGAGACGTTTTTACACTAACATTCGCATGTCTACCGAAGGAGGTATAGATTTTAAAAATAACAGCAACATGGGATTATTTGTGATCAAGAGTAAAGTGTGTCACAAAGCCAAGTGCTGAGGTGAGCTATTTGAAATACAGAAACACGGTCCAAAGATCATTATATTGAGAGGCTGTTATCACTAGAACCTTTTACACATGTCACTTCCACTGACCTTCAGGATAGCTGAGTGGAGGACTTCTTACTGAGGAAGAAACTGAGATCCCCGAAGGTTAAGTAGCTTTCTCAAGAGCTCATAGCTAAGAAGCATCCAGATAGGGGCTCCCATAGAGCCCACCTGCAGTGGAAATGCACTTTGAGCTATCACGCCCGGAGGCCACGCTGGGATGGCAGAGCTGCCTTCCCTATCAGATTCTGCGCAGTCTACACTGGACAGGAAGGCTACCCCATGCAGACTCTGAGTGGTCTGCAGTGGACAGGGAGGATGCCTCAAGCAGACTGTGAGGTCTGCAGCGGACAGGGAGGCTGCCTGGAGCGGACTGTGAGGTCTGCAGCGGACAGGGAGGCTGCCTGGAGCGGACTGTGAGGTCTGCAGCGGACAGGGAGGCCCCCGCGCACATACTGCACAGTGCAGGATGCAGGAAAGAGGTGTGAGGAGCCACACTGTACATGTTCACCACCATTGGATTCCTAAGGCAAGGGGAGGTGCCTCTGGCTGGCCGAGCCTGCTCCCCCTTGCAATGTAATCTTTCTCTAATGTGTTTTCACAATGCTCTGTGGAAGGCCCCTGCGGCTCAGGCCCACAGGACGAAAGCCCTCTGAGCTGTTTCCTTGCATGTGGAAACTGGCAAAAAGCAAGGGAGATAACCCAAAAGACAACAAACGCTCGCCATTTTCCCTCCGCTTGGTTATCACCACCAGCTATTGATTACATATGTTTGCTGAAATAATTAAAAGCCTCACCCAGTTTCTCAATTCCTATAAAAAAATTTTGAGAATGTTCATGGTGTGAAAAAATGAAGAAGGAAGAAAAGAGAAATGAATTATGCGCATCCTCGCTGTGCTAGGGAGCTGCCGCCAAAGCCAGGCCTACAGCGGACAGCAAAGGCTCGGTTTGAATGTTGCCGAGAAGTGTTCATTGCCAGAATGATATTTCTGTATTGACTTGCCATGAGTTGACATTTTATTGGGAAAAACAAGAAAAACAGGGGCATTGTCTTCAGAAGGCCCCAGTTAAATAAGCCACGTTTCCTGGGCAAGGCCTTCTGACCTTTAGAAGCGGCTCCTCAGATCAGACAGCTGAAATTTGGGGGTGGAGGAACTGTGACACTAAGCAGGGAGACTGGTGGGCATGGTTGGTCCCCGATCAAACCCTAAAGGGAGGCAGGCAGCCCGAGGAGCACGGAGACTTCCGGCTGGGTGGTTTGGGAGGAAGGATGAAGCAGATTTCAATTCATTCAAAATCAGCTTCACCACTTTTCTAAGGGCTGATCCTCTGGCGAGTCTCTCTGTGTAAAATCTCTGATCTATTTTCAAACCATCTGTATTTTATGCAGACAGGCGAGGCTCGGGCAGGCACTGGAGAGACACAGAGAGAGTAGGTGTTTGTCCGTAAAAGGAGCTGGCTGAGGATTAGTCAGGTCCCAGCCACAGTGGGCCAGCACACGTGTACTGGGATCGGGGAGTCTCAGCTCTCAGTTCTGGTCCTAGATCTAAATTATTGTCCAAGAAAAAAATCTATGAGTGTAAAAGCACACATCTCCTTATCCTCATTCCCCTCTCATAGCTGCTAACTGAAATTATGCTGAAGAGGCCAAGTTCCTTAAATGAAGAGATTCGGCCTTGTTTAAAATATATATATGCCCCCATGAGAGAGAAAACTTAAAGCTGTTATCATTTATACCCAGCAATCTTGTATGCTCAGAGGGAGGAAAAGATAGTTGGGTTGTAACAGCCCTGCAGAATTTGAACCTCTAGGACAGATGTCCTCAAACTACAGCCCATGGGCCACGTGCGGCCCACCTAGGACATTTATCCGGACTGCCAGGTGTTTTTGCCGTTGCTGCCTGTCCTGTTTAGCAGCCGACTCATCCCAGAGTCCGCAGTCCAGCCCTCCAATGGTCTGAGGGACAGTGATCTGGCCCCCTGTTTATAAAGTTTGAGGACCCCTGCTCTAGGACACAGGAGGTTCACTTCACAATAAGGCATCAAAGTTTACAGAACTAGTTTAATAGATCATCATGATTCTTTGAACAATGGGTTACTTTTCTAAAGTTTTTTTAGAAAAACTTGGTTTTTCTAAAACTTTTTTAGAAAAACTTGCTGCTTGGATAGCGGCTCTATCCTGCGTCTCCTTAAAGCTTCAAGCACAGTTTTAGACAAACAAGGAGGTACTGGGGAGATAGTGAATGTTTCGTGAAATCAATAAAGCACATGTCTCTTGATTTTTCTGTACGACTACTATGACTCAGCTCCTTACTGGTTAGACAGAGAGAAAGAAATAACAAAGCATCTCAAATTCTTAGGAGAATGACGGCCTAAATCTCAAAAGATGAAATTCTTTAGCTCCTGGACTCTCCGTTTTGTTTGTACTAGTAAGATAACTGTGATTAAATGGCATATACTGAGGCATCTTCTCTCTTAGAAGCAAAACTACAAGTCTCTCTGCATCACGTTCTCAGGTCTGCGGCCGGAGGTCAGGGGCTGTGGTCACCCTAGCAGACAGGTCCTGCATTTGTAGCCACCAATGAAATGTTAGGAAGCAAAGAGAACAGAACTGTAACAGTGGGAGTTTCAGAAGAGTTGATATATAGTTATGTGTTTGACTGACTTCTAATTTCAGAGCTAGCAATGAAGTCATACGCAATGCCTCCAAGTTGTTACTTAAACAGAGATAGTACCATAAACACCGTAACACACAAACAAACAAAAGCTCCTTTTAGTATTAATCTTTTTCATCCTTGCCTCTTGTAGGTTTTAAAGCCCAACACAGAGTAAAAATGTAAACACACGGGAGAAGGGAAGCCATGGAGGAGAGCACAGTTATATATTCAAGTCAGAAAAGAAAGGAAGGGGACTGGCAGGCAACCGGGCAGCACCCACCACATCTAACGAGGGCGCTTCCTTCCATACAGCCATGAGACGCACCATGGGGATGCAGGTTAAGGAAATACCTGGGGAGGAGTGCTGTGAGATCCAGTGTGTGTCAGGGCACGTGGGCTCTGCCGTGGTAACAAACAGCTCCCAGAAGCTTCCGGCTGAGCGTGCATATTTAATTTCTCACCCACTGAGCTTAGTACCCAGGTTGGCAGGAGGAGCTGTTCCAGGCAGTCACCTGGGGACACAGGGGACCCAGCTTCTGCATCTCTGAGCTGTACCAGGGAGCACTTGTGACGTCATCAGTCACTGCAGCAGGATGGGCAGGTGCATGAAGCCCCCCACCCCAACTCCACCCCATGTCTGGGCGTGTCGGCTCACACCCGTAATCCCAGCACTGTGGGAAGCCACAGCAGGAGCATCTCTTGGGGCCAGGGGGTGGAGACCAGCCTGGGTAACCCCACAGGACAAAAGCAGCCAGTTGTGGTGGTGCACACTGGTAGCCCCAGCTACTTGAGAGGCTGAGGTGGGAGAATCATTTGAACCTAAGAGTTTGGGTTGCAGTAAGTGGTGATCATGCCATTGCACTCCAGCCTGACAGAGAGAGGCTCTGTCCCTAAAAGTAAATAATAGATAAGTGAACAAGAAATCAGACCTGCTCTTTTCAGCTTCCCTGAATCATACCAGTTATGGCCCATTGCCCCCAACCTAGGCGCAAATGAAGCTGGAAAAGTAGGCAAGTACTTCGATTATCCAATAAGCCCCGTAACAAAAGATGTTTATGAGATCCAGTGTGTAGGGACTTAAAAACTAAATTTCGCCAGTAAATGATGGTTTTAATCAGACATTATATTATGTGTTTTTTTTTCTTAAAAAAAGATCTGAATGTCCTCGTGAGGAATGATGTTTAAGATGTATTATTTACCAGAAACACATGGCATAAAGCAGTCTGGGTCATGCAGTCTCTATAGCGATCACTTAAAAACCCGTTTAGATGCCAGAGCATGCGTGCAGCCAGTTTTCTGAATAAGTGGACAAGAGGGACTGTTTACGACGTTTTCTTTGAGGGATGGAAGAAGGGAAAGAAACATAATTTTTACCAGATACACATATACAGTGCCATTTTTAATCTAAAATTTAAAAGAAACCTAAAATGTTGAATTTAGTAGGCTAGATACTAGATTATATTATAAAATACAATGTTCTCAGGATTGGTAATGGCTTTGCAGTTACAGGGAAGGAGTCCATCTCTGAGATGCTGAGATGTGGGAAGGCAGCATCCTGAGATCTCTACTGCTTCAGCTAAGGAACCATGGACAGCCCAGTGCCTTGGCTCATGCCTGTAATGCCAGCACTTTGGGAGGCCAAGGTAGGGGGGAATCAAGTTAGCTCAGGAGTTTGAGACCAGCCTGAGCAAGACCAAGACCTCGTCTCTAAATATAGTTGGGCATTGTGGCAGGCGCCTATAGTCCCAGCTACTTGGGAGGCTGAGGCAAGAGGATCACTTGTACCCCAGAGTTTGAGGTTGCTGTGAGCTGTGATGCCAGGGCACCCTACCCAGGGTGACAAAGTGAGTCTTTGTTTCAAAAACTTAAAAATAAATAAATAAATAATAAAATAAAATAAAATTCAGGGGTGTCCACCATGCCTGTTGATTTTTTTTTTTTAAAAAGCCATGTATGTATAAAATGTAGAGAGGTCCATATACATACACACACGTGTTGGTGTATGTAGAAACACACAGTGTGATCACATCAGTGATCACTGAATCTACGTAACCATTACAAGAGTTTATTATATCTCTCATCTCTTTGGCATATCTGAAAAATTTTCAAAGTTAAATGCTAGGAAAAGGAAAAAGAAACAGAAAAAAGTGCACAACCCAAGAACAGAGGGCCTTTCAGATCTCCATTCCCTCTGCTTTGGGGTTGAGTCCCAAGGTGGCCATGGGTAAATGTGGCAATCAGATCTCAACATCTGAAATCCAGAAACTTCATAGAACATGCTGGTGACAATGGTCTGCAGTAGAAAATTTCTCTAAAAGAATTTCTGTTTGGTGCTATAAAAAGCTGGGGCAACCTTATAAAGCACGGCCAGACTGTTTAAACTGCTTAATCACGGTCGTAATCACGGTACCAGCCTGGCCAGTGATGCCGGTCAGAGAATTCTAATGCCATATTTCAAACACTTTTCTGGAATCTGTTCCTAAAGTTAACGTAAATGAGACTCTTAAAAAACAATGCACAGAAGATGAAAAGCCACATGTCTTTAATCCATTCTCTTGAGAGTCCTTGAGGTGGTGGTGATTCAAGGAAAAAATATGTCCTCCCCCAGGCCATTCTTCAGGAGGTGAGGTAGCCTGTCCAGGTGACAGCTGCCTCTCCCTGTGCACAAGGGTCCCCCTCACTGTGTGGTGCACAAACTGTCAAGCGGGAGAAATTTCCCACTTTTCCGGCAATTCTCTGCAGCAAAAATCCCTGTACTCACAGTGCAACGTGGGGGCTTCAGAGAACAAACCATCACAGCGTATTTGTCATTGTTCGACAAGGAGCCTCATAGTTTTGGAAACGGGGAACGGTGCCTCCACCATGTTTAGGAGACATTTTTTATAAACCCCGTGTGGGGGGATCGCTACACACAATACAAACTTCTGATATAAACACTCCTGGAAAATGGGGTGGTTTTGTTTCCCCCTGACACTCGGCCAACAGTGTGGAGGAATAAACTCCCGTAAGTTAAAGTGTGATTAATGCAGTCGTTATTTTTATCTGAAATATTTAAGGGAGTTGGTAGGAGACCCTTATCTTCTTCCTCCCCTTTTACAAGGAGGGGAGTTAAAATGCAGGGCCCTGGTTCTGCGGGAGCAGCCCTGTGCTGGCGCGTCTGAAATGCTTACGCGGCACGGAGCCCGCAGGTCACTCTGGCAAACGTCCCAGATGCTCAGACTTCATTTTTTTTCCTACTGTTTTTTAGCTCAGCACTAACTACCGTTAGCAGACATAAAACTCTCTGCGATTCTTTCTTCAGAACTAGCTACAGGGAAACTACCAATTATAGCCAAGAAACAGTCTTTCAAATACACACACACATTGTAATGTGGGCTGGAAACCAATTGGAAACTTTTTGATTTGCCCTTTAAGGCCAGAGGCAGGCACTTAAGGCAAACTCCTAAGACGTTTTGAAGAACAGAACAGTTATTCTAAATTTAGCATCCTCACCAGCCAGTTGGCATATAAGTAATAGAAGATTTAAAAGGAAAGAAATTCAACCTGCAGTAACAGAAGACAGAGCTGGATGAAAAGAAGGCCACTGACAGCCAAACACCTTCCCGAAGAGATGCTGAGGAATACAGAGTGGTTCCGAGCCTCTCCCCTACATACCTGCATCCGAGGTGGCTGAGGCTGACCGTGAAACTTTTACAATTGCTGACTAGACTGTGAATTCCCCAACAGGAGGCATCCTGTCTTTTCAGTGGGAATCTCCAATATTTAGCGACTGCCTGGCATCCAGTAAGTGCTAAATAGATGCAGACCCTACAGGTGAACAAGGTAATGTGTACCTGTGTGTGTGCACATGTATACGTTCACTATGTAGAGAAGCTTCTAGACGTGCAGATTAGCAAGAGTCTGCTTGGGTGGACTCAGTGTTAGTGAGTGGACCAGTCTGATGTGGAGGCGGAGGCTGAGAGGGGCTGGGACCCAGCTGCCCCTGCCTGCCTGTCACTACTCCCTCCACGCGTACACATTCTCTGCTGGTGAGCAAAAGAGATGCCGTTTATGGGTTTGTTGTTTTGTAAGCCACACTTCAAAATTAGATGCATGTAATTGAGTTAAACCTTAGAAAGTCTCAATGAGTATCCAAAAGCATCCACGTCCCAGATGGCTGGCCCAAGTTGGGGAGCAGCTATGCGATTTGCCTTGAAGAGCCAGCAGGTTGCAAGCTTTCTCAGCATGAAAGGGGAACGAGGCTGTGCTGAATTACTCATGTACAACAACACAACTGGAGTTATGTTTATAGAAACTGCTCTCACATCTTTGTTGGCATCTTGAATAACTTGCAGATAATTCAGTTGATAAAGAACTGAGAGTCCAAATACAGGCTCAGTGGGAGCTGCAGCCAGCTGGGGCCCCTCCTGCAGCATTTTTTTTCTCACCCCACTTGACGGAGCCTAGAACTAAACATTAAATTCCACTACTTTTTTTTCTTCTTTTAATGTTGCATTAATGAACCCACTCCTCAAAAACCATATCCACGAAGAGGAATCTTGTAGTGTTCAGTTTAAGATTCCAGTCGATTTTAAGTTAATTTGAGTTGATGACATTTGTCTCCCCTACTGTTCTTGGACTTAACATCGAGTCATCAGACCTTTAAAGCAAAACACACACACATACACACACATAAAACCCTCTAATTTCTTTATTAAGCACGGATGGTACTTAGTTAAGAAATAATAGCTCCATTAAGAACTAAAGAATGGTTTTCAATTGTACAGTTCTGTGCCACAGTCTACAGAATTAGAGGTATAAATAATAAAGGAGGGAAGAGGATGTGTTCCAGATACCAGCGTGAAAAAAATTAAACAGTGAGTCAATTATTCCCGAGTTTATAAGGAAGATGGGGTGAAACTGGGCTAAGTTAACTGCCGCAAGACAACGCCCTCACCACTTGCCACGTGGCCCTGCTCATGGTGGGCCCTTGAGAAATACCCAGGTGGGAGAATGTGTGGGCTCTTTGGGGGGCAAGGAGGGTGCTGGGTGTGGTGATCTGAACACGTTTTTCACATAAAGACAAAAAATTCCACTTAACAATGGGAAGTAAAGAGCTGACAATGCAAGAGACCTGTTCCCAGTTCAGCGCGTATAAACTGTCAGCCACTACGATGGAGCAGGGGTCCTCAACTTGTTAAACAGGGGGCCAGTTCACTGTCCCTCAGACTGTTGGAGGGCCTGACTATGGGCCCCTGGACGAGTCAGCTGCTAAGCAGCCCAGGCAGGCGGCAAAAATACCCGGCGGGCCGGATAAATGTCCTAGGCGGGTTGCATGTGGCCTGTGGGCCGTAATTTGAGGACGCCTGCCATGGAGCCTTCAGGATTTTTGATTCTAGGAAAAGGTGCAGAACAGCAGAGCTCTGAGCACCAGCAGCAAGTTCTTGATGGAAACAGAAAGGAGGGGATGGGGGTTGACTGGGAACCATCTCAGGAGTCTTCAGCTTGGTCTGTGGTAGACAGGACACAGCTGAGCTTGCATCAAGATATTTTTGTGCAGCCGAACATGGTGATTGTGCTGCAAATATCATAAAATGCCAAAGTCAACCGTTGATATCTTCCAAACCATCCATCCCTCTCACTTTACAGGTAAGACTGCTGTGGCACAGGACATAAAAGGATTTGTAGAAAGGTCGCAGCGTGAGACAGTAGCAGAAATAGAGCCAGCAGCCAGGTCTCCCCTTTCACTCACTTAACACACTTACACGAATGTTTAACTATCTGCAACTGGGTTGAGCTGTGTTAGTATGTTAGCATCATTTCCCTGGTGCCTGGAGATTTTTTGAGAGGATTGATATTTTTTTAAATATAACTACCTCGTATGAAGAATTGTTTTTTAGAGAGTCCACTAATCAATTCATCCAAGTATAAAAATCTCAAGCTGGGTTCATATTTAGCTTTTATAGGGCTCCTTTTAATCAATAAAAAATTCACTCATCTACCTGGTTTGCTATAGTACAAGCAAATGTAGTATTTTCATACCCCCCTTTTCTATTTTTTTGAGACAGAGTTTCACTCTGCTGCCCCAGGCTAGAGTGCTGTGGCATTATCAGAGCTCACAGCAACCTCAGACTCCTTGGCCCAAGAGACCATTTTGCCTCAGCCTCCCGAGTAGCTGGGACCACAGGTGCTCTCCCCCCTCCCCCACCATGACGCCTGGGTAGTTTTTCTATTTTTAGTAGAGATAGGGTCTTGCTCTTGCTCAGACTGGTCTCATGAGCTTGAGCAATCCTCCCGCCTTGGCCTCCAGAGTGCTTTTTTTTTTTTTAAGAAACATGAGCCAAAGTTTTATTTGTTCATTTCTTGCAACTGAAGTACTCTTCAATGATGTCCTTGGCCTGAGATTCTTTGCCATGGTCCTCAACTACTACACAACTGTACCCAACCACTTTACGAGGTTTCCCCTGTCAACTTTACAAAGGCCTCCCCCTGGCCCTGGTTTCTCACTGTCATCAACAAAGGACCTCCACCAACTTGACATACACGGGCTTGTCTCAGTTGGATGCACACAAAGCTCACAGAGATGGGCCTGACACTAGACAAAGGTTTGGCAGTTTCGTGGATTCCACGTGCAAGGCCGCTGTGGATGAGATGGTCTTCACCACTTCTCATAAAGCAGTGTTCCTCATTACACCTCCAGCAGCAAGGCCTTCCTCGGCCATGGTGGCGGGTTGCAGTTGCAGCTGACTCTTGAACTCACTGAAGCCTCTGCCTCCCTGCTGCTTGGCCACAGCAGGGAAAGAGTCACGCCCCCTTTAAATTACTAATGAATGGTTCTCTACCTAACATGAAGAACAGGGGTAGGAAATACTGTCTCCCGTCACAGGAAAGTTTATATTGCAAATATCACACACAAAATTTCAAATCCATAGAAATCAAAAACAAAGCACAACAGCCCATCAGCGTGCTCAGTGCTACAGCAGCAATCCTGCCTCCTTCTGAGCCACCGACCAGACAGGTAGGGCCACTGTCCTTTCCTACATACATCAGGAAAGTGATTTTTACTAGTCTGGATTTTTCTTTTCTTCTTCTTCTTTTTTTTTTTTTTTGCTGCTTCTTCTCTGGGCTGGGTCCAAAGACTGACAGTACCCTGGTCAGCAGTTACTCCAGCAAAGGATATTTTATTGACTTTTTTTTCTCATTTCCATTGCAAACCTTTTATCACCGGGTTTGAATGGGCAACTGCTTTGCCAAAAAGGGATTGATAATAGTGAGGGCTGCTGTGAAGAGGCCAGTCGGCCGGCGAGGAGTGCTTGCCAATGCAGAGTGGTGATGTCTCCGTGGTGGGCTGGGCTTACCCTTCAGACACAACAAAGAACATCTGGTTTATACAACCTCCGTGAGAAGCTTCCGTACACGAAAGTCCTCCTTCCCAGTTGAACAGAATCACACCTGGACACAACTGGTTTCTCTCTCAGCTGAGCTGGGCTTACTCACTTTGGAAAATGTGGTCTCAAAAACAAGAAACTATGGCATTATGTTATTGAGTAATTTAGTAATTTATTGCAATAGAAGCCACAAAGTCAAGAGTTGAAAACACAATACTTCACTATTGTCCTATCACCCAGACTTCTCAGAAGTAATCTCGGTACATGGAGTCCAGTGTTCAACTCAGTTGCTTGGCTGTGAATTATGCCCCCAGGCTGGGTCTGCCACCAAGGTGGTTAAGTGCAGTGGGTGAACATGCAGGAGTAAACTGCGATTCTACGGTCCACTGCAAGTGTGGGTCTCCTGGATTTTTGCCATCATTTTTAATGAAGAAAAGCCTTTACCTGACAAACATTTCTTCAGCACACGTACTACGCTAAGCTGCAGAGATCCTGGTTCCCAAACCAGCCTTTCATCAGAAGCTCCTGGTGAGCCTCTGAAACTGGTTTCTTTCACTTACTGGGGTGTCATCTTGGGCCAGACAGGCCTGGAAACCCTGGCTTGTTTCCTGATGTCAGGGGCCTTCCTATCCTCCCTACCTAAAGCATCGTTGTACCACACTCCTTACGGGACAGGGTAACCTGCTGTAGACGATGAAGTTTTCCAGGAAGGATGATGATGGGAGCAGGCCTGGAACACGCTTCACCCTCAGGACACACGGAAACCCTCCCCAGGAAGGTGGGTACCAGCAGGGAGATCAAACTCACAGCTAGCCTCTGGCTTGCCTTACCCAGGATTGCAAAATGTGCTTTCATCAAAGTTAAGCTTTTATAAAGAATGTTTGACTTTTCTTTCTCCCTGGGATGTGAAGAAAAATAAGGTGTAGGTAGGAAATTACTTTGCTTAAATGGAAACTAGATAAATTTGGAATTAAGTGCAAGAGAACGTTTCACTCTTTCCCTGTCCCAGCTAACTCTGTAGGAGACCAGACTGTGCAATTCGGGCACAACTAGAGACGTTTTCTATGCGAGGTGCTTAGGGTTTTGTAAAACTTTATTATAAAGTATTATTTGGGAAATGTCAGCTCAGTGGTTTCATAGGGAAGCTAACAGGTTTACGGCCATAGAAAAATTAATATTCACATCACATGCATGTCCCGAGGTGAAAAGTGGACACGCTGTGTCCAAGGGCAGAAGTCTCTGCATAACTTTGGAGAAACAGAGTAAAAGGAGGCAACTTAAAATAAGAAACAAAACTGAAAGAAAAATGAAAACAAAAAAAAAAAGAAGAAAAGAAAAATACTTTGAAGGCGCTTTTTCCATAGGAAAAAAATATTTTATTTTTTTAAGAACAAATTCAGTTTGAAACAGACGTGGAATGTGACTTCACGGATTTCATCTTCTGGGGCTAACTGCAATGTGGAACTAAAGCAGATTTAAAACCTATGACAGGCTATTAAAATAAAACAAAGAAAGAAAAAAAATTATTTATAACTCAAGCATAATACTGTGTTACTTACAAATTGGACAACGAAATTTTAAATAAATATTCATGGTACATAATTACGGCACAAATATGCAGCAATTTGGCAACCTTTTATACCATTTTTTCCTCATTACAGTGCAAAGGGGAATCACACTGCCATTAAACAAGCTGTAGCTAAATACATTGCAAAATTCAGATTTTATACAAAACATCTTGCTTAGACTTTATAAAAAACCAACATTGCTCTATGTACACAATCTGGGTAAGAAAAGCCATTTCTGTCTTGTTTTAATGTGTATTTTTATTAAAAAGGTGAATAAGGCTACTGTAACACCCCAAATCCATATACAGTAAAATCTGAACCTATTTACAGCATCTTCACTTAAACATGATGGTGCAAATTCCAAAGTCAGGTGACCAGGGATGCTAATACAAGCAAGGCAATTACAGTAACTTTCAAAAGCTGAACCAACTTCAAATAAAGGGACAGTTGGTAGATTGTCATATTCTGCACCAGACACAAAACAGACGCACAGAACACTTCAACTGGTTGTAGGGAACTTTTTATCGATCCATCTGATTTTTCACAGTTTCGCATAGAACCAAAATGTAGCTGACTGATGATACAGACATTTGATTTCATTAAAATCAGACTATTTCCCATTTTCCCCCTCTTGCCCCTCTCCCCCATTCTAAAAAGTAACTTTTGATGGCTTACAAGGGAATCTCATCTGAACGCACAGAACGGAGAGGCTGGGGTGATGGAAAGAATTACATATGTACTGTGACTAGTCGCCATGGCAACCCTCCACAGAAATATGATATAGATATATATAATATATATTGTAGATATATATTATACATATATGTACACATGTATGCCACACACCCACTCATACGTACACACACGCACTTTGGACCAACATCATTTTTCAGGTTTAGGAAATAGGGAATAATAATTTCTGTGACAACTCATCTCTGCAGGTACTCACCGGAGGTCTGAGAACCTCCAAATGCTGTCGCTACATTTTTTTTTCTTCCAATTCAGAAAGCAAAGTGTTACCATAGTAACGGGACTATGTTAAAGATGTCTATTTTGCATAGCACATAAAAAAGTAGGTTTCCTGTTTTCTCTTCTTTTTTCCCAGAAGGGAAGGGGTGGGGGAGAAGGAGAGAAGGGAGCCAAAGTCAAACTCACGAGTGAAACCCCCTCACTGAGACCCGCTGGACGCTAGAGCACACTTCAGCCCATAAGGCAAGGGAGACCCCGACACGGAAGAGAGCTGCTGGCCCGCCGGTCACTGTTCCAGACGGGCTGCAGTAACCCCATCTCCTGGCATCTGGGGCTTGTATCTCCTAGTCTGCAGTTAGGTGAGATGCCTTCAGAGGACTCTGTTGTATTTGTATTTGTTTTCATTATTGTTATTGTTCTAGAGATGTTGTTTTTCCCAGAAGGAGTTGTCCAATTTGTTGTTTTTTTTAAGCACTGAGCCTTGGGGCCACTTCATTGCCACAAATGAATTTCACATCTTCTGGTGTGTACTGTGTGCAATCTTAAAATATATATTAGTTAAAATCTTTCCTCTTATATCCCTTGTGTTCTATATAGCTATTATAAATACGTCCTATCTTCCTTCTCCCCCTGGACATCATAATTTATTTCTGTCTTAAGGACCCTAGGAGGCCTTCCGTGACCGTGACACAAGGCCGGACGCCCTGGCCTCCCTCAGTCCCCACACTGCAGCCCTGGTGGGCACAGGGCACAGGACAGCACCGTCACAAACCAAAGTGTCCTAAGGCTCAACTGGGGAGGGGGACTTCAGAGGAAGGGGGATCTGACCTACCTTTTATAGATGAGAATTCCTTAATAATGTCAATGGTGACGGAATTACAGCCTGTTTGACCTTTGGCTTTTAAACGTCTAGGTCAGGTTTGGCTCTCTGCTGTTCTCCTAAATGCTTTCCCTGTGTTTTATAAAACGTGATAAGTATAGCAGCTGAGTCTGCTTAACACATCAGCCGAAGCAGACGGACTCTCCCACAGCTCGGGAGCCGTATATCTTATTGCCAGTACCACGACAGCCCTGCTCGGAGATACCACCAGCGGCCCACCTTCTCCCTTCCCTCCACGCCAGTCCCTTTCCCAACAGAGTCCCTCTTTGTCCCATGGAAAGAGGGACTTCCTCACCCAACCCCATAGCATTGCTGTATAACAGTGAATTCCTCCCAACGCACTGTGACCCACTGTGTGTTACTGTGGCTCCTATTTGCCTCTTAAATCCTACTAAAACCAAAGTGCTACCTAATTGTGTGTGTGTGTGTGTTGTTTTTTTTTTCCTTTCCAACTTTCTAATTCAGAGGCAGCAGCAGCATCGAGCCAGCCCCTTCCCAGCCCCACCCGCCCGCTTCCATGAACTCCCGAGTCTTCCTGGGCTGAGGGCCTGGCATCCGGCTAACTGGCACCTTATGGGCAAATATCCTTTCTGGACACGCTACCCATTCGACTGAAGCTGTTGTCGCGCACGGCTGGGGCAGGGGACGCTAGCACGATGTGTTCCCTGGGTGAAGCGGCGTGGAGTGGAGGAAATCCGGGGGAGAGGCTGCAGGGCCCTGGATGTCGGGAGGAGTGAGACAGGACTAAACTCTAGAGATCTTTGAAAACTTTCATCAGCCCGAGGTCCATATGACAGTGCAGTCCACGCCCGGGCGGAGGTGCCCCCAGCCGAGGCCGCCTTCCTAGGCGCGTGCCCGGGACGCCACTCACGGCTTGGTCTGCGCGAGAGCCTCCTCCTTGGTTCCAGCTTCCAGTGCGTGTCTGTGTCCACCAAGGCCGAAACTACAGACTAGGTAAGCTGTCCAGCTGCACGGGCTCTGTGGAGGAGGAGCCGCCCTGGCCCTGGCCGTGCGGCCGTCAGTTCGCCAGCACGCGGGCTCGGGGACCCTCCGCGGGCCGCGCGGGGACGGGGGTCTCCTCCGGGAGCAGGTACCGCCAGGGTGGCCCTCAGACCTTGTAGTAAATGTTCGCGGGGCTCTGAGGAGGCATCTCCTGGACTATGTACACCGGGTGCCCGTAATCCCCGCTGACCTTCTCGTAGTGGGGGCAGAAGACGCTGTCCGCAGTCCTCAGGGGGATGATAATATCGCTGGGCTCCGAGCCGTTGTTGTTGCCGCTGCGCTTGGGCGTGGCCAGCGTGCTCAGCGACAGCGTGGTCGTGTGCTGCGGCGAGTGCTTGCGGTGTCTCCGGCGGTACTTGAGCAGGAGGACCACCAGCGTGATGATGATGACGATGAAGATGATGCAGCCTGAAGCTATCCCGGCGAATAAGGCCACTTCGGAACCGAGGATATTGTTCCCCGAATGTCCGGCGCTGTTGCCGTCCGTGCTGGAACCTGCGAGCGCCGAGAGAGAAAAGAAAAACCGAGATAGTCATCGCTGTCCCTGAGCCCACGGGCTGCCTTTGTGACCCTGAAACACGTGGGAAATGAGCAGGGCCAAAGAGCTAACTGTCTCGCCGCGAGCCACTGACGAGCCACGTACCCTCCTCTGACGGCTAAATGCAAAGGGCAGGCGCACGATTAGTGTGACGGGGATGCGTCCCCGGGCCGAGCTTTCAGGCCACTCACAGCAACACAGCTTCCTCATCCCGTGTCCTCATCCACGTCTGCCCACGCCAGCCAGCCCCTGATCCTGCTCCATCTTTTAACCGAGGTAGCCTGCCTGGGGCAGCAGCAGGCAGGAAAAAAAGGAGTGGCCAATCCTGTAGGTCAGTGCCTCCCGCTCCAGTGGTCTGCTGACCTCTCCCTCTTAGAAAGGGAGTTTCATGTGCATCTTCAAACGGCCGCCCTTCTGAGGAAGAGCCCCTGCCTGCGGGCACAGCAGCTCAGAGCAGGAAAGGAGGGAGGGGGCTTGGGAAACTGTTCAACTGTAACTCGTTTGTATTATTTGATTTACACTTAAAAAATATATTTGGAAGGCAGCAGAAACTCTCACACTGAACAGACTGCCAGCCCAAATGTTAAGCACTAAAAAATTGCCTGGCATCATTATATTATCCATTTATCAGTTTGTCACAAGAATTTGACACATCTTGTCATTGAAAGTTAGAAATAACAACCTCCCTCCCTGACTCTTGGAAAGAGACGGAAGTTTGCCACAGATGCTAGAGTCACACAGCCACCAGCCCGCCAACCGGGCTCGCTGGGCCCTACACCACACTGCTGAGTCTGCTCTCCAGCTCCTGTGTAAGAAATTCATTAGCATGGCAACAAACACATAGCTGTTTGTTCCAAGACCCCTGGAGAAAATGAAGTTCCATGATGGCCAATTTTATCTGGTATTCCACACTTTTGTCAGCAATCTGTTTAATATTTTATTTTACATGGAAAAATGTGAAAAAAAAAAAACACCCTAACAATAACCACTGAAAAACATGCCATTATGCACTATTTAAAACTGTTACCATCTAAAATGTAGAAGAGGATCAATTAGGCTCTTGTGGATTAGATATAATTAGATGAGGGATTAGCACGTTAATTATATATACATTAACATCAGCTTTAAGCCGGTGTTGACAACCAGCTTGATAAAGTGTCAGCCAATGAAAACTTGGGTCTGACAGAGAAGTACTAATAATCGGCACTCACATCTGATGAATTCTACTCTTTTGAACGGAAGACTTTCATGGGAATGAATTATTTTGTTCTTACTGAGTATAATTAATAATGATTCACAGACAGCAAAGGTTACTAACATGTCTGTAACTACTAGTTATTCCTACTGGGGGAGAAGTACTTTGGGTCCATTCCACCTGTTGAGATACTACCCAGAGTGTGGTACCCACAGCCCTACAACACACAGAGCATGCTGCTATACCTGGATTTGGTTTTACAAAGGGACTTGTTGTGGAACTTCTTCCATTTGTACCAGCTTCTAGTTCTGGACGTCTGGTTGGATCATTATTCCTGGTTGACCCAGCAGAACTTGCATCTATGTGAAAAACAAATGATTAATCACGGCACAGACATCTGACAATATCTAGCTTTGGGAGCTGCATACATATCTCAAGAGGCACGAATAGCAATGAACATAAGATTCTTTATGCAAAGTACTGTGAAATACAAGAATATAATTTTTCTTTTAAAGCAAAATGGTTATACTAGTTATTTCAGAGGTTTAGATTGTGCGGCCATCTGTGGGAACTGTAGGGATTCTTGCACTTGGCAGGCAAAGCATTGCAGATGACATTTCAATTTAACTGAGCAAGTTGATCGACTACTATACCAACTTCTAATTAGAAGAATAATTCTTTCTTTCTGCACAATAGGTTTATCTATATCAGAAAAGGCACAATGAACAAAACTCTTCTGTAGTCAAGATTCATAAATGAGCAAAACTGTAGAAATGTTTAGTTTTCATTCTAGATATTCTGATTTGTGAACCAAAGAGGTATTTTGCTTTTTTAAAAAGAAATATCTATCTCTATATACATAGCAAGCAATAGACTTTCTACCTGGCTGACCTTAACTCTTAGAGAGATCTCCAATGAAAGAAGCTTAGTGCATTGACTTGAGGGAATCTGTCAGTGGCTCAAGGTACGGAGAAGGGTTTGCTTTCAACACTAAAGAGAAGCGTGAATGAGGTGAGTGTCATCAACTTGGGTGCCACACTAGCTGGGGGGCTAAACCAGATCACAGTGGCTTCACGAAGCAGCAGATGGTCTTTACCTTGTCCAACTTTCATGAGGATCTTCATGGCTCTTGTCTGGCACACCCCTCCCTCCTGGTTATCCAGGCCCTCCAAAGACCCATTTGATGTAGCTGATTAAAAATAAGATGGACAAAACAAAAAAATAAAGAAAAATCAGGAAATCAATAAGCCAAGTTTACATGAACATGAAATGTCTGAAAACAATTTGAAAAATAATAATTCACTCTTAGTCACAAGTTTTCTGAACGTATGGGATGCTGAAAGCCAAAAAGAAAAAAAAAGAAATAAAGAAAGATGGATGCTGAAAACACTGCCGCCTGTAAGCTCTCTGGTTCCAAATTTACTGAGGCACTTTCTCCTTCCTTCACAAATGACTCATTGAGTGTTTGGTCTACAGGTAACAGGGACGGCATATTCCAAAGAAAACCAGTGACACTTTGGGGTTTGGGGGCCAAACTCAAAGGAGCAAAAGAGTTAACACGGGCATTTTGAAACGCAGTAATCATCACCGGACACCTGCTTCCTCCACTGCAGATTTCCTGCTTCAAGAACAATTAGCTTGATGCTCTGTTTGTCAAGCATCCAAGTTCGGTAAACACTAGACAAGGAGCCTCCCACAGCCCTTTTCTTCTCTTTCCAGCCTTATACATGCTTAAGAAGCATACTAGGATTCAGGCCTTTAAAAATCTGACATTTTTCCTTCCATGATTTTGTAAAACCCCAAAGAATGTTATTCTTGCCAATGTCAACCTCAGTCAACCTCTTCTACCAAGCTACCTGTTGTAAGAAAAGTCTAGCTGACTAGAGGGTTGCACACACACCCACCACTGAACCCTCCCACTAACCCTAACCCTCTCTGGGTCCTATGGCACCCCAGACGGATTGGGTGGGGAGACTTTTTAGCAACCATTTGCCTGTTTACCAACTCGACTCCCTTTCCATCTCAGCAGTGAGGGGCAGGGCAAAGGACACTAGCATTCTACCATTCTCAGCATTTTTTTCTTTTTAAACAGCTTTAAACACATTCTTGTTCTGTCTCTTTAGAACTGTGAGTCCTCTGAATAGCTCTGTAACTAAAGCTGTAAAGAGAGAGGGTGCCAGGTACTTTAATGAGGAACAGGATTTAAATTACAGTTCAAGTTCCAGAATAGAAAAGAAGGTGGAGAATGCTAGACTTTTTCATTCCCCTCAAGTTCAAGGGGCAAGAAACAAAAGTGTTTCATATACGTTTCTGCAATTTAAATCAACTTTCTACTGAGATTATCAGAGTCTCCTCCCCTAACATTGTACTTTGAAAGAGACTGGAAAGGAATACCTCCTGGTAACCCTATATGCCAAAGACAGTCTTTTAACTGGGGCATTTACCTTCCCAATAGTACAACAGCACAACAGCAAACAAGTTCTCTACGCGTTTATAGTAGAAATAGGCAGCCCATGGATAACTGGATTAAGTTGAAAAATAAGGCACTTATATTGGTTTTCTTGCATTAGTAACTTTTACTTTCACTGTTTTCCTTAAAACAAAGACTGTCTCTTCTAGGTATAGATGTGCCTCTGCTTCTCTGTCTCACTCTTACTCCTTCTTCTGCTATTGCTGACAGGAACTTTTTCCTGGGAAACTGGGTGATAAATGCCATAATAATAATTTTTTGTGGGGGGAGGGTGGTTAAGAAGTACACAGTATCTGTTTTAGACAGTTGAGAAAATGCTTGGCAGCTAAGAAATCTCAAGTACCTAAAAACTGTGTATGCTTCTGTGAATCAAAAGAAAAAAATGTGTTTTTCCATTCTGCCTCCGTCCTTCTTTTCTTTTCCCTCCCTCAAACATCTGCCTACATTTCCAAGTATCCTTTCCTCCTCAGAGCTTGAAACAGCCTGGATTTTGAGCAGATTCTATTCTATTCCTGGATGGTTTCAGAACAGCACTAAAATCCTCAACTAATTGTTTAGAGTTGTTTCATTTGATTTTTCTTAACAATTAGATTATGTCTTCATATAGAATAAAGCGGAAAACTTATTTCTCTTTTTAGTTGCTAGCTTGAAATGTTTTAATTTAATTCAAGTGGAATCCCAGTGTTTTAAAATTCACATGCATGTAAAGGCCATCTACATACACAACTGCACCCAAACTCAACATTCAATGACCAACTTTCTCTTGCTAAAAGTTTCAACACTAAACCAAAAATAAAAAAAGAAAGGGAGAAATACAGATTAGTCCACTTAAATCTTAAGTCTTGGAGACTCAGATTCCAAAGAAAAACCATTAAACAAACACCAGAAGGGCTCCCTAGGACAAGCATGGAACAGCAGGCCCACCCCTAATATGATTCACAACTGCATTTGCACAAGGACAAACTACCAGTGATTCTTATTTTGTCAAACTGGAAGCACAGGAGGCACACATAATTTGAGTGACTTCTTTTTTTTTAATTTGTAGATCAGTGCCTATTCTGAACATCAATGCATCAATGCCTTTGTGCAGCGCTCCCCAGGCTGACCCAAAATGATGTCTGAACAACTCCCAAATATATATACATATATATATAAAGCTCTCAAAATGATAAAATTAAATCTATAATTTAACATCCACAGACCCTAAGATGGTTGAAGGAAATCTGTGTTGCATAAGCATGAGACTGCTTTGCTCCTTTACAAACGGAAACTGCTTTACTTCTTGCTTAAACACACACACACACACACACCACGCACGCTTTCAAGTCTTAGAATTGGAATAAAAGAAAATCTATAGCTGCTGCCTTTGTAGGTTCCTCTGAAGCCAGGGCCTTGCTTGTTCGGGGGGAGGTGCAGTGAAGTGGGGGAGGGTGAGTAAAGAGTGTGCAATACTCTGCGTCAGGACAGTTTTCCTGCTACTCTGGAGACCGCGGCCTTTCTTTTTAAGTCAACTTGCAACTTGCAAAGGTTACTGGAAGATATTGGAAAAATTCAGTACTAATAATGTTAAAATAGCCTCCCAAATGTGTGGCTGTTTAAGAAAGGGCTAACTTTAAAATGCTGTTACATGTTTTACCATGATAGGGTTTTTTTGCCATGACTTAGGAATAATCTAAGTAGTCACCAAAAAGCCTGTTTTAAGACCTTAGTGCCACTGGAAACGTCAGAAGGTAAACTTTAAAACAAGTATAATTCAGGATGACTTCAATCTATGCCATGTTTGATATTAATATAATTTCCCATAGGGAAAATTAACTCCCCTCTTTCCTCCTGTGTCCCCGTCAGGGAGTATAATTCTAATTCTAGAGGTCCCCACCCTGCCTTGAACAATGACACAGCCTAGAGTGAACTCTGAGATAAAACCATGAGTGTTCTGATTTCTCTTGCAACAGTCAGTCATTAAGAAGCTTTAAAAGCCTTACTGGCTGATTTTGAAAAATAACAAGAAATTGTGAATACTTGGAAATAAAATCTATTTCTACTTTAGGAGACAATTTTGAAATTATTTTTATTGTTCATTTGAATTTATTGGGATTTCTAAACTTAGAGAAAGAGCAAAAAATAGTTTTTCAGTCATCATACTGAGTTTTTCTTTGTGTCTCTCTACTGGTATTACCTAATGCAGCCACAATCATAGTATCACCAAACGGATGAAATGGTATTTAGAGAGACAGAAAAAAAAATAGCATTATACCTCAGCTTTTAGCACCCAGTTATTTTTTCCCCCTTGTTTCAATGAAAAAAAAAAATAGACTTTATAAATTTAAAAAGCACTAGAAAACTTTTATCCGTTTGGGAAATAGGCTTAATAAAGATACACGTGCATCTTACAACTTGCTTTTAAAGCTTTAGCGGGGCTCTGATTGCCAGCAGTGAGTATACAGAAATCAGTGATTTCCCCCCAGGCAGGGCCCACTTTCCAGTGGGTGGAGATGGCTGCTTAGCAAAAAAGTTCCCAGAGTTCACGTGATCTGGGTGTTCTGCAGAACATCTAAAAGTACACAGCAACGCCTGTGGCTGCCCATGTATCTGTACCAATACTTATCTGCAGTTCTCAGTTACTAGGAAGATGACACTGGTTATGTGAGTAGGAAAAGAGAGAGAAGAGAAAGAGAGAGAGAACAAACCAGTGAGCAGTAAAATGGGCTGAAAGGGCAGGTATACTCCTGGCTATGTTTTTTAGACCAGCCTCACAGAGAGGAAATAGCACCACATTTAACAGGTCTTCACCTGATTGTACTGCTATGCTCCCAGGAGGGGAAGCTGAGCTGTGTTTAGTCCAGACCTTGGTAAGAATGTCCTAATCAGATGGAGAATCAAACTCTGGATTTGTACTGATCCATGTGGGTCATTAAAAAAGCTTTGAGATGCACAAAAATCAAGAAACATAAAATCCACATGGATGGGAACAAATGAAGCCCTGCCAGCTAGACCAATAAGCCAAGAAAGCGGAACTGTGCACGGGTGGATCAGAAAGGGCTCTGTGGGCTGTGTCTCTGGGAAGTGAAATAATGGACCACAACACAGTCTGTCTCAAAACTTTCTTAGCGACCCATGCAAGGGTCTCATTCACGAAGCAGTTAGGAATGGGGGGAAGTACAGTCCATCTTAAGGAAAGAAAGGAACATCAAGAAATACTAATACGATGGAGGATTTGTCAAACTATTTTAAAATACAGCTTATTGACATGAGGCCAGGATGGGATGGAAGACTGAGGGACACAAACTTGGAAACAAACATATCAACTTCATGGAAGAAGTCCTCCAGAGAGATAGCTCATAAGCATCCAGTGTCGGGGGCCCCCAGAGCGGTAAGAGTGAGACCCTTACCATGAGGAACTGCGTAGGGCTGTGCACTTGGCACAATGCGTGCTCATCTGGCCAGAAACAGGAAGCATTTCATGAAGCTCCTCTGTGTGTCACACTCTCCTTCTGCTTCTCTTTTTGGCCGTGTCATTACACACTAGCCCTGCTCATGCTGAGTCCTGAGGCTGGATTCCTACTCATTGATCTGCTTAAGCTCAACACAGACCTGGGGAGACTAGAAGCCTGTTCACTAGCAAAGTTTTGAAGAGCTAAGAAAAGAATAATCCTGTAACAACCCAAGAAGCAAAGCTATGACTTTAAAATAAACGTTAACACACACCAAACTAATTACTGTTTTCTCATAAACCTGAGTGTCTGCCCCCCCCAAAAAAATTGATAAACAAGGAAACCAAATAAAATATAATTACTTTAAGTGAACACACAACTCAGGAAGCTAAGATCTATCTACTTATCCTCCTGACATTTCAAATGCAAAACATGTGATGCAAATTCAAAACATACTAGAGAAACAGGGATTCGATTTCTAGAAGTCAAATTAATGTAGCTTAATGCCTTGAGTTTCACACTTTTCCTTTAAGATATAACCTAAAAGAAAAGTTCTAAACATAGAAATTATAATGTTCCCTGAATGCTAAAAATGAAATTCCATTTCTATAAAGTTAATTAATAAAAACTTCTGAAACAGGAACATCTTTACAATGTGCCAAAAGGAAGAAGAAAAATGTATTCCTTTCTTCTATCCTTTTCCCATATCTGTGTTTTTTTGCTGTGGCTTTACGATAAAAGAAATGAGGAATGTTACCACGACTTTCCAAAAGCATCATTATTCTTGTTTGGCTTAATATTCAAAAAAGTTAAATCACACAGCTTTTCATCCGTTAATACCAAATTTGCCTTATCTTAGAGCAAAAGTTTTCTGGTGTACTTCTTTAAATGACCTCAATTCAAGAAAGAAAAACATAAAGAAAAGTATTTTTTAAAAGAAACATATTCACCAACGTTAAACAGAAAAACAAAAGCCTCTATTTGATGAGATAGTCCTCAGGGACATTTGATGAACTCTTATTTGCAGATGGAAAACTGTTCACAGCTTGAAAACTGTGCAAACTTTCAGTGACTTCGGAGGTGTGAGTTTCTCTCCCCCAAATCATAGTTCTAGTGTGACAGTGAGAATCCCTTGAAGATACCACACTGCTATGGTTGTGTTTTGAAAATGTAAAGCAGGGCAGCACCTGTGGCTCAAAAGGGTAGGGCGCTGGCTCCATATGCCAGAGGTGGCGGGTTCAAACCCAGCCCCCGGCCAAAAACTGAAAAATAAATAAATAAAATAAAAATGAAGTTATAAAAAAAAAAAAAAAAAAAAAAAAAAAAAAAAAGAAAACGTAAAGCAGTAAATCATGCATTCAGAAGTATCATAAAAACTGGCAAAGCCTCCATGACTTTTTTATACAACAAAATTAATTAGTTTCTCCACTAAACACAGTGATCTAGAAACAGTGAATTCTAAAATGGAGTCAGAATTTTTAGACCTTCCCTTCTGTTTTTCTACCATTAACTAGGTATCAAGTACAATGGATGCTTTTGGATAAATTTTATTTCTTTAATTTGAAATACTCGTCATGAACAATAATGGGACATCCTATAGACAGCTCAGAAGTAAGAGAAGTTTTCAAAAATGTTAACAACTTTGAAACAGCTTAGTAAGCTGTTTATGTTTGTATGTGCCCTTAAAAGATTTCAGTGACATCTCTCACTTAGCCACTTTCATTCAGGAAGAGAGGATGCAAGGGGACTTTGCAGACCGAGTCTGCAGATGGCATCACGGTATCTGAGGCCCGACACTGGGCAAGACCAGCATGTCCACTGCAGAGTCACAATATGAAGAAATAAACACCTCGTCCAGAGCCCAGGGAATCCTGTCACCACTTAGTCAGAAAGCCTTTTAATTGTTAAAAACTGTCTGAAGATTGAGTGACCATCTGTGAAGTTGCTAAGAGCCATGGTTATCTTTGACAAGATGGGCCTGAAAAGTTACTGGCTACACACACACAGTGTGAAAAAGAAGAAGGAAAAAAGCAGTGAAGACAAGTCCACACGTGTGC
>NW_003852429.1:15033038-15037571 GCF_000181295.1 Otolemur garnettii
TGTGCGTGTGTGTGTGCAGGCGCATGTGCGTGTGCGTGTGCAGGCACATGTGCGTGTGTGTGTGTGCAGGCGCATGTGCACACAGAGGTAGGCCGCAAGAAAGAAATCTCTCCAGGCTCAACCCAGCACAGGGCCACTGAAGAAAAAACAGTACAGGCAACAAACTACACTCCCCCAGCACCCTTCTTTTTTCTTAGAGATGTGTTTAGGCACATGAAATTATTTATGGAGTGGTTTACTTTATTTCCCTCAAAATATTGCTTGCAATACCTTGGTGTCCTGATTTTTAATGAATTCTGTTGAATGAAAACATCTCTCTCTAAGTCTAAAACTTTATTGCTAAAAGTTATGATGATTTATGCAGGGAGAATCTCTCATCAGGGTAAAAAAAATTCAACTCAATTTCATTAAAAAAAGGTTTTAATGTAGAATACTTTAAAGGAGTATCTCTTTTTACCATAGTGATTCGGACAAAGTTAATATAGTGAGAACATGATAGTCAAAGGTAAAACAATAAATAACTTCCCACAGAAAAGTCAAGTTCAATATGAGCCAAAACCTATTAAAGAAAGAAGAATTGTATTTTAAAAATAGGTGGCCAGATGACCACTTCAATAGTAATGACTAAGCTCACATTTTTAAAAAAAGAATAATGTAAGAGTTCTAAAGATAAAACATAATTCCCTATTGTCTATATTAGCTTTGCTTAAGAACTTAAGATTTTTAAAAATGAAAGTTCCCAGGCGAGAGATAGTGATATTATCAAATACAAGTATTCTGAACCATACAGAAGCATGTGTTTGAGTGAATTATTTCCAGCACATAATCCCTTGCCTGCTCTCCAGTTTTTAACGGTCTTACCCATTAAAATATCCTTGCAGAGACATGGAAATGTCGAGCTAGGAAAGGGTCAGAGTAGAAAGTTCATGGTGGGGAGGGTGCCGGCCCCACAAGCCTGGCGCTCACTCTGCTGTCACTAATCTCAAGCAATGATATTAATGACCCAGTAATTGGAAGACAGCAGCACTGAAGTGGAAACATCCATCTGAGGCCGGGTTCATCTCTAGGTGGTGGGACGTCACCAGTGACTGACTTAATATCTGCTGACAGGCCAGAATCTAACACTGCAAATGAGAAAACGTGCCACTCATGCTATAATAGGTTAGACGGACATGATGTTATTTGCTTTGACCACTTGGAGACCAGCAATAACCCCAAGGAAGTGCCACTATCTAAATTTGCCCTACATGTGAACCTTATTCCGTTCAGGGGACATGTTCTATACTCTAAGAAGCCAGAGCAATTTTCCACATGTTTGCTTCAATAAAGGAATACCTTCGTCTCCTGCTTAGCATCAGGAACGGCGAAGCTGGGCCACTTCACTACTGCAAAAAGCCACTTGCAAAGCAGAAATGCCTTCCAGCAGCACACAGCCCTGCTCCTCTGTAACGGGATCGATCACGGCCCTGCCCACCTGTTCATCTGCCCACCTGTCCATCCGCCCACCTGTCCATCCATCTAGCCATCTGACAAAACTGTAGCACTTGCACTTGACCAAGGACATTTGAAGTCTGTCATTGCCTCTGTTTGAGAATTTTTATTTTGAAAAACTTTACTATTTATCAACTTTCTACTAAGCAACTCAAAGTACTTGCTGATAAGACTCAAAGTACTTGCTGATACTATACAAACACAGAATAGCACAGACTTACTGAAGCAATGGAATCAATTAATAGAAGAACTAAAAAGAAAAAGTTATAAGTGTAAAAAAATTGCTATTATAACCACCTTTTAGCAGTGGCCCCTCCTCCTTCCCTACTATGCTGAAGAATTTTCCTAGTTCCACTTTGGGGGCTGGTTGTATGTTACACAAGGCATGGCCATGCGTCAGAACCAACAAGTGTGACAACAAGCACAGAGCCCATCGTTGATACTTCACGAACTTCCTTGCTATTGCTATGAGTGTAATATGCCTGTACTATGTTCTGTTTACCATCTCCACATACACGCGTGTGTGGTATACTGTCCTCACTGTTGCTGTGTATGTAATATGCACAGGTGCACTCTCTGAACTATCTTATATAAGCTCTGTGTGGTATACTGTCTTCCCTATTGCTGTATAAGCAATGTGTGTGTGTATGTGTGTGTGTGTGTGTGTGTGTACTCTCTGCACTGTATATATTCTTAACTATTGCTATGGATGCCTTTAAGTGTTTAGTGACCCAGAAAGCAGAAGGATACATTAACATAACACTGGCCTAAGCATCCGACAGCCCTGGGTTTAGTTTTGTTCCTGACATTTCATGGCCATGTGAACTGTGCTGAGCTACTCCTCCTGTCTAAATTTGTGTTCTCACAGTGATAAAAACTGCTCTATCACAGTGTTTCAAGACGCTGAAGTGAAGGAAGAGTCTGTGAAGGCCACAACACTTCTCTAAGTGATCAGACACCCAGCCTGAGATTTTAAAACTTTAGGAACAAATGTGAAACTCTTAAAAACTATATAAATAAAGTTGCTCAAAGTACTATTTATTACACCTGTCAGTGCCTCTTGGCTGTTTTTTAAAGTGTTTTATTTTGCTCTAAATTTTGATCTTCTTGATGAATATTTAAAGGATATTAGGAAAGAAACTTGTCCTCTTTCCTGCTCCAGTATTGTTCAATTATTTCTAATTCTAAGTGAATCTTTAAAAAGTCATAAATATAGGTGCTAGACATAGCAAGGTATATACTATGAAATAATAAAGGCCGTTTTATTCCAACCACTTCCCAAGCAAGTCTTTTTTCTAAGTAATCGTTTTCTTTCTGATCTGCTCAAACACCTATTTTGCACATAGAACTTTCAGTCTTTCCCCCTCCTCCAATAATCCCTCATGGCTTTAAGAATCAGAGTTGTCTTATTCTCCCAATGGTTATTTTGGGAATAGGGAATGGTGCTCACAGGGCCATCTCTGTCCACATTTAAATCAGATAAGCTGTCACAGCTGCCCACCTTGACACCATTCAATAAGAACAGAGTGTTTCCGTCTACATAGCCTCATCCTATTACACACTCTGAGCAAACAGGCCAAGGATCCCACTGGTCCCAACTCTATCAGATCCAAGCGGTAGAAATTTCTCAGCACAATCTCAAGCAGAAGCTGAGATTTCATTCCCTACGTGTGGAGAACTCAGCTTTATCCCTATTAAATTCAACAAAGAGCCATGATGGGATACACTAGGACAGCCAGAGAAGGATTTCCCATTCTCTCAGGAAAAAGAGAAACAAGGCCTCTAATTATCAGATAATGGACTGATCTGCCTTCCCAGGCTGTCTCAGGGACAAGGCAACTCTGACACACATTCTTTTCTGGAGGATTATTTATCCTACGGTAGGGTGCTGCTAATATTACCAATAAAAACACAGCATTTTCTTTGTGTACTAGAGAACTAAGGAAAAATCCTGGCAATGCTGGTGAACTGGAAATTGGGGGAAATGATTATACGTATCTGAAGACTCCTCCCTGTCTGTCTCTTTTGGGTCTTACAAAGGATCTGCTAACAAGCTTGGGCAATTCCAGAACAAAAAGATACATAAATGCTTGTTTCTTGGTGAGAGGAAGCCCAAGGACAAAAGAACTTTTATAACATTCAAAGAAGACAAAGAGGAAAGATCTTATAATTAAGTTATGCAGCATTACTGAAACTTGTAAATTCTCTGGAGTTTCACTCTTTGCATGGACTTCAAATCAATGAAGCTTTTCTTTTTAAGTCCATCCTCCCCAGACCCGCTCTGGCTCCCAGCAAAGCACAGGTTTGCCCCAGTCTTACACCTCACACTTTGTCCTCTGCTCCAAAATTAACTGTTAGTTGTACTGATTTGGTGCCAAGCACGGAAGTAAGCACTTCATGTATCTTACCCCATTTAAACCTCCATGAACCCTGTGAAGAGGACATTTTACAGATGAAGAGACTGAGGCAGAGATGGTTAAGTTACTTGTCCAAGCGTACTCGAGGGCCCAGGTCTGCCAGACCCAAACTCTTCAGTATGTGTTAATCTGTTTCTCAATGAGTGTGTGAACTTATCCCCCAAGCTCTGAAATGTACAGTCTCTAGCAAGATTCTGATGAACACTCCGTTATAAAGATGATAGTAATAGGTTAAAAATAAAAATAAAAATGTGTTTAAATGCTTGAACTTAGCAATTATGTGCAAGGTATCAAACATGAATCCTTAGCCCTCAAAGCACCTAAGTGACAGGCTGATGTTGTATCACTAAACTGGATGACATTTAACGATGGAAAGGTGACTTTTGCTACATTTATCATACATAAATAATTCATCAAATAAGGCATATAATCACTTCGTCGAGCCTACATGTTATTATATATTCTAAAAGAGATCTGTATGTTAAAGGATGTTTGAAAGCTCCCATTAAGTATTTTGCTGGGGAAAAAGATTATGGAACATTCGGTATATTTCAGTCCTACTGCCAAACCTATTTCACAGAAATAAATAAAAAACAAAACAAAAAACCCAAACCCATATATATAT
>NW_003852429.1:15037666-15078052 GCF_000181295.1 Otolemur garnettii
ATAGATAGATAGATAGATAGATACTTCCTTAACAAAAATAGGGAGAATCTACAACATGGTTCTTCTGTTTTGATGGTTTAAGAATACTGTATTGTTACAGTTGGACAAACATTTTGCTATATTTTGTGATTTTTGCTTAGAAGCGGAGCACATGCCTGAGGAAACAGCAAGGCTGTCTATGGAGGCTTCCAATTTTACATGCTCTTATTAAAACAAAAACATGCTTTAGGCAACTAAACCTATGAGGGGCCTAAGAAATGGTGACTTCTCCAGACTTGTTCAGTGTTTCTCAAGGAAGACTGTGCTAAGGCACAGAAGGTGAAAGAGGCCTCCAAGGAGGACACCATGACACCAGCTCAGGGCCGATGTTATAAAAGAAACTTTAGTGAACCCACCTTTGGAAATGTTAGAAATCTTGAATATCTCACAAGACCATGCCTTAGCTACAGATTTGTAGCAAAATAATGCAAAAACCACACAATTTAATTTGGGAAGTGCTCTGCTAATATGGTTTCTTTGTCTACCAGCTCCGCTGTGGCTGCTATTCACGTAAGTCTTAACACAATGGCTCCATTTTTCACTCATCTCTGACTCACATGATTTTGGTAGTGTGATGAAAATCTCTTTGTAAGTATTTTGCAAGATTTTATGCTAAGGTTGGATAACCAGCCCGCAGAACCTTCACAAGGACAGCTGTTGCAAAAGGCCAACACCCCAAACTTGCTGACTCATTCAGCTCTGGGATGTCACCTCTAAAAGGAACTATAAACCGAGCACAGAAAGTGCCTCAAAGAAAACTCTGTGGGATAAAGGCTGGAGCATAGGAATGCTTTCCCAATATTAACTGGAATGTTGACTACGTCTAAGAGCTTCCCTTGAGAATGGACAATCTCAAAACAGATAATTATTTTACAAACATCTAAAAACTTTTAAGACTTAATAAAAGTAATGATAGGTGATGTAAAATACTACAGTTTTAATGCAGCATTTAGGATATGAAAATGAGAAAGAACAGGGAGCTCTTCCCACCACATCGTCATCATATCCCCATCCTTGGATCATTCAAAAATTAGGAGATGCTATTACTCAAATTAGACCTGAAGCTAATCAAGATGTGTCACTTGACAAAGTCAAACCCCAACAAGAACAAAAGCCGTATACAAAAGCTTCTCACCTTACTAGGAACTATGTCCCAATAATTCCTTCTGAGTCAAAAATACCATCAAACTGAAAATGCATTTAATACCCTGATAAACCCACCAGAAAGCTAAGAATTGTTAAGCTGAACCATGGAAAATCGGGACAGTCTGTGTATCCTTTTGCCAAAGGTCAAAAGCAAATAATCATCTGCGAGAAGAATAAATGAGGATGCATAATATTTTGCTACATCATTTCCTATGGGATTTTAGTGGGTACTTCCTCCATAGGTTCAAAACTACAGTTCCAATTAAAAATTAGTATTTACATTTAATTTTTGTGATGACTATATTTTAAATTGAGTGACATTACAAATCAAATTAAAAAAATTTTTTTAAGAATTTACAGCAGATCACGCCCCTTTTAATTGGAGAAGCACACTAACAGCGACCCCATGTTGGATCTGTGATTTCTGCCAGACAACAGCAACACTACAGGTATTTTCTAGAGAAAGAAATTCAAGTTCAAAGAAATAAAGTAACGTTCTCATTATGCTCAGGCGGCAGGACTGGAACCGAGGACTCCTGCCCTAATTCTGAAATGCTGTCCCTCCAAGGTGCCCCCCTACACCCTGTCAGGGCATCTGGGCTCTGCCCCCGCAGGGTAAATCAAGCACTGCTCTCTGGAGTATCAAATCTTAATCTACTTTTCCTTCCCAAGGACAGAAACCAGCTCACAAGAATAATGATAATAACAACCCCGCCAGTTGTGAAGACCTTACCGGACAGACACTAAGCGTGGAGTTAAACAGGTGCAGCCTCCACACACACCAGCTCAAATGCCAATATTATTTGCTACGTCAAGTGATTCAGTGATTTCAAGTGTTAAAAATACACTCGCTAATTTGAGTACCTTCCATCCTGCTCCCTAATGCTGTTTTATGAAACGTACTGATACCAAAATTACCACCTTCAAACATTTCCTTTCTTCTCAAAAGAGACAGTGCTAGAGCATGACTCTGTATGTGTGTATTTGTTTGATATGGAAAGCAGTGACTTTTTAAAGTCCTTTAATTGTTTTGGTGCCTTGGAATTCTTGAAGAAGCCACGCAAAGTCAATATTAACGTTCACAACTACGTAAAAATTTGTTTTTCCAATTTCCCATTTCCTTTCAAAGGAAAGTTATGAATCAGTGAGCTCTGCTGGAGCAAGGATGAGAACTTGGCTCCTACATTTTCCCAAGTGTCTGAACCACCTTCCGAAAGCCTCCCTGGACTTCTGGAAAATTTCTGAGCCTTGGGTCCTTTACTCAGACCTGTGACAATCTCTCAACCAGCAACACTCAAACCGCCCTTCACTGTTTCAAACTTGACATCCTCAACTCTGATTGAGAAAGACTGCTTGATACCAGGCTACCACGCACTTCTGCACCAGAAAGGTTAATTGCATGGAGAGTTCTGGAGGTCAGAGCAGCTCGACTAACTGCGATGAACCTGTAAATTTGATATGAAGAGTTTTCAAATAAAGAAAAATAATTGCTTTTATTCTCCTTTTTTGATAACACTTCCGTTAAATATATAATTTTCCACTTTCTCTTTTTCTTTGTTACTCATTCTTGGTAAGCTACTCTACATGTCACGTTGGCTTTACAAACAGGTGTTTCGGTCTCTGCGGCATTTCAGGTTCACAGCAACAGACACCAAGATAATTAGGGGTCTATGACCGTCTTCGTCTTAATTACTCATGTTTTAAAAAACACATATTATCGAGCACTAGATAAGTATTGGGCCGACTATTGATTCTGTGCTTCAAAGTGCAGCTTGTAGGTTGAGAAGCCAGAGTTTCAACCCAGTTACCAAGAGGTGGGAGCCCAGCCACAGACAGTGGTCCCCTCACGACCTGAAGTCCCGGCCAAGCCTGAATGGGGAATTCAACCCCGTTGTAGGTATAACTTTAAAGCAAAGAAATTAAGAAAAATGATTTCATTGCTGAATGATTTGAGAAGTTGTCTCAGTCACCCAGACTCTGATAAAACTCAGGGCCGTGGAATGGCCCCCGCTTGTGCTCACAGGTAATTTGTGCCTAGTGGACACCTGCTCAGGTGGGTGAGCTGCTCAGGGGACTTCACAGCCTCATGAGCGACTTCAGGTATGACCCAAAGGATACATAAAATCTACTCCTGAAGCAATGTGTCAGATTATTTTATACACACACACCCACCCATAAGTGCACACTCATATATATATACAAAAGAGTAATCCACTGAGCAAACCAACTTTTTGTCTTATTCTTCCAAATCTGGTTTTAATACGACCACTGTGCTTTGCTTGTGATGCTCATCCTTCCAATTACGAGCTCCACCTTCTCTGGAAGGTTAACGTCATGAGGAAAGCTACCATCTTATCTCATAGCACTTTGTTCCCTGCTGAATTTCTAGCACCTACGCACAGTCTCTGACGCAGAATAAATACTTAATGAATGAGTGGATGGGTGGATGAACGGATGAAGAGAAAAGGCATTGCACAAGATTTACCTATCAAAATCTCACCAATGGTCCTTGGCAACGTTTTGTCAGTAGAGATGCCAAATACATTTATTTAATACATTTGCTCAATGCTATAAGAATTCTAGGAAGTTTTTTTTTTTTTTTTCTCTTTGGGTATTTAATGAATACTGTTAGCACAGGGTCCCAAATTCAACTAGAGCTTCTTTGAAAAAAAGCAGATAACTGTTCAGCAAAGATTCTCACCAAAGTATTTGCCACAACAATGTTAAGGAAACAAAAATCGATACAAACCTATTTAGCTTACACTAATTTCTAAAAAATAAATGAGTCGAATTATACTTACATATAATGTAATAATCTTTGTTCTTCTGAAATTCTAGACCCCAGAGGTTAGGGCTGAATTCTTGAAACTTGATAGTGAATTTGACATCTTGGTCTGGTCTGGCACAGTTGAGAAGAGGGGTGTTTTCCTTCTTAATGGTGCATCTGTCTGCTTGGTCTTTATCAACCATATAAACTTTATAATATTCATACTGGCCAACAGTTTTAGAGTCCACTTTGGGGCAAATAATATCCAATTTGTCTCCTATCTGTGGGTATAGTACCAGGCCTTGTCCAGGTAGAAATCTAAAAACATGAAAAAATAAAATAAAATAAAATAGCCATTGAGTTGATACACGTTAACAGTATTAATTATACTTCGAAAATAGCCAGACAATGACCCTGCTCCCCAACTAGTTTCAGATCCACACTGCTATTTATCAAAAGTCTCTTAGTTCAGATCAACATGGAATGAAAATATTTTGGAATTAAGCTTTAAAGGAAAAAAAAAAAAAAAAAAAAAAGAAAGAAAGCCCTCTGTTTACTCTAAGCCACAGGACCTGCAACCTGCTGGCATTTCTTCACCACCTCTTGACTTGTGCTATTCCAGCGCTCCTTTGTGTAACTCTGCAAGAACCTTTCCTCCATCATGAGTCAGAGCTTCCCACATGTTTGTTATTTTTTAACCATTGGCAGTGGTAGTTTATTGGGCATGCCTCAGAAAGACCTCATCGATTCCAGGGAACAGTGAATCCACTAATACATTGTTGTCCTGCTAGTTTCCATTTGCTGTTGATGTTAATTAACAGACAAGTTTCATCAAGAATGTTTCAAATTACTTATCATAATTAGTCAGTCACTGATCAAACAATGGGTTTTTTATTACACTGAACAAAAGAAATGTCTTACAAACCCATAAAAGATAACCAGAAATAATTAGTTGTAGTATTGATTCAGCTGCAGAGTGAGAGTCCTCTGCTTGCAAGGGCAACAGCTAGCGTCCTCCCTCCACCAAGCTTTTCTTTCCCTCCCTTGAGATGTATTTGGTCCAATTAATTCTTAGAAGCAAATCTTTAGAACTAAGACGACTGATACAATATCCCCTCAGTGCTCACAGCTAAAAGCTTCCCTCCTCCCCCTTCTCCATCTTGCTAGCCATGCTGCTGAAAGATCTTTCTTAATGGGGAGTTTCTCTGAAAAACTGAGAGGCGAGCCCCCTAATGAACCTCCCTCCACAAGTGCTAACACTACAACACACTTAGACATCCCAGCTCCTTCCAAAGCAGCCAAGCCTGCAGGCTCATTAAAATATTAAAGCCTGAGAATGAAGCGCTGCCTCTGATCCCTCCAGTCCACCCAATCTCTGCCCAGAGACACACGGCCACGGCCACGGTGACTACAGGGTCATAATTCACCCCCAGAGAAGTGAGGCCCAGGGCTACCCCCAATTTCAAATCCACACTGAGGTAACGGGTTGTGATTCATGCTCATGAATGGTATTCATTTTCTGAAACGTGAAGGAGAGCAGTTATGAAACAGCAGCACACATAACAGAAATTATATTATAGATTCATATTAAAAACAAATACTCTTTATGGCAGGAGAAAGGCATGTTGTCCCCGGCAGCTTGTTCCCTCTTCTTGGGAATGTGTTATTGTACAACCCCAAAGTTGGGAGGGTGGTCTTTTTTTTTTTTTTTTTTTGCTTTCTTAACTGAGCTCCTTTAGCAAAGGCATATGACATTCATTCATTCAAAAAAAAGAGAAGTGAACGAGAATAATTTAACATAAAATCTTTCTGTGAAACAGAACTTAAAATGAATTTTTTATAACAAAGATAAATTTAAAACCACCATGTGTGCACTGTTGAAGAATTGTCTAGAACTCGTGACAAATGTAGATCGCACTTGCTTAGTGAGAGCCTGAAAACTTTTTGGCCATTTCTACAGTTTTCTGGAGAGATAATTTGTAAAATACAATGCCAGGGGACCGAACAGTATCCACTCAACCTCTTAAATGCCAATGTACTCACTCCAGACAATGTCATCTTCCTTGGGGCTAAAACACAACTCAGTTTCTACAGAAATAGATTGTGTTTTGTTGTTGTTGTTGTTGCTTTAAGTCTTTTTTTTTCTTTTTTTGCAGTTTTTGGCTGGGGCTGGGTTTGAACCCACCACCTCCAGCATATGGGGCCAGTGCCTCACTCAAGCCACAGGCGCCACCCGTTGTCGTTGCTTTAAGACAGTGTGTCACTCTATTGCCCAGGCTACAGTCCTATGGCCTCAGCCAGTATCACAACAACCTCAAACTCCTGGGCTCAAACAATCCTCCTGCCTCAGACTCCCAAGTAGCTAGGACCACAGGTGCCTACCACAATGCCCAGCTTGTTTTTTCTTTTTTTTTTTTCCATTTATATTAGAAATGGGGTCTTGCTTTTGTTCAGGCTGGTCTCAAACTCCTAAAGTCAAGGGATACTCCTACCTTGGCTTCCCAGAGTGCTGAGATTACAGGTGTGAGCCACAGTCCTGGCCTACAGGATAGAATGAATCAGAATGTGTATGAATCACGCTAATTTCTTTGCCTCCCCACCTACCCATGGTGATTCTGTTGTGTTGCTGTGGTTAAAAACCAGTGGCAAGATGCCTGGCAGTAGGCACAAGATAAATTCTGTGAGCAGTAAGTTGCTCATCTCTCTGACACTTCCTTTTTTATGTCTTATTCTATGACCTTTTTAGGAATTCTTCAAGATATACTAAAACCAGAGGCTAATTTCAGCCTGGGGTTTCCCTTCCCACTCTAAACATTTTCCATCCTGCTCTGTTCCTTTCGTAGCTGGCACAGAGCAGCGCCACAGAGGGTTACCTGCTATTAGGAGAAGCCTCCTAAGGAACAAACCCTGGGGCCTTCCCAGGAGTCAGGGAACAGGACCCTCTCCAGCCACATGTACCCATTTCTTGGTACACCACTCACTCCTCATAAGAAAATGCATCACACCCCTCCCAAACCCTACATCTCTGTACATGCTAGAACTCCCCCATCACACCATACACCCAACATATGCCTCAGTAAGCTCTCTCTTCATTCAAAATGTTTCCAAGATCCACTTTCCTTCATGACTTTTTTTTTCCTGCTTAACTTAAAGACTCATGGGTCTGTGTGGTGGCTCTCATCTGTAATCCTAGAGCTCTGTGAGGACAAGGCGAGTGGATTGCTTGAGCTCAGGAGTTTGAGACAAGCCTGAGCAAGAGCAAGATTCTATCTCTGATAGAAAAACTAGCCAAGGATTGTTCTGGGCGCTTGTACTCCCAGCTACATGGGAGACTGAGGTAGGGGGATCACTTGAGCCCAAGGATTTGAGGTTGCTGTGAGCTATGACACCACAGCACTCTAGCCTGAGTGACAGACAAAGACTATCTCAAAAATAAAATAAAGACTCCTGGGAGGTTTCCTCCCCTGCCAGCCAAGTCACTCCTCCTGACTGTCCCATGACCCACTGAATCATAGCACCAGAGGGTGTCCTGAAGTCAAGAACACAGGGCACGGACCAGTGTGGCTTCAAGGGTCTCTGCGTTTTAGACCATGTTTTCAGAAAGCACAAATCACTTATGTAATTGAGCAAGTCTTTTAAACTCATTTCCCAAACAAGCCATGCCTTCCTTGGCGTGAAGTGTTCATTCAGTGTGTGCAATCCAACTTGGTTAAAAATACATACTGGTCAGTGCCCAGGGAGGCTGGCAGCCCAGCCTGTCAGAATGGTGGTACAGGCTGGGCACAGTGTCTCAAGCCTACAATCCTAGCACTCTGGGAGACCAAGGTGAAAGAATCCTTTCACATTAGGCGTTTGAGACCAGTCTAAACAAGAGCAAGGCCCCTTCTTTACTAAAAATAGAAAAACCTAGCTGGGCACTGTGGTGGGTGCCTGTAGTCCCAGCTACTCTGGAGGCTGAGGCAAGAGGATTGCTTGAGCCTAGGAGTTTGCAGCTGTTGTGAGCTAGGCTGAGGCCACGGTACTCTAACCAGAGTGACAGAGTGAGACTCTGTCTCAAAAAAGCCAAACAAAAACTCTCACTATTCCTAATGCTTCAGAAAACGTCAATTCCGCTTTCAGAATACACTGTGACAAAAAGTAGTCAAGAGTTTGATCCTTTGCTCTTCAAAAGCAATTGTTTCAAGAGTTCATTAAAACAATTACTGCTTCTTTAATTAAATCAATACAAAAGGACCCAAGACTTGGGAGCTTCGGTGATTTTTAAAAAGATGTGTGTATGTGTGTGTATGTGTGTGTATGAGAGAGAGAGAGAGAGAGAGAGAGAGAGAGAGAACAGACAGCACACCAGTGCCTTTCACTGATGAGAACATGGTTTCTCAGTAGACAAAGAGTGACTCCAGCTGAGAGGCCCTGGGCAGACCTCCTGGCCGTGTCACCACCCAGGGCAATCCTCACACTGACCACAGCTGAGCCACACAAGGGCTCTGCCTCCCAAGAGCCCTCATACTTTCAACACTGTGGCAAACCAGAGCGCTGTGAGAACTGGGCCGGATGCTCTGTGTGACAGAGGACACTGCCCATCAGGAATTCATCATCTCGCTCCCTGAGGGCAGGCAGGGCCCCAGTGTATCTGATTCAATAGGAAGTGCCCAAGGGGATGACAGATTGGCAGCTGCTCAATAAATAGTGAATTAGTTGAAAAATATGAATGAACAAATGGAAGCTAACATTTACACAAATTAAAGTCCAATTAGGTGCCACAGACTAACTGCAGATCACGGAGGTGATCGGGATTCTCAAGACAACCACTGAGACTCCGAGCAGGGCAGGCTGAGCAGGAGGGTCGGGGTTTCCAGAAGATGTCACCCCGCGCACCACGGTGTTTCTAGAGAAAAAGGAGCTGTAGAGATGGAGTTTCTGACTCTTTTTTTTTTTTCTGGAAACATTTATAAGTATCAGCAGTCTTCTATAATCCCTGTTTAAAATGCAAAACAGCCAAGTCCATCCAGAACCCTTCACATCAGAAACCACCGCTGCCCTTGAGCCCTGCTCTCTGCTGCCAGGTCCACCCCACCTCCCACACGCCCACCTCAAGAGCCAACAGGTGGAGATGCCCTAGTGCCCAACAGGACACCACAGCAAATGCCCCTTTTTCTGAATTCTCTTTTCAGTTCTCACAGCAGCTCATTAAATGATAAATTTGGTTTGGTTAAACACATTTTTTCCTGAATCAAGCTTTTCATAGATAGATAAGCCATGAGGTGAGGGAAAATCGAGAGAAAAGCCAAGACACACACAGGCCTGCGAGGGTGGCGTGGAAAGCCCCGGGGATCCCGCTGCAGCCGGGCACAGGCCACCTGAAACCACAGAGAAGAGGCTGCTTCTGCGGCAGTCATCCGGGAACACCGGTCCTGGGGGTGTGTGCCGGCCCAGAGCCCAAAGTGAGAAGAGACAGATGACCACAGGGGCCCTATGTTTTGAATGTAATACTACAGATAGATTTCAAAGTGTACCGCTAGCAAAATGTACAGGGAAAGACAACAAGGGTGAGTTTCCTCATACTGCCAATTTTTAATGGAAAACAATGGATCTCATATATTATAATCAAGTCAGTAAAGGTAGAGTTCTATTATAGAAGGCAGGGGGTTTAGATGAGAATTTTGTTATTTTGAAATGGATTACAGGCCAGGCACTGTGGTTCACACCCGTAATCCTAGCATTCTGGGAGGCTGAGGTGGGAGAATCCCTTGAGCTCAGGAATTTGAGACCAGTCTGATCAAGAGAGAAACCCTATCTATACTAAAAAAGAGAAAAAATTTGAGCATCATGGCAGGAGCCTGTAGTCTCAGTTACTTGGGAGGTTAAGGCAGGAGAATCACTTAGGCCCAAGAGTTTGAGGTTGCTGTGAGGTAGGCTGATGCCACAAACTCTAGCCTGTGTGACAGAGTAAAACTCTGTCTCAAAAGAAAAAAAGAATGGCATGGTTAACAGACATGAATAAGTCGGACTACCCAGCACATCTCTGCCCTGAATATGTTGCTGTAATATTCAATAATACACTTATCCCATATTAACTCTGAAAATGTTAAAAAAAATTATGGTGATGACAACCAGCTAATTTTAAATTACAAAACTGACTACTGAGTTAGTGAACTGATGATCCATATTGGGTGTGAGATGCAGACTTCTGCTCACGTGCTGAGATAACATTCACCTTCTAACCAAACAGACTTCTGCTCACGTGCTGAGGTAACATTCACCTTCTAACCAAACAGACTTCTGCTCACGTGCTGAGGTAACATTCACCTTCTAACCGAACGGCAGAAGCAAACCTCCGCACGGAGGAGGTGAGTCTTGTTAAATCTTGCCCAGACAAAAAGTGGTTAGAGACATATTATTTAATGAAATATGCATTTTTTAAATCCAAAATAAAAACCAAAGATAATCAATAGAGATTCATGTCCGAATGGGAGGAAAACAGAGCGAGGCCAGTTCCTCTCTGAGCTATCTTCCCAGAATGGGGGTAAAAATGGATCCTGCTCCCCACCAGGAGAACCTCCCGACCTCCAGGCTCAGGACGGCTTTTTGGGCAACAGTGCTATGGCTCCATACATTCACTGGAGAGCTTCCCTGGGAGCCAAGGGAAAATATTATATAAGAGTTGGGAATACTGGGTTTTTCCCAGTGAATCATTCCCAAGACAATAGATGTCCTGACTGAGAATCAGATACAGAGGTGATATAATGTGGAAAAAAATGGAAACCCTCAAGTAGGGTTTCCAAAGTTAATATGCCTGAAGTGAAATGATTTAACATTGGAATCTCTTTTTACTCTCAGATTACCAGTTGAACTTAATCTAAGTTCATAAAAATTATTCACCGAAGTGGACTCAAATACTTTTACATGAAACACTGTGGGTAAATCTAATAATCTCAGTTATACATTAGTATTTAGTAATCAAATTAGATCTCTAATAACTTAAATTAGATGTTTCAACTTCAGAGTCATAATTGCAGAAGCTTTTTTTCCCCAGTGATTAGGCAACATAATACTCTTTAATGTTAATAGACTAGAACACAGCCTCAGTGAATGGAAGAGAGCAGAAAGTTTTAATCTGCACTGTGCTCACACACGCTTGTTTAAGACACTGGCAAAATGCATTAAAGCATAAACCAGCCACCTAGAGTTCAGAGGTCACCACATGGGATTTTCATCCGCAGACCAGATCGTGCTCTCCGGGATGTGTCATGTCTGGGTTTTTCTGCTAGTTAGTATGGCATTATCAGGTGCCTGGGGCAGGCAGACAGAGGCAGCGGTTGCCAGATCGATTTCTGCACTTTGCTTAGGGATAGCTTTGGAGGGGACCTGGAATTGCAACCCTACCCGCACCCCCTGCCATGGATGCCATCTTCCCCCTTTCTCTTTGCTCCCCTGCTCATACCACAAGCACAAAAGTCTCATGACATCACATGTGTTTCTTCAAGGGGGGCTTGCAAAGCATGAGGGATAACTGAGAAGAATCCCCAAATTGCTGAGTGGCCACTTGAGGCTGGTGCGGTCTGTGAAAATGCACAGGAGAAACAGATGGCCAGGTGGCTGTCCCGAGGGAAGGAACAGATCCCTGGAGGTAAGTGATGGAGAGGCACTGCAAAGTCTCCACTCAGACAAGGACAAGTTAGCATGGGAGTAACAGCCTGCAAAAGTATTAAGCTGACACAGAATAAAGCGCTCAGAAGAAAAGGTTTCTGTGCCCAGAGAAACAGCTGGAGCAGGTAAACCCCCATCCTCCATTCGACACCATGACGGGGCTTCTTGGAAATGCTGTGCGAAAACTCCAATTTTAAAAGTGTCGGATCAGATCCAGAACCACTTTTATCTAATGTTATGCACATACACACCGATTCAAGTAAAATATATTTAATATTTCTGTGTAATTATGGCAAGTATTGCGTACTTGGGTAATAGTGCCATGATATGTAACCAGACAAAGCTAATCCTGCCATATGTGTTGGCATGCGAGCAAATGGAGGGGGGGTGAGGAGACAGGAGACCCGCACAGAGACAGCTCATCTCCCAAGAAAACCGCCCAGCAATGCAAGCAAGGCTCCCAGGCGAATATATTCAACTTTTCTACAAAGAACTAACTTACTTTCCCTTTTGTTTTGAGCTTATAGTAGAGTATATGTTCAGTATAAGTAGATAGCTAATTTCAGTTGAAAATATATACATGTTATTCTGTTCATTTTGCTGACTACACAGACACAGCAGTGCACAGATCTTGTTCCTGGCACTATCTTGGGCTACTACATGGTGGACTCAGAGTGATTTTTAGCTCTCTGTGTTTTTCAAAATTCTCTGCAATCAACAGTCAATGTTTTTGTGATCAAATTAAAACATTTTTTAGTGTATAGTTTTTAAAAATGGTACTATCTTTCACAACTGATTTTAAAAAGCAGTATTTAAAATATTTAATGGCTGTAGACTTTTGAACTTTTTGATGATATTCCTTAGAAAGCAAATAAGTAAAATTATCACAATCTGCAATGGGGTCTATTGATTCTGTCAACTCCTGAGTTTGCAAAGCTGTAGTAATATATACCTTGTTTATTCAAATAAGTGCAAAATATGGAATACATACAATTTATGCTTAATCACTGTAATACACACAAACATTTTAAAGATTCTGAATCTCAACTTTAGAAAAAGGAACAGCCTAGCAGTGAGCAAACCGAAGTTCACATAATAGGTTTATTCCCCAGCCACGGTTCTATATTAAGCATACTTTGTGTTTATCACATTTTGGAAAACATGCACTTCTTCCACAAAATGCTTTAATTTTTATTTTAATTAAATGGCAAAGGCTACAGTGAAGAAGAGAAATCAGTGTATAAATTGGTTAGACTGAAATCTGAGGGAGGACCAGCATTTTGAAGTGTTTCTGTAATTGGTCAGTGTTGCTGGTCACCTGTTGACAAAAGGACGTGGCCTCAGGCAGCCCAAGCCCTGGAGGCCCTTAACCCTGCCATGCACTTTGGGCTCTCCCTGCTGCCATGGAGGTGGGGCAGCAGTAACACCAAGACCAAGATTCTCTTCCAAAGTGCCCAGTGCGCTTAGGAATACAAATACTCTCCAAAGGGACTCTGCATCACAGCCACGCGAATGTGATGGCATATTTCAAAAACTAAGCAGGATGTCCGGTCCTGCATTATTTCCAGTTAATGCTAGATTGTTGCTGCAGTGTAGTAAGAGATTCTTTTGATGCCCAAAACTGAAGAGTTCAGTTATAAAATGAATAAAGAAAGCAGGGCCCAAGAAAGAACATAGCAATAACAAGCAATACTTAGGGAAAATGTTTCCCTTTTTGTGTGGATAGCACTTTACTGCCCCCTTTTGCACTTGAACTTCAGAACAAGTTTCTATGCAGACGTTCTGGGCAAGTTTCTACCAGAACAGCCAGAGAAAGAGCTGGGGGTACAGAGACTGTCAGAGTTGCACAGAATTAGGTTACCAGATACTACTGCTCACAGTAACAAGTAATTACCTTAAATTTTCCAGCAAATGCACCACTATCTTCTCAGGGACTTTACACCTCCAAGAAATAAGGTAGTAATTGGAGGCTTTAATTGACATTTTCTGCTTTAATTTGAATGTGTTTGTGTGTTGGAACAATTGCCTATTTTCACAGGTGCCTCTTTTTTCACACTTTCCTAAAACAAATATCATGTGCAACATGAACCTGCTTTATTCCAGGAAAAGAAAAGGGAACTAAAAGCAGGCTATACAATTTGAGCTATTAACGTGCTATAAGCAAAGAGTATGTGTGTGGGGGTGGGGGTGGGGGAGTGCATTTCAAACGCCACACCAGTGACAAGCAAACTCTTTTCAAGAAAAGGAAAGATGAGAAGCATAGAAATTCAAATGCGCGGTGAGCTGATAGGCATACAAACCGGTTTAGCAACTCTTCAAGTTAGGCATATTGGTGCCTCTTCATCTATCTTTGGAAAAAGGCAATTAAACTATAGTCTAAAGGAAAGTTTTATTTATCGAAGTCTAATCTGCAATGACAGGGCCAGAGGGCACAGTCCCTGGCCAAAGGACCTCCACTTGCATTTCATAGAATCTGTTTGTGTGCCGATGTATATACTTTTATTTAAACTTAATCCATTTTCCTCTGTTCCACAATTACCGTATGAGTCAAAATAATATTAAGTTTCACAGCCTACAGTGCTGCACAATTGAATGAAAACTGACTCCTTTTGATGTTAATCTTGTTTATTTGTGATATAATCCTTAAAACATGGGTGGCTAAAGGAAATTTTAAAATGTTCAAACATAATTTTCTAATAGTTCAAACATATTTTTCAGAAAATTAACACAAGTATTTCATTTTTATCTGTGCCATGATATTCACTGCCATAAAAATCTCCAATTCACAGAAGGTCAAGCCGCTCACAGGCTGAGGTTCAAAAAATATATTTTCTATTTGTTTATTAATAACTTAAGAAGTCAAATTACACGGTGTGATGATATACAGATATCATTGTTTTCCTTTCATGAGTTACCAGAGACTAATTAAGAACAAAAATCAACCACCTACCTCAAAACAAACAAAAAGTCTTTATTTATGAAACTGATCTAACCCCCCCCACAACCATTATCCTAACTTTCCAAAAACAAACAAACGAACAAAAAAAATCATCCTATTAATTGTGTAGGCAGATAAAGCAAAATTTGGGGTTTTAAAGAGTAAGGCTGGGATGCTCGGAGGTGCAGTGGGAAAGTGAGCAGAGGAGTGATCTCACCAGCGCCAAACTTTGTTCTGCTCGCTGGGCCACTCCGGCTCCATTATTGAAACAAGGATTTCATAACTCTCGGAGACAAGAGACACTGCAGGCCTCTTTCCCAACTGTAATTTGTTTGCGCCTGTACGGTCTTGTTCCAAACCATGCTTTTAGCAGAGTCTATAAAAGAAGGTGGAACTCTTGTTATTTATAGGTGAGACACTAGAAAGAAAAATGGCTTCATAGAGAAAGAAATTCAAAGGGCAGATCTATCTGGTTCCCTTGTTGTTTTAGATGTAAGTGTTCAGATCCATTTGCTCATTTACCTGAGTGGGAAAAAATCACAGAGATGAAAAGCGTGTGTACGCCATCCAGGGAATGGCCTGGCATTTAAAACACTCAAAAAAAAAACAAAATGGAATTAAGATACGGCGCAGTGCAAAACGGTATCACCGTCTAGAGCAAGGGTGTGGGTACTGTTTATAAGAACCCTTTTCATCTCTTTTATTCCTGCCACACATTTCTTTTTAACTCCAAAGAATTTGGTCTGTTTAGAAGTGTGATTCATCCACGTTTTATTGAAATGAAACCTCTCCCTTCTGGTGGGGAAAACAGCACGGAGAGGATGCTCAGAAGGGGCCGCCGGCCGCTGCTCCAGGACCAGACCCCAGCTCCCTGCCAGCCCTCCCTAGACTGCAGGCTCCACGGGTGCCTTGCAATGAAAGAATGAAGAAATGAGCAAGCGAGGCATAAGGGCAGATGAAACTCTGAGTCCTGCCTTGGTGTAAGAAGAGAGCCTCCTTGCCAGTCAGGCGTGAGCAGCCAGCAACATGATTTATGAGGCCACTTTACAAGCAACTACACAGCTGCCTCCCGGGCACTTGCTCCTTCCTGGGCTCCAGAGCCGTGGGGATGGGTCTGTTGTGGGCGTGCGACAGGAGACACCTTCCTGCAGGTCTCACGGCTTTGCCACGGAAGGAGAGAGGGAAGAGAGACAAAGCCGCGGTCCGCACTGCTCACAGCAACGCGGAGCAAACCCAGGCCGGGTCACTGACCTCCGTGCAGATCTCCCCACCCCCCAGAACTGTGCACCTTTTACAGAGCGGTGAACCCCGCTCCTCTGTACCTCTGTGGACAGAGGATTTACTGCCTGCCCCGCATCACCACTTGCAGCCTGGAATTATTTTGACCAATACCCCCAAATACCCGAGACGTTAAACACGACAAGCAGCTCCTGGGAACTAAATGGAATCGAACCGGACAGGGAGGAGGTGAAAGGAGGTGCTGGGCCCCTGAGTTCTGAAAGGAATGAAACTCAGGTTGGTAGAGTCCTCTGGCCGCTGGCCGCGCAGTCCGCAGGTACGCAGATGATGAGTGCGGTGAAAATGCAAACCAAGAGGCAGCCCTCTGGGGTCCAGAGAACCCCAGGCCCACCAATATTCACCGCCTGGCTTCCTTAAACAAACTGCTCCAAACTTGCAGAACATCAAAAGCCAGATGGGCTGTGCTGAATGAACCACAGGCGAGAAGCCAGAATCCCAGTTTGCTGCAGAAATAGGCCTGGACTTGATTTGAGTCTTCTCAGCTCCGACAAGCTGGAAGCTGGCACAGATCCCAAAATCCAAAATAAAATGGCATTTAATTGTGACTAGACTCTAAAAAAGATGTCATACTACCTCCTTAGCTTGACACACACTCAGCATCTAATCAAATGCATCTCTTGAAAATACGACCTCTTTTTCCTCCCTGTTAGAAATGAGCCTCTCTTTAAACTTTGAAAAGCAAAATTTTAATAGCCAAAGGAATAATACCCAATAAATCCATTAATATTATATACTGTAATTACCGTCCAGTCATCTTTTAAATGAGCTGGCCATTATTCTTGATTCTGTTGGGTATAATCTTGTGATATCAAAGATTCAAGAAATCTATTTAAAATCGCGTGTCCATCATAAGGAGTTGACCATGAATCCAAACGGACAATGAAAGAATTACCCCAAACTTTCCATCCACCTTATCTGCACTGCCTTGAGCAAATGTACTCTTAATTTAGTTACAGGATAGCTAATTAACTCCATGTAATGCCATAAAAAGGAGAGATGGAGAATTAAGAAGAGAGATCCTGGGCACCAGAATCCCTGGGTTCAAATCCACTTACTAGCCACATATGACTTGGGCTAAGTTTATTGACAGAGTGGTCTCAGTCCTTCCCCTGGTATTTTAGGGATAACAGAAGTTCTTCTCTCACACGGTCACTATGAAGGTTTAATAAGTATTTGCCAAGCAATTAGAAGAGCAGCTGGCACATACTATGTGCTATATGCAACTGCTATTACGCAAAATAAACAATGTCCACCAGGTGAGTTGGTTTCTAAATAAGAAATATCATGTAAGAACAATGCAAAAAATGCCACATTGCCCATCCGTCCAGGTTGAACTCATGTGTTCATTAGCATGCTACTATATTACAGCGTCCTTTAGTCAAATACACAAAACAGATTCAGGCAAAGACTACTCAGAGGCCATGACTGCACAGCTGAATGAGAAGGTCCAGGGTTATAAATGTCACAAGAAAGCACCAAAGGCAAAAAGCAGAGGAGAAAGAATCTAATTTTGTAGCAGAAAGAAAATAAAAAGTTGCTTCGTACAGCAGAGTCTTAAAGAATGAGTAGATGTCAGGCAGATAAACAAAACACAACTTCAGAGAGTTAAAAGGTGTTATAGTCTTCATTAATAGAATATTTTCACTTTTTTCTTTGTCTCTAAAGGCAAATTGAACCCAAAGCCAGGCTCTGAGTAGATATTCAATAATTTTTATTAACAACAACTGACGTTAGTTCATTTTGGCTGAGCACAGAGCTGAGCTGTTGGAACACATTTAATCTTGACCACAACTTTGTTACTCTTCTATCCAGCACTATTATACTGCTGTCCCCACTTGTGACCTGGGACAACTTAGAGAGGTCAAGGATATTGCACCCAGAATTACACAGCCAATAAATGGCCATCCTTGGGATTAGGCTCCAACACCCGATTTCCAAAACACACACTCCTACCCAAGCTAAAATGGCAAGTGCCCAGCTGTCCCTGCTAAATTGGATTGCTTAACCTATCCACTATCATCGTCATTTTGAAAAGCAATAGACACTGATAATTCTCACCTGAAAAAGGTAGCTGTGATCAGTGGGTCAGCTGTCCCACAGGGCCTATTTGTGCCACGTGTGGGATCTTTTAGCCACAGCTGATGCATGAAATAACAGAGCACATTCTTATGTGGACACGCAAGAGACACAGGCTGCCCTTAGCTGAAATATTCCTGCTGTGACTTGCTTATTGTTTTCTGTATATACCGGACTGAGAGTACAGGGAGATACCCCAAGTCCTCAAGACTCAAGCTGGTCCTCCCAGGGCTCGTTCTGATCCTCAGGATGAACGCCCTTCCCTTCCTCCCACATACCCCACTACGACCAGGTGCCCTCACGTGCCATGCGGCTGGCTCCACCTGGCCTTGGCATTTGCGTCTGCGGTAGAGGTCATTCTGCTCCCTACGGCTTTAGTTCCGTGAGGGCCCCCAAAAGCAGGAATGGGGACAGGAGCTGCAAGGTGAGGACCATGCATCTCTTCTGAGATCTCAAAATAGCTTTTAAAAGTCTGATGACCTAATGTTGAACTGTTTTCCCCAAAAGGTCAGGTTAGGCAGGGCAACAGTTCTCCAAGTGTGGCCCATGAGCTGTAGCACCATCTTCCCCTGGAAACTTGTTAAAATGTACATTTCTGGGCCTCACCCTAGGCCTCAGGAATCAGGCACTCTGAGGGTGGAGGGTTTTCCCAAACCTCCAGGTGATGGTGGCTCCCTAACGTTTGAGAGACTCTGGTTTCCAGCAGCAGTCTCAGCCACTCCACCTCTGGAAGTAGACAGGTTAAGACAATGGTGGCTCACACCTGTAATCCCAGCACTCTGGGAGGTGGAGGCAGGCGGATCCCTTGAGCTCAGGAGTTCAAGACCAGAGCTAGAGCAAGACCTTGTCTCTATTAAAAACAGAAATATTAGTTGGGCATTGCAGGGGGCACCTGCTTGAGCCAAGGACTTTGAGGACACTGTCTGTGGCCTAAGCTGATGCCAGGCACTCTAGCCTGGGCAAAAACGAGACTCTGCCTCAAAAAAACAAACAAACAAACAAACAAAAAAACCACAACATCAGCCACAACCCCAAATCTGGGCTGTCTATCCATGTGACCGACACTTATGGACACCAGTGCCGGCCAGCAGTAAGTGGAGACTGATGAAGGGAGGCAACACCTGTCCTTACCTTCCAGAGCAGGACGGTGGTGGGGACTGGCAGGACCTGCAGTGTGCCTTCTTCTTTCTATATGTGACACATTTAACTACGAAATGCGAGATTACAGGGAAAAGATTCACAGAGATTGTGTTGCATCTAAGTCATGACGAAAGGGAAGGAGCACATCTAGGAGGAATCACGACCTTTATGCACAGTCCATTATAATCACCGCCAGTTTCTCGTACAAAAGGAGGTGGGACTTAGGCCTCAAATTCTTTTTATCTAAAATGTACCCCAGATAGAGTTCTGGTAGTTAAGTAAAATACACTTCTACGACTTCTGCGGTTAGATACATTCTGAGCTGGCCCTGACCGTGGTCTGCCCTGCCCCACTCACTCCGGAGGTAATTCTGATTCAGGGCACTGTTTTCAGGACAGAAAACTAGCTGCAGTGGTGGAAAGACAAAGGGCTGAAATTCCGAAGCATTTTTTTCAGACCGCAAAACCACTGGGCCTCAGGTTCATCCACTATAATGTGAGAGGCCAGAGAGATCATTAGAAAGCCATTTCTGAATTTGAAGGCCAGAAGTTCTACAACAGGTGCACAGGTTAGGTGCCCTGCAGGGAGGGCAGACTGAGAAAAACAGCAGAGAGGGCTGATGGCAGGCAGGGCATAAACCCTCCACTGAAGCCCACCAAGCAAGAGCCCCGGGACTACCTAGAATTACTCCCTTTCCTCCAGAACAAATGCACTGACCTTCCTGGTTTACAAAATCTGGACAGCACCTATCATTATTCCGGGGCAACCCAGGAGTGGTGTACATGACAAACAGCCTCCTGCCTCAGTGGCGACGGGGACCTGGGTAGCAAGTATTAGAGGAGCAACACAAATACTGTTATTAAGACTAGATGCAACTGAATTTAAACCAAGAAAATAAACTGGATTGTTTAATCACCACATACAGAAAACACGAAGCATCTACAGTACTGAAGAAAACACTGTTTTCCAGGCGTGGCACAACACCAGTGGTTCACTCCCAGCGCTCTGAGTGTGTGCCCACAACCCAGTACTTTGAACCTTTCACTATTCATGCTTCAGAGAGTGGAAAAAGCAAACTGTTAATACCTGTCTACTGCCAATTTTTTCTTCATATTTTGTTTAGAGAATTACTATGGGCAGAAAGAACTTATTTTTATTTAAAAGAGCTATCCCCTACTATGTTTTCTTATTTGAATCAGTAAGTATGCACTTACCAGCCACACAATGCTTTGGACTAGAATTACATATTTGAATGTATACATGAAAAGAAAAATATTTTAATAGCTTAGAGCCACTGCTGACTCTCTGCTGGACAAACAGAAATAGGTTCACCTGGCATTCAGTGTGAACGGAATGGAAAACGTCTCATAATTGGGTACCTACTCTTTTCATCACTGGTTTGCTAGATCCACCATCCCTATCTCCAGCATTTCTGAAATATCTCCACAAAGGTAGAATGCAGAGCTACTAGGTGGATAAGGGTTAGTAAACAAATGGTAGGGCTTTCTCGTAGGAATTCTTTAATCACTTTAACCCTGTTCTTAATAGAAAGCAGGAGGCCAGGGCAATTCAGCTCCATCTTTTGTCATTTGCCTGCCATAAATATGCACCAGTCTGCATTTGAAAAGCTGAAGGAGGCTGCAAGCTTGCTGGACATTTATCATGCTCTGTTCCCTGTTAACAAGCAAATACTTTAGTTGAATGGGCCATTAGCAATCATTGTCAGATGCAGAATGCAAGGTGCATGGATGTGACCAGCTTGTAAATTAGGGGTGTCCCTTCTCTTTGATGAAGCTGGATGAATGAAATCGATCTATTGATATAAAATTGCTGAATGAAGTTAGAAAGGAAGGTAAAGCAGCAGGTCCTGAGTGAACCAAGTCCATGGGTGATTTTCTTTTTTTTTTTAAACATTTTTAGTATATGAATGCTACACAGTAATGCCTTACACCAGTCGTCACAGTAAAGAGCAAAACAGGCAAGGATGTAATCTATAGTCCAAACCATGTGGTCAGGTCAGCTGAGAGTAAAATCAACAAAGTGGGTCTAAACTAGAATATTTAAGATCTAATGGCAATCTGTTTAGACGCTCAGAGAACACAGAAGTCTAAAGAGACCATATGTTGCTATTAAAAAAACAACAAAAACAACAACACTAAATTCCCCTTTGTAAAACAACACCCCAGTTCCACTCCATCAAGAAAGACATTTAGGGTGTTTGCAGTTTTCAGGGTTTTCAATGTCTTAAGAGTTTAGACTCTCCCAAAGAAGGGCTGAGACTTTTCTGCATTGCCAACTAGGAGGCAATAAAGCATTTTTTTTCTCTTGGCTTAACCCATTTGTAGATGTCACTCTGCATGTAACCCAACCACGGTTTCAATGGCTTATTTTGTTTAATGAAGAAAATGGAAAAGTGTGGAAGGCAAAAACAAAAGTCCAGCTTATTTACATGGTTGTTCAGAAGAGAGAGCAATAAAATCCAACAGCATGGAGATACTTTGGTTTTGGTTTTGACTTCAAGGTTGGGCAGCACTAACAATTTTTATAAACCTATAATTTATACTAAGGGAGTCCATCCCATTCAACTCAAAGGTTAAGACTCACATTTAGGAATAAAATTACATCTAGATAGAGCCTATTGGTTTTGGCATACTGGATTACTACTCCTTTGAATTAAAGCTAACCTCCCTCCTTTTTAATTTTTTTATATTTTTCTCTCTCCCACCTCCCCAAACCCCCAGACTGGGAAAGACAAAACTCACAGAAGAGCTCTGTGGCTGAGGGAGAGGGACAATGTGTCCTGTTTACCTTTGCGACTCCCATGCATCCAGAGAGGGAGCTGGGTCTGAAAAGATGGCTGAAATCAAAAGGCCTCTGTTTTCTTTTCAGATAACCCCAGCCCTACCTATCCTCTCTGGTCTCTGTGCCTTCCCAGCATGTCCCTACCTGAAGCCCAAATAGATTAAGGCAACAACTGGGAAGTGCAGTTAATCCTACAGGAGGCTGCCGCTGTTAGGGCAGGAGTTAAAAAGGAAAATCTCCCAGGCCCTAACGACTGCAGTGATCTGAAGTTCTAATCAGCCCCCATCTCAATCTATAAAAAAGGCAGTCAATGAAACCTACCTTTGCCATATTATCCACCACCAATGAGCAAGAACTGAGCAGCCTTTCTTTGCGGCCTTAGCCAGCCCAGACCACAAGTAGAGCTTTCATACTTTCTAATCCTAGTTTCCAAGTCTGTGAGGTTCTCACATAATACCCAACAGCCTGGAGCAAGGGCCCTCATCCCTGCGCCCTTTTCAGAGACGTGTCATTTCTAACATCAAGCTAATCTATATGTTGCCATGGCTTCACCCTTTATCTGCCTTTACATCTTATGAACTGCATGGATTTACCACATTATTTTTATCTGAAAGACAGAAAATGGTGGTTTTATTGCCATACAATCAGATTACCGCTGCTGGTTTCTCTATGCCTTTTTACCATACTTCAATCAAAAGGGATCAGTTTCTTTATACTCTGCCCTTGGTGTACATCACATCTGTAAAGACCCAGACTGGGTTGTAATCCCCTTATTAACTATGACCAGGGTTGATTTGCCTAAAAATAAAAGCAAATTGTGTCAGACCCTTTCACTTTGTTTTTGATTCGGAACTACAAAATGGATTACTAAAGAAACCTTCAGAGTTCACACGGCTAGTATAGTGCTGAATTTAAAATGAGAATTAAACAAGTTAAACAGGGGAGGCATGTCAACGGTTTACATCTTCCATCATGGGAGAAGGGCTGAATTGCTTATGTCTTTGTATTCTTTGGCTTTCCAGAGACAATGAAGCCACAGGGGTTTTTTCCAAGCTGTTCGGAACATGTCCCATTTGCTATCCTTCCTTCTTTGCTGTTCTTATATTCCTCCCCCTCCCCCATTCCAATTTCCCCCTTAAAAACAGAGGGGGGAGCTCTCCCCTGAAAGAGCTAATTCCTGACTAGAAACTTATAGGTTCTATGGGTCTGCATATTTTAATCAAAATATTTTAAACAGTTGAACACTCCTCTGTAAGGCTCTGCTCTCCAACACAAAGGGTGAGCTCGAAGGCAAAGCCATGAAGATGTGTAATAAATGACCTGAAAAACAGGTTCTCTATGTCAGCAGCCAAGGAACGCAGACTCTAGGCAGATAAGAGGACCATTTTCATCATTTTTTCTTAAAAGTGCAAGTCTTTTTGTCTAATTTACAGTGAAGTATTTGAAGAATTACATTTTCATGAAACCTTAAAAGAAATATCTTTCCTATTTTTTTTTTTTAAATTAGGGCCTACAATCTGTATTTCCTCTTCCTGCCACTCCCATTTCTATGACGCATCGCTGCAGTCATGCTGGGACCTCACAGAGTTTCCCACTAGGTAAACGCACTCTGAAACGTCTCTGAGTTAGGTGTTATGCAAAGCTCCTGGGAGCTACCTGAAAGATCCCCAATGGAAAGATCGGCAGCAGAAGACAAGGTGGCCAGGACTTAGCTGCTCCAGTTGCAACGTCTGTCTGAAGGCAATTATCCCACTGATCCACCCAAAGGATTCACTTCTGTAAGTTTACAGATAAGAGGCTTTATGAGAATTACTATAAATGCCCCAATTGTTCTTCAGTTGACTCTGTATGGAAAAACCATTCCAACTTGTAGTTTTTAGCAGGTCTCGGCCAATGGCTAATTCACCTGTCCACATACTACAGCTGAAAAGTCAGAAACATTCAGAAACGTTGGAGTCATTTGCATTTCTTTGTATCCATAGGACAAGTGTCAACAGCTATGCTTTGTGAGAGATTTAGAACCAAGTGCTTTACAAATCATCTTAACCTCTAGCTTCTGTTTCTGGGGCTCTCACTGGTAATTTGTGAGGTTAAGAAGTACAGTCTCTAGACACAAGATTCCCAAATAAATTCTCATCTGAAAAGAAGACGACCAAACACTGTGTGCTATGGCTTTAGTTCTGTCTCTGTGCTCTGCCCGGCTCAGTTGTCCTGCAGAACAACGACAGTCCATTACCTACAGTTTATCATCCTGACAAAATGTGAGGAATGTGGATGTGAAAGCACTAACAATCCCACCCCTGGCGCTTTGAGCTTTTTTCTCTGTATATTAAACCGACAAGATTAACCCAAACGCAAACTGTGGAGCATAGTTCAAGGGGCTATTCAATCAGTGCTGAATGTGCATTTGTTTACCTACAAAAATAAGAATTTCAGACACAATGGAAGGCAGGCTGGCTTATATATGTTATTGAATGGACTGTTTAAACAGCACTATCCATTGTAGTTTATTTTATCAATCTCTGACAGGTCTGTATTTATTCAGGGCCTGACTGTGGTAAAGCCCATGTATTATACTCTATCTGGATATTATCCAGCCATTCTTTTGTATCAAGTCAATCAATATCAGGAATTCAGTATTAGGCAGGGGAAAACATTACATGAGAAAAGCAAAATGCTTTGTTAACTAACTGGTATGTGATGATGTCTAGCAACCCTGGACACAAAAATTAATTCTTGATTAAAATTTTCAACAAAGTCAGTGTAATTCATTCCATAATGCCTCACCAACACATTTGCTCACTCTAAAGTACAATTAATATTTTTTTTAAAGAGCCAATTATTTTATTTTGGCAAAAATGTCACACTTGGAAAAAGAATGCTTTACTGAAATGTTAATTAAAAATGGAAGCCAGGCGTTGCAGTTCTCTGCTGGATTTAAAAAAAAAAAAACAAAAAAAACCCATAAACAACCAAAATGGCTACAACTGACCCAACTCTACCAGAAGCTATGGATGCGGCGTTTGAGTGAGCTCCCTGGCAGCGGCTGCTGTTTCAGTACGCAGAACTTCTTCAGATGATCACATACACTCCCCAGGATGGGAGCAGCAGACAATGTGATTAAAGTAGTTATGGAGACACTGAATTCACAAAAGACTCTCTGGACCCTGTATTCAAACAGCTGCTGCATGCTCCCTATGTCGACCACCTGCTAAAAAAGCTGACCTCCGGATGAAACAAATCTAATTACTGATGGCTGCTTCATCACAACGGATCGCTCCACAGTTCCCAGGAGCTGACGGGAAACTTCAATGCATTTGATTACATTTCTGCCACATCATGTTTACTGACTGAAACTTTTCCCTGGAAAATAAATATGCAACTTCCCCAAGTAAAACAACCGCTTGGAACCAGGGGTTTTTCTTTATTCATTCTCAAACTTAGAAAAGGCCCTTTCATATCATTCCTCGGGGAAGAAATCCTCTGATGTCTCAAGCTAACTTTCAGCTGCATGGTTTAGCCAAGCAGATTTTTTTTTTTCCAGGGACACATTATCCAGTCCTCTGGCAAACCATTATTATGAGAATTTTAAAAGAAATTCTACTGCCGAGGACAGTGAGGGCGGCAGTGCAGGGAGGCAGGCTTCTCAAAACTGCAGGCCCCTAGCAGGTCTCTAACGCTGGCCGCCACTTGGAAAAACAGACTAATCATCGTCACCGCCATGGGGAGTAAAGAGCAGTCACCACCCCCAACCCCCACTCATTATAAAAATAAGATATTAATGTCAAGCCTCAAGATGAAATAATTGTTGTTCTACCTTCCTCACCCCCAAGTTGGTGTTTCTAATCCTCCTCCCGGGTACACACAGACTAACAGTTAATAAGGCAAAGATACATATAACTGAGCTGAAAGCTGAAAAGATTAATGGGAATTTCTTTCAACTAGATTTAAATATAAACGTTAAATCTTCATAGAAAAAAAAAATCACCCCCAAAGAGAAGCGGTCAGTGAAAGTGCGAAGCGGGCCCGGGCAGGCCGCCCGGGGGAGGGGCGAGGCCGGCCGGCGCGCATTCGGCAGGGAACAGTGACCTCTGTAGGCGCAGCGCGGGCAGCGGCCGCGGCCACCCCTGCCCGCTCGCCGCCGGCCTCGCCAGACGCCCAGGCCCGCTCTTGAGCGCAGGTCCCTGCTCCGCGCTTGCCTGCACCACCTGGGGCCTCACGGTTCGGTATCGGTGTAAAAGATGCGACCTCCAGTACATTATCTGCCAATCCAATCTTACATTAAAAATTTAATCCATACTAGATCAGCTTTCATGGAAGGAGGCGGCATTAAGTAACTTTTAAAAATGAGCAGTGTGTGTAAAAGTGCCTTCTAGCATCACGCAAAAATCTGTTTAAACGATTTTTAACTGTGACGTCTTTGCTCTTGTAATGCAGGAATTCTTAGTTAGCATGTTGGTGAATTTGAAATGCACCACGCCTAAGAAAGTGGACACAATTCTTTAGTGAAGATGTGATTTCTAAATGGATGCCTCATCTCTTCACTCCTAAATCCACGCTCTACTTGGTCAACTTCTATTAGGCCACTGATCCTGCTTCTAGTCTCAAACGTTTACCCCAGAAGATAGCTAATGTCTCCATACTTTCTCCCCAGTTTCCCAAGAATAAAATTCTATAATTCTGTAAAGTATTTTTTGGCTGTGATTCCAAATGAGATGATATGCAATGCTGGATGTCCACATGACTTAGGAGTTTATGGCCATATATTTAAGACGGATTGCATTTTCTGAATTCTGAATGTATTGTTATAGCCTAGATGAAAGTTACTCTTCGCAAGGCCTGGCTCTCCCGCCCATACTGTTTAATAAAAGCAAATCTGAGCCAAAGGATCCTATTCCTAACCAGCGGCCCCTAGGGCAAAGACTTCAGGAGACTCGGCTGGGAAGGGCCCTAAGCTTTGGCAGAAGGTATCCTAAAGCTCAGACTGCACAGAGTTCGGGGCCATTGGTTTATAAACCAAGGGGGAGGCCGATGTGCAGAGCGCCCTTCTGGAGAAGCCGAAGGCCGGTCTCCAGGCGGGGAGGAGAGGGCTCACCTCCTGAATTCTCCGGCGGGGCAGGAGAGATCCCCGCGCACCCTCAGCTTGGCGGCACCGTGCCTAAAGCTGCCGGTTCGGGACGCTACGGGTAACCCAGCTACCCAAGGTCCCCTCTCCGAGGGTGCGCTCCACTGTCCGGTCCCGCCACACCCGTCACCCGCCCGCCAGCCTGCCCCGGGGCCCCGGACTGCGCCGCCTGCGCTCCACGAGTGCAACATCTGCAGTTCTTTCCAGAGACCGCCGATATCTGCGATCCGGCCAGCCCTGTTAATGGCCTTGTCCTCCGTCTTCGAAAAAGAGAGAGTCAGGTATCGCCATCGGACACCTTCCCGGACGTGACACCCGACCCGCCAAAGGCTTTTAGCGCCGGGCCGCGCTTGGAGGAAGAAAGGCCGGGAGGCCGCCCCTGAGAGCCGACGCAAGGACTGGAAAATCGAGAGGAGAGTCCCCACCTAGTGAAATGTGGAAGGGGCACGGGGGAGGAAAGGGGACTGAAGTTCCAGAAACAGGAGCCGAGGTTCCGCGGGCCGACCCTTCCTCCCGCCCGCCAGGACGGCACGGCGGACCCCGAGTCGAGGACCTAGCGATACCGCGGACGCCACTTACTTGGAGTTCGAGGAATTCCAATAGATAGGCTCTAAAACTATCGATCTGGAAATCGCAGTTCTGCATAAAACCATCAAAACTCCCCAGCAGTACTTCCACACGGAGTCCCTCCTCACAGCCATGGCTAAGCCACTCCCAGCTCCGCGCACTCCGGGACGCGGGGGGACAGGACGCGGGCCGGGAGCCGCAATCCTTTGGAGCAGACTAGCGGGGGAAGACTGCAGGCACCCGCAGACAGCTTCAGGGTGCGCCGCGCAGCTCCAGCGACCGCCGAGGCCAGGTGCGCTCCCCCTCTGGGGCCCTCAGGGCGCGGGGCGGGAACGCACGCGCGGGGCGCGGCGGCGCGGCGGACTCGGGGCTCCGGGGCGCCGCGCCGGACGCAGCTCGGACGGCCGGCTCCCGTGCGGCTCCAGGGTGCCGGGCCAGCCGCGGTGGGCGGGAGCGGGGCTACGGGGAGGGCGCGGAGCCGGGACACAAAGGCCCGAAGCGGAGAGACTCGCGCAGGGCGGTGGGGGCTGCGCCCCGAGCGGGGTTGCCTGTAACTATAGATCCAGTGGAGCGGGCAGCGGCCCGAGTGCGCGGGCGCCGCGTCGGCGCGGTTCCATGTCCCGGAGCGCGGAGCGAAGAAAGGCGCCTCCGGGCGCGCAGGAGCCTCCTCAGTCCTCGCAGCTCCCGGCCCGCGGAGCAAGGAGGAGGGAGCTCAGTCCCTGCCGCGGGCGCCGGACGCTCGCGGGCCTTTGTGTGCGGGGAGGGCGCCGGGACCGAATCTGTGCTCAGCCCTGGCCTCTGGCCGGCGCCGCCGTCCCCGCCGAGGAGAGTCCGCGCGGCCAGCGCGCTGTCAGAGCGCTATAAACGTGGGGCTCCGCCCCGCAGCGCGAAGACCATTGGACCGTCGCGCGGCAGCCGCGCACTGATTGGGCGGGCGGCCCGTCCGTCTGCCGCCCCCGCCGGTACTGGGCTCCAGCAGGCGGGGCTCCGCTGACAGGTGAGCCCCGCCCCCGGCCCCCAGAGCTTCTCCGCGGAGACGCAGACAGGGAAGGAGAAGCGACTCCCAGCTGTGCACACAGGCGCCCCCGATGAGGCGGAAGGCCTCCCAGACGCCCTGAGGACGTTGATATAGGTACGGCCAAGTGTGGAGAGGGGGACCACGAGTTCCCACCTGTGTCCCCGCCCGTCCGAGCGTGTCGCCGCGCCCGGCAGTGCCTTCATGGCCGGCAAATGTCCGATCTGGAACAGATAATCCAGACTCGGGCTGAATCGAGGCAATGGGTTTCCTTTGAGTTTCCCTCTGTAGAGGACAAACTTACACATCGTACACGCATCCGCCGAGTCCCGGCTCCCTTCGCTGTTTCCCACCACGCCTCCGAGTGAAAGGTTTCTCACTTCACTGGGGACCAAACAATCAGCTCATCCGGCCCAGTCAGTATGGCTGGAAAATGTAAAGCGACTCCAGGGGCCACGGCGCCGCAATCTGCAGCCGATCACTGGGGCGTGAGCGTCTTCGCTCTCTACTCCTCACACTTTCTTCTCCAGACTCTCTTCCACCCTTCACTGCCCGGGAAAGCAGCGCCTCCCAAGCCCCCTGTGCAAACGTTGCCGGCGCATACATGCCGGCGGGGACGACTTTCTTACTAATTGGCCTCCCAGAGACACTGACGCTTCCCAAGGTGACCGATAATCTAGGAGGTTGCGAGGACATACATCCGCGTGTGATGTAAAGGTCGGTGCGTGTGCTTCTTATTCAGCGTCTACAGACCCAAATGCAGAGGTGGCAGGAATCATCACTTTCTCAGCTAAGCGCTTGACCAAAGCACACTGAGAGCTCCAGCAACCGCGTCAAGGACTTCCACGGACCCACAGCGCCCACTAGCGACCAGTTTTACTTCTCCGCATGTCGATATCACAACGGTCAACCTCGGATCGAGAATTCTGCAGAATCTAATCAAGTCACAGTCTTTTAAAATGCCGGACGGCAAGGAGAACATGGTAGAAACAAGGCAGAGTACGAATGTAGCTCACAATTTTAAAAATAATTAAACAGGATAAAATATGTCGTATGCCCACAACTTTTTTTTTTTTTAATGCTGTCCACACCAAGATTTAACGCAGAGAACTAGAAAGGGTTCCTACATCTATTTTTAAACCAAATTATGCACTAAATTTAGAAGAGAAACACTTAGTTTATACACTTATTTTTCTTTCACTCGTCACTCTTCTTAACAATTTGTGAGGACTTTGATGGTGCTTTAAGTTTTAGAAATACTATGTTTATCAACCAGCATGTGAAAAAAATGGTAAAGACTTGTGTGTTAAGGCAGAAAACATTAAGGCATTCCAAGCACTAAATAAATTATTCCAAATACATCTTTAAGAGAGCATAAAACTTCATTTTTTGCAATTACTAGTTTTAAATAAGTCTTTAATTTGATTATTTTAATGGCTCAAACATGGCATATCGATTTACTTAGAAGATTCCCAGAAAAAACTAAAAGGGACATGCACAATGACTTGTAACTTCACAGGGGTAAAAAAGGATTTTTTAAATATGCTTAAAGAAATCACTTAAGGAATTCATTCAAATTAAAGGGTGTAAAAGAACTGAGTATATACATGCACTGTACATGTTCAGCAAACTTGAATTGTGACCTTTTAGCTCACTACATCCTCTTCTCCAAGTAAACTAGAGGAAATACAGGAAACTTGCATTGTCTGAAAATAACTCAGCTTCCAAAAATAACATTTCCAGTGTATCAGATATTCTTACATCCAAAGCATTTTACTTTAACAAAAATAACAAAAATCTGACACAAAGATTTCAACAGTATAGCTTTAAAGTGTGGGGAATATAAAACTTATTTTCAGTATAAATTTGATGTACAGACTATGTGAAAACCAAGAGCAAAAAAGCAAACAACTTCAAGATGTCAATGTTCTACTACTATTTAGATAGTAATCGTTAAATAAAAGCACCACGTCAGCCACTTGTATCTACTATATGCATCATGCCAGGCAAAAAGTCATTCATGTTGGCATGTACAAAAGACAGCAAAAATTCTGAAACACTCAAACCAAAAGCCAATCACATTAATAGAGTATCTCTTTGTATTTGGACTTAATTTTGCAATTAAATTCTTTAAAAAATGGATTTTTGAAAATATACTATTTTACCAGAAACTATTTAACCCCACATCAAAAAGTGAATAATTTCAGTAGAAATAAAAACTTCAGTTTTCTTTTTTTTGCAGTTTTTTTTTTTTTTTTGGCCGGGGCTGGGTTTGAACCCACCACCTTCGGCATATGGGGCCAGTGCCCTACTCCTTTGAGCCACAGGCGCTGCCCAAAACTTCAGTTTTCTAAAGAATTTTCTAAAAATCAAATTAATGAAGATTTGGCAATTTCAAAGATACACTGCAGTCAATTATAAAAATTAGTTGGATAAATGAGGAATGAGGTGGCAAATACAAAATTGAGTAATTCCAGCTTAAGAGTACCGTCAATTTTGCCTCCCCATCATGTTCTAACTAAACAAGTCATGCTCTCGTCCCTTTGAAATGTCCTAGTCATGTTTTGGTCTTTAGACCTTTTGATTGTTAAATCAATTCTAAGACAAGTAACTTCTGTGTGGCGCCCCTAGCTCAGTGGCTAGGGCACCCACCAGCCACATACAACGGAGGTGGTGGGTTTGAACCCAGCCTGGGCCTGCCAATGACCACTACATCAAAATAGCTGGGCGTTGTGGCGGGCACCTATAGTCCCAACTATTTGGGAGGCTGAAGCAAGAGAATCGCTTAAACCCTAGAGTTTGAGGTTGCTGTAGGCTGTGATGCCACAGCACCCTACCGAGGGAGACACAGTGAGATTCTGTCTCAAAAAAAAAAAGAACAAAGAAAAAAGGACAACTTCTATAAAAACAATTTTTTATCTAAATATTAACTTTACAGGAAAAAAAAAAAACCCTGAAATTTAATAATATGTTAAGTGTTGCCCAAGCCATGAACTTTCTAGGTAGCTGTTAAGCTTCTAAACTTGGATATCTTTTGTTTTCCTGGCATTGTATGCTGTTTATTTCATACAAGTCTCTAAAATTTTTAGAACTCTTTAGCAAATCACATTTGCCCAATGTATCCCTGAGGATACAACTTTCTTAAAATCAATGTTACCATACTCTCCTCCTCTACCCATCTGCTTTGAAAATTCAGATCACACACAGAAACATTTTATACCACAGCTTTATTTGTTTGGCAGCGAAAAGTACTACATGAGCCCCCTGGTCAAAAGAGAAACAATTCTCCCTTTGTGAAGCTTGGTGACCACTATCCCTACCAAAGCAAAGCCCTACTTCCCACTAGCAGTCATTTAAATATCCAGCTCAACCTATCACTTCCTCTTCAGTATTAGTGCAAAAACTGCACACATGGAAAGGATACAGGAATGGCTCCAATGAGCATAGGGACCTGGCATGAAAGCTCACTACTTCCTTATTTACAAACCAAGAGGTTCTGAAGGACCAAACTCCAGGTCTCATTCCAAGGTTGAGTTAAACAGTTGGTGGAGATAAAGGAGCAGATAGCAACTAGTTTGGCATTGTTGTGACTGTATCACTCATTCTAATACTTCAACCTCTCCCATCAAGATGCCCCTTTTATGGACTGATCTGAAAGATGTACGCATGTGAACCTTAGTAAATTAAATATTTTATTGTTATAAATATATTTAAGAGAAATTACTGATGACAGTGATAATCTATTCTGGGTCTAATAAAGCCATTTTTGCCCCTCTCATTATACCACTTGATAATAAAAGGTTCTGTAGCACTTAAAAACCAACTGCATTTGTTAACTTTTTATTCTACTTGTCATTTAACACATTGTGAAAACCTACAGAAAATCATGCAAATGTATGCAGTTTACAAATTCATTTTATTCTATACTTGTAACACACACAGGTCTGGTAATTAAGTTGTGCCAAACTTAGAAAATAAACTAACACTATTAGATATGTACAGAAAATAAACTGACACTATTAGATACGTACACGCTTTGGCTGACAGTGAAACTGCTGGATCACTGAAGATACTACCTAATAAAAGACAGATTTCTTTTTTAAATATAAAAAATACAACTGTCCAACATCCTCTGGTCAACCACTGGAGCCTCAAGAACTTTAATAGTAATCTTTAATACAGCTTCCAATGAAATGTCAAAAAATTAAAAAAAAAAAAAAGAAGAGAAATGTCAAAAAATTTATAAACCCAAGAATGACTCAGGCAGAAAAGCACATTTTCAGGGCACACAAAAAGGTGCCCAAATAATCATTCTGATTTGTACTACTTTGTAAAACCAAAGTTCTAAAGAAACACTTTGTGGGTAAGAAGCTAGTACACAAATACACAAGACCCTAAGTTTATCTCAAGTCTCTTGCATTCCCCCTTCAATGGCTTCCCAGCACCAAATCAGTTACTCCACACAAAATACATTAGAAACTCTGTAAGTTTAATCACCCAAGGATCTCAACATATGGGAGTGGTCCACATAAGGAACTAGATCTACTGTACCAAAATGTACATGTGATCTATGTCCTATTTATGAAAATTAGGCCAAACTAAGGAGGTGGTCAGTGTAGGGAGGCAGTCAACTATGGAGGTTCTACTCTACATAATAGTTCAGGTAATACTATCTAATTAAGCAATGGCGAATCTGCTACAAGATGTATGGTGCAGCGTATTAGCAAATGCAGATCTTCTAGATTAACTGCACAGTTACCTCCTCCACCATCATGGACAGATGACTGTCCCACCACCAGAGTAAGTTAAAAACAAAAAATTAAGGCAAAAACTACCAATAATACACTCAATAGTGAAGGAATGAATGCCACTGTTAAGCGGCAATTCACAGATGAGAAAGTGGGGCCTACTGCTTGTACTTCAACACCCATCCTAGACTTCTGGATTGGTTTCACCTTTAGTAGTCCTTTCAGGTCTTTTCACTAGTAACACTCCAGTATTTCAGTGTTCACAAGACTGTCCTAGAGGAGGTAAGTAGTCTCAGAAATTATCATCTGTCTTTAGCATTTCTCATGGCAACACAAAAACAGATGAAAGGTTCTGGGTGTAAAGAAAATCCAGAGAACTGAAATCAGACACTCTAGCTAACAGTGATAAACTGAGACTTTTTTTTTTCTTGCAGTTTTTGGCCGGGGATGGGTTTGAATCCGCCACCTCGGGTATGTGGGGCTGGCACCCTACTCCTTTGAGCCACAGGTGCCACCCCAACTGAGACTTCTTAACATAAAAATGAAGCATTAGAAATGATACATAGAATTCAACGACCTAAAATTCTGTGATTCAGAAAATGAAAAAAATACAGACCACTGAAAATGCTTTTAAGATACTACTCATCTAGGAGAGGGAGTCATACAAAAAAAAAGCTATGAATACACACTTGCACAAATAAATGACTAAGATAACTGAGCAGAAAAAAACCTAATTTGCTACAACTTCATAAAAGATATGTGATGAATCTTAACACAAAAGCCCCTCCCCCTATTTGAAGCATTAAAGAGTACTCACACCAAGCTAATTTAAAAGTTTAGTTTGTATTATACAATTGGTAATTCTTCAAACTCCACAATATAAATGGCAATAACTACATATTTTAAATACTGTCATAAAAATAAACAAAGTCATTAGTTAATTCTATAATGCATTAATAACCTAAAAAACAAACTATGAATAAAAGCATATTTAATAAATTAGGGAACATTTTAATTGCTAATAAATTGGGAGAAAATTTTAACTTTTGTGATATATACAGAAAGGCAGTGGAAACAAAACAAATTACTACATTGTTGCACCACAAAAAAGGCTGGGTGTATGATATTAACAATTACATCCTCTTTTCTGTAGCCTGGCAGACTAATAATTACCAAGTACAGGAACAATTTTAATATGTTGAGTCTCTAACAGCAAGCATATACTGTAATGTCATTAAGCAACTTACTGTGACTTCATACCTATGTGGCAGTAAGAAATTTTTTAAAAATTAAAAGGCACGCATAAGCTGATTTCAAATATTTGAAGTCCAGGTTACTCTCTTTAGATACAACGTTTAGAACACTTGTTTTGCAAAACAATTTTTAAATAAACATTTCCAAAAACCTGAATACAGAACTTAGGAACAATGAATCTGCACCAAAAAAAAAAATTACATTAGAAAAAAAGTATAAGCATCATAAAATAATTACAGCTAACCTAAATTTAGAGGTAAAAAAGGATTTGGTAGGCAACTTATATTCTTTAATAAAATGAATGATTTTAGAGTAATAGGTGTGTTTAGTCCTCACTACAGTTCATGCCTATTTAAAATTCTATCTTTAAAGATATTTAAACTGATTTTATTATTCCTTACCACAATTACTCATTGAAGAGCTCAAAACTTGAAAAGCAACAGCATTTTTCTTAGCATGCACACACAAAATAATCTACCATTTAGTCATTTCATTAACTTATGTTTTTCAATACTAAATGATCAAATTGTTTCAAAAATCTTGGGGAACATCATCTCTACTTGATGACTTATTTATGCATCTCAGGTAGCAATTTTATATCCATACCCTTTTCTTGAATAAATGCTTTAATACTAGTAGACTTAAAACAAACATATGAATGGATAAATGAGGCAGATTCTAGTGTATAAAACAAAGTCATCCAGAAAATTCCACATGCAAAAAACTTATAAAAATTTGAATGTGTTTGTCCCAAAACTAAACATGCAAGTACACTACACTAAAGATGATCTGACCACCTTCACCTTTTTATGAAAGCATAAAGCTAAGTTCTTTCTGATGGCCCACTCTGAAAATGATCTAAAATTCCATAAATTTTGTAGAAGTATTTTTTAGTCTTTATTAAGTAAAATTTGTGGTAATACTTATATCCTAAAACAGAGGCACAGGTTTGAGCCTAACACTAACTCTGAGTGTTAGTCTTTCTTAAAATACTGATGTCATAATTGCTCTATCAGCTTAAAGTTGTAAAAATAGCCATTAGTTATTAATTCACAAGTATATTTAATGTACATATAAACCCTACGTTAAAAGTATAAATGAGAGGAAATACAGTATTGTTTCAAGACTTCTAAAATTGTTGACCATCAAAAAGTAAACCACCCTCTAAGACTTAACATAACTTTAAAAAAAATTGCTTAAACATATGAATTTAAGACTTGACTTTATTCAGCAAAATCATTTATTTACACAATGGGGAATGCTGGCTTGATTTTGTCAATGAAATAAAACAAACTGAACAGAGACAATACTGAACTGTATATATATATTTTGTATCAGAGTTGACCAACGGTTTCCTTACCTGTATCAGGAACATCAAGAGCAACAGTATCACAAGGACACTGGTTTAACAATATACCACATAGGTCCAGTAATACCCTGGGAATTTTCCAATGCAATCACCAACTTTTCCTTTTTTTATAAATATATAAAAAAACAAAAAGCAAAACCAGCATTATGATGTAATAAACAGAGTATAACTCTGAAGTCAATGGGTCAGTAAAAACCTTATCAGACCATCCATAGTTTACTAAGTGATCTGCTCTTTTTCAGACCACAAATACAGAATCCAAACAGGTGAAAAATATATCACTTTTTAGAAGACAACAATGATCTGATAAGGATTTGACTTAATGGAAGGGAAAAAAAAAAAAGGAATTGCAGAGCATAGCCCCTATTAGAACAAGCTAACTTTCCAGATTTTACAAATTTAAAAAAAAAAAAAAGAAACAAAACAAAAAACCACTTCAACATGAAGCTACCATACAAAGTTTTTCCATTTTTCTTGGTAAAAAGTTCAGAGTTTGCATTTAATCCTGGGTTTTTAATGAGAAGGACAGTTTAGGCCTGGACTTTCCCTTGCCCAAGATAATTTTTTGTTCTTCTTTTTGTTGACGCTGTCGCTCTTGCTCTAGTTTCATCCTTTCCTCATGAATCTTTCTTTGTTCTTCAACAATTCTCAACTGTTCTTCAGCCTGAAAATTAAAGTAAAATTGGATGAATGTACTAAAGTATAACATGTATCCTGAAAATATGTACATCATGTATCAACAAAATAAAATTTCAAAAATGCAAATGCAAAAAACCAATAAAAAATTAGGACTTTCTATGGATTCTGTCCTCTACTGTAACATTTTGAGTATCAGGTGAGAACATAATCAATGTAAACATATAATGTGCACATTCTGATCTGGGTAACTACAAAACACTATCTAATCTCAAATGGACACTGGTATAATTAATTTCTTTAGTCTCAAGCAACCAGCTCTTGCATTCTCCTGGAGAAGACCCTCCCTCTTCACCAAGAAAACTGCAGCCATTCTCATAAGGAAGCCTCTGGGAGACATGACACCCACCACTCTCAATTATCAACCAGGAACAATTTTACCCCCTTCTCCCTGAGACATTAAGCAATGTGTGGAAATGATTCTGGTTGTCACAACTAGGAATGGCTCCAGACATCTCATTGGCACAAGATAGAGAATGGGGGCACTAGTAGACATCCTATAATCCTCAAGACAGCCACAGAACAGGGAACAATCCATCCCCAAATATTACCAGTGTTGAGGTAGAGAAACCCTGTTCTCTAATCGGTGAATTTTTAATCTCAGTTATGAGTTGTTTTTTTATCCATCTGACCTTGATGTTAAAAAATTCACTACATGCTTTGAGGTGCTTAGCTCAAATTCCTATTCAAACTCAAATTTTAGGTCATTACTTCTGTCTATTATTCTGCTGAAATTATTTTCTAGATGGTCAAAAACTAGGAGTAAATTCAGCAACCTTTCTATTTGAACAAATTCCTGTTCACTTACATATCTTACAATTTTTTTCTCCTCCCACATATGCTCTAATACAAACACTAAGGTTCTCCACCTGATTCCTAGGCTTTAACCCAAGAACACACGAAAGGTAGTGGATTATGGTATGCAACACAAAATGTTTTTTATTTTAAAAAGGAAGCATATAAAGAGGTTTAAGAAAGCAATATAGGGTAGACTGCTGGATGGTTCTACCCCTTTTTCCTTCATTACATTTATAGCCGACACCTGAACATACCTGCTACCTACCTGGGAGATCTAGGGCCTCCTCAAAATTCAACATGTTCCAAGATTTAAATTCTTCCACCCTATCCTTAAAATAAATCCAATCTTTCTACATAGTCAGACCTAAAATCTGACTATGAATAGGATGAGATAGGCACCTCAAAGGATAAAGTGTTATTTTTTAAGATCAATGTCAGACAGAGGGGAAAAAAGAACTCATGGTAACTGAGATTAAAAATTCAAAGGTTAAAATAGGCTTTCTCAGCCCTGGCACCCAAATTGTTTGCCTTTTTCCTCTGAAACAACAAAATAGTCATCAAGTTTATTAATTCTTCTTTTATATCCTCTGTCTATAATTAATTTTTCCTATCTATTGAGACCATACCAGTTTAGGGCTGCACATTTCTTGCATCCGTAAAATGGTGTCTATTTCCAGTGTCCAGTGTGTCCTTCAATCCATGCTACGCATACTCTATACATAGTGTTAGATTCACCTTTCTTCACCACTACTCTTTCCTGCTCTCAAATTTCCAATGACTTTCACTATCCACAAAATACAGTTTAAGTTCCTAAATTGGCATGCTATTTAAAACTTAAAATTTCCTGGCTCAGGGCCCATAGCACAGGTGTTACAACACTGGCCACATAGACCGAGGCTGGTGGGTTCAAATCCAGCTGAGCCAGCTAAACAACAATTACAACTCTAACAAAAAAATAGCTGGGCATTGTGGCAGGCGCCTGTAGTCCCAGCTAGTTGGGAGCCTAAGGCAAAAGAATCACTAAAGCACAAGAGTTTGAGGTTACTTTAAGCTGTGATGCCACAGCACTCTACTGAGGGCGACAAAATGGGACTCTCAAAAAAAAAAAAAAAATCTTAAGACTTCTATTATCTAGTTCCAATTCTGTTCCTACCATCCTTTTAAAATATCCTTGATATCTTCATCTCCCTTCCTTTGCTCACGCCACTCTTTCCTCATATTGAAACACTACTAGAACCCATCACTCTTTTCCTTCAACGTTTACTAATAATGTAACAGAATTATCTGCTTCTGATCATCTCTAGTAAATTCAACTGCCAATTACTTTATCCAATTTTAATAAATCATCACACAATTGGGGTAAGAGCTCAATGTGTCCAACTCAATCAAGGCATATAAACATTCTTCGTTGTGTGTGGACGTGCTTGGTAAACTCTTGATCAATATAAATACTCAGACTCTCCTAACAAAGCATACTAGAACCTTAGGGAGTAAGAAGAGTGAAAGGACATGAAGTAGTACATCACAACCTCAACCCCAAAAAGAAATCTAGTTACAGAGATGCCATTTTTTACCCTTTCAGAATGACAGAAATTCAAAAGTGTGATAGCATCTTGGGACAGTTTAAATATGTCCCCCAAAGTTCAGGCATTGGAAACTTAAATGCCACCCTAACAGTATTAAGAGGTGATCAGGCCATGAGGGGTTCATACTCATGAATGGATTAATGTTATCAGTAGAGAATGGATTAGTTATTGTGGGAGTGGGCTACTGACAAATAACATGAGATCAGTCACCATTTCTTCTTTCTCCTGTCCTCTCTCAAGCTCACTCACCATGTAATGCCTTCCACAATAGGAAGACCCTCATCAGATGCAGCACCATGCCCTTGGACTTCTCAGCCTCCAGAACCCTGAGCCAAACTACTTCCGTTTTTATAAATTACTTAGTCTCTGGTATTCTGCTATAGCAGAAAAACACACATCACATGCTTTCTTATAAAGAGCACTTTGATATTATCAAAATTATATCTTTATAATACTTTAATCCAACAATTTCCTGGAATTTATCTTTTGCACATGCAAAACTAATACATTTATAAGGTAAATGTACAACTTAGTTTATAAAAAGACAACACTAAAAAACCCAATTATCCACCAATATGGACTTATATAAAATCACGAAAGATCTATAAAACAGAATTTTACATAGCTGTTAAAAATAAAACAAAAAGGCAGAAAATAAGGAGCCCTCCACCATGTTCTAAATAGAAAAATCTCCAAGTTACACTTTTAAATAAAACAAAGAAACAGCCAGCTAAAGGGAGTCCCCAAGTTACAAACATGTGATGTGTATTATACAACTCACACTTATGAACAGAGGAAAGTACCTGCTCCAACCTACATATAAATTCAATTTACAAACAAACCTATAGAACCTATCTCATTCATAACCTGGGAACTGCCTATATTTGAAGATAGTTGTGTGTTACTGATGCTAATTCAAAAATTAAACACATCTACCTAAAAGCTAACTCAAGGTTAGTTACATCTGGATTAATTCTTGTTTGACTCTACAAATCAAGTATGTATATTAGTTAATTCCTTTTCATTTCCTTAAGGTTGACACACCAAGTATCTTGATACACAATGTGAAAGTAAATTAGGAGGTGGATGAACACAGAGGAAATGAACACGGCAAAAGTCTTTTAGGAAGCAGACTAGAACAACAGCAAGCATGTGGAGGTATTTGTTTTACTAAACAGTGAAAGAAGTGGGTAAGAAGTCTGTGTGGAAAACAAGAATATAGGAAAGACAGGTTGGTAAATAAAGTACCCCAGAGGGGGAACACCTGTGGCTCAAGGAGTAAGGCACTGGCCTCATATATGGGAGTATGGGGATGGCGGGTTTGAGCCTGGCCCTGGCCAAAAACTATTAAAAAAAAAAAAAAAAAAAAAAAAA
>NW_003852429.1:15078104-15101897 GCF_000181295.1 Otolemur garnettii
AAAAAAAAAAAAAAAACTCTTAGAAACCAACTCCCTACTTTAAAAGAAAAAAAAAGACATAAAAGACTATTTACAGAAGTAGAATGAAGTGTAGTTTTAATAAATTCCTCAAAATATATCCCAACCTCAATAGAGAAGCAAAGAAATGTGCCCCCCATGCAATTATGTCAATTATCTCATGCACCCATTACCACTGACCAAATATTTTCATAATATGGAGATGTCCTTGTTTCCAGAATTAACACACCAAAGAGCATTTAATGCCTTCTCTATGTAGATTTTCTTCTTTTCTCAATGTAGATTTTGGTGAATGGTAATGTTTGGCATCTCTTCCTTTTCCTTCACTTACTAAAGGCTCTATAGAATGCTTCCCATTATTCTTGCTTTCTATGGCAATTAACAATAAACTGTCCCCATCTCTAGCATATTAAGAAGCAAACAGAATTATTAATTCAACAAGACAAATCACCATGACTGACATACATATATCCATAAAGCCCTTAGCTGTCTACAACATTCTATTACAATCCCCTTTCTTTCGCAAACAACTAATATTTTAACAGGACTTTCAATACAGTAGAACCTCTGTTGTACTGTACAGATGATCTCCCAAGGATCTGTAACAAACTGGTCAACAGAGGCAGTCAACATGAGGAACTTGGCCTACTGTACTACAACATGCATATACTTTCCTATACAGCTTTTATTAGAGAATGTCATTCAAAATTACACATGATCAAAGCATATAAAACCATATGTATTATACAAATCAATTGACCCTAGAGTCAATTTTGGACAGTTTCTTATTTTTACTATAAACATTAAGTGGAGAAAGCACTCTCAATGTTGGCTACACTACTCAGCATACCTGGGCATTTTTCTATAGCAAATGACTTCAACTGCATTATCAGATGCCTGACAATCTCTTAGTTTGGAATCTCCACAATTTCTGTGTCATCCTCACTTGCTTCTTCCACTTCATCAGCTATTTCACAAACTTTCATGCTGATCTGTATTTCAGTCATATAGCTTGGAAAATTCCTGGGTCAGGTTCATTACAGGTTGCGACCTCATCATCTACTGTAACAAAGTCTACACTTTCAAAGTCTGCTATGGGAGATGGACAGTTTCATGGGGCCCAAACATGACATTCTTATTTTGTGACAAATCCAACTTTCTTGCAACACTTCTGTATTGTTTCTGGCTGAACTTTATTCCAAGCAGAACTGATGTAGAGGATGGCATCTAGAGCATTAACTGATGTAACAGAAAGTTGCTTCTAGAGGGTTTGTGTTTTAGTAATGACCCACTGTGGGAGCTGGCCTAGGTAGTATAGTTTAAATGCTATGATGATGGCCTTACTCAAGAGGCAAGATTTCTGAGGTAATGTTTGGAGGCAGAAATTTCAGTGTCACTTTTGTGAGATGATTCACTTATAGTGGCCAGAAGAGTTGTCTCCTGTCTGTAGAACAGACGATTTCTTCTTCATTTCTCATTCAACAACCCTACTTACTTTTCAAATAAAGCACTAGTCATCCACGGGCTGCAGGTTCTTGAATGCACATGGATTTGCTAATTTACCACTCAGCAAGCAAGAACCTTATCCTCTCTCCTGTTGAGCTAGCAGAACTGTGAATCATTCTTTAGAAAGTTTCCTGCTCTTATATTTGTCACTCCTCATGAGGAGGCTCCTGTCAGGCATCACCTTGAAAAAAGAGTTTGCACTCAGTTGATGATGTCGTCATCTTTCAAGTCTCTGAAGAAATCTGGAAACTTTTGGAACTGCCACAACTTCTACTGGATCTTCAATGGATTCACCACATAAGACTTTCTGGGGATCTGTGTTGTGATGTTTATATTTTTCAAGCCAACCACATGATGCTTGTAAATCTGCCACCTCAAATTCCTGTGTGAATTTCTGAGCAACTTCTCAGATCAGTGGCACAGAGATTCAGGCATTAACTGCCCTCATTTGTCTCATCCAGCTTAATGTGGCTTCTTTGACGTCATCAAGGGAAGTTTTCCTCCTTTTCTACTGTACGTCTCCTGTAGGTCTCCACTTTCTTTGCCATATCTCTCCAAATACTCATGTTTACGTTTTTGGATGTTGTTTACTGTGGTCGTATCAACACCAAAATGTTCCGCCATCTTTCTTTGGCTGCTGCTTTCCTGAAAATGTGTCAGTCTTTCTCTTCAATGTCAGCTCTTTGAGTTCTTTTCTTTGCATCATGATGCCTCAATTAACTATAAAAACCTTCAGTAATTGTAGGATGTACCTAATTCAAACCAGTCCTTCACACTGCACAAAATCTTCCACAACATGTGATAAATAACAGGATGTTAGGCCTAACTCAGCATATTGCAATAACTTACACTAAAGAAAAAATAATACAACTAAGGGATGAAGTTCATACCTTCTACTACTTGATATAGAGTGGACTTAACTGGTGAAGATATAAAGTGCAAATTAATATTGTGTCACAGTTCAAGTGCCCATGGATACAACTTACAGAAATGGTTAATGTAAGTATATGGAGGTCAGTCTTCCACGGAGTATATGTACTGCATGTCCTATCTATGAAAATTAAGTCACCTGAAGGAGGTAGTAATGTAGGGAGGTGGTCAACTACTGTATTTCCCTGTAAACATGTGTAAAGATTAAAAACAGTGCTCAAAACTGAGATGAAGAGGAAGGAAAAAAACACAAAATATGAAAGAAATATCAATTTGTGCCTTGCCTTCCTACACAGTAACATTTTTTTTTTTTTGGTCTCACCCTACACAAAGAATATTTCACCTGCCTGACTGTGAGTACCCAGAAAACCAAATAAACCTTTGCTCCAGTATCAACCATTACCTATGCTTCCAACTTTATTGAACACGGTAAGCAAATGCTTTAAATATGTTCAAATTCTTACCAAACTTTCAAATTCCAGCCTCTTTTTCTCTAAGACATGTCTGCACTGAAGTTTTATCAATATGCCATCACAATATATAGTCTATCAGATCAAACCTAAATCTGTCTGCCCCAACAGTGATAGTGTTTACAAGTGGTCGAGAGACAAGTGTGAGTTTAAAGACTGTCAATCCAAAGTATAAACAGAAAACAAGTGTTTAGAAGCTTTTATAGCAATTTGACTTCATTTTTCTAGCAATTCATCAAATTATATTTGTCAATTGTATTTGGCAAAAGTAGCTCTAAGATCTCATAACTGGGATTAAAAAACAAAAACTGCCCATTTATTACACTGGAGAAATACTGCTCCACATTATGCTCACCATTTGCCCAGTAACCAAAAGTTTTATTTTCATGATTCCTGTAAGTAAACAAAGGGTGCTAGATATAAGGAAGCCAAGATGTCCCTTGCCACCCCAGGTCGGAGGGATCAACACCTGGGTGGAGCACATTAAGCCGAAGAGCTTCTAGATCAACCACAAATTGAACCCACCACAGATATCCCATCTTTTCACCATGTCCTAAGAGAAAATTTTAGTTCTACCTGCTTGGTAATTTTGCTTCAATATTTTAAAACTATTAATCATATTTCCCTTCTCTTCTGGAATCTCCAGGCCTCACAAAGCAGACTGTATTCACCCCTCTCAAAGCTAAAACATCAAAACTCAAATTAAGATTGACACTTTCCCTCTTACTTCTTCCTACCAGCACTAAGATTCTCTTCTTATATAGAATAACTAAAAAAGTACTACTGTATCTTATTCACAAACAATAATTCATCCACGTAACATTTATACTGCTTTTCCTACCTAATCAAATTTTAAAGTCTAACTTTGAGAAAGCAGATTTATGAACTTCCAATGCGGGTAACATTCTTGCCTTCATGATAACCAGGACAATGATATGTACTAAGAATCCACTCTGCCATGTTCACTAACTTAACTAGAATATTTCCAGTATTGTCTCTTACCTGGGGTACACTATCTTTTCAGATCATGATCTAGCACTAACTGCTCCATGTTAACTTTTTGCATTCTTATCAATGACAGGACACATCACCTATGGTTCCCCTTCACCCCTGCTCTCAAAAGGGGTGGGTCAGTAAGGTCAGTGTTAATTTAGGCCCTCTCAAATCTTTTAATGTGCATTTATAAGCACAGCCACAGAATTTTTTTTTTTTTTTTAACCACCTTTAAGTGGAGCTTATAACCTTCTTTTTTCCCCCAGCCAACAAGAGACCTTCCTTCCTGGGTCATGTCTTCCTGCCTGAGTTATAAATACTACTAATACTCCCCATTGCCAAGTTAATTTCCTTCCACCTAGTATCTGTTCTTACTTTCAGGTAGGCTTCTTGTATACCACCTTCATGGGGGAAAAAAGTTTTTCCTTATGATACCTGACTATCCTCGTCTGTGTTTTAGGATATTGTTTTGTATCCATAGTCCTTTAATTTAGGTTTTCTTCTTTTACATGAGACTTCAAAAAATATTCATACACTCAAAAGACCCTCAAGACACCAAAAGCTTTATTCTATTTTAAAAATACTAGCATGTGCTTAAAAATAGAATACAGAAAAATACTAAAAAAGAAAATTGGAAGAAAATACAGAATTTATAAATTTTTTTTCCTTTAAATTGCCTCAATGTTCTTATAATGGCTTCTTTATTACAATTTCAAAATTGCTTACATCACCTTCATTTACACTTTATCATACAATTACCTAAGTCTCTGTATTTCTTGTTAGATTACAAACTAATCTATTCCCTACTTCCTAGAAGGAAATAGGAAATAAAATTTATATTCTGATACACTTACTATCAAATATATACTATGTACTTATTCCACTTAGTCATTGGTAACAAGGCAACTAACACAAAGTGAAATGCTGTGTATTACTTATTATAAATTTCTCTAAACTTTTGTTGCTATCATTAGTGTTTTTAGTCATAGGATAAATGTAAAGGAGGTTAGAACAGTAAAAACTGAGACAGCAAATACTACAATTTCCCCACGTTTTAAACCACTGTGAATTCTCTGCAAATTAGAGATAAAAATCTAGTCAACAATTTCTACTCTTGCCTCAAAGCCTTTAAAAGGCCCAGAGAACCCTGAAATAAGTCAAATTATAGAGCACAAAATATGATAAAAAAAAAGTAATAATAAAATAAAGCAAAATGCAAAAATACTTTTCACATGTGCTTTATACTCACCAGCTTGGCTTGTGCTTCTGCAATTTTTCGGTTATTCTCTTCTAGTATTCGTTCTAGCTCCTCACGTTTTGCACGTTCTTCCTCCTAAAGGGGAGGACATGTTCAGATGTTAGAAAAACAAAATGTTTATTTTTATTGATAAATACTTACTAATCTTCCTCTGAACTTTTTTGATCTGACTTACAGGGCAGCTTTATAGCCACCTTCTGTCTGATAAATGATAAAACTGTGCAGCCACTAACATTGGTTTCTAGCACTAAATTTAAATCATCCCTCCCAGTCCAAACAGCAACCAACTAAACCCTCCCTAATGATAGTTTCCTGGCAATTATAACTAATACTTTAATACCACACAAATCAACAAGGACAACTACAAAACTGGATAGTATTTACCAAATTAAAAAAATAATATATAAAATATAAATAAAGTGAATATTTGTCTCACCAATTATGTATACCTACGTATTCTTTACCTATACTCCTTTAATCAGCATTAAAAGTTGAATATTTACTGTCTTGTCCAGTGTCCTGCAGAGTGTGCTCCTCGGCTGCCATACGCGCCAGCTTCCTCTTTAAAATGATTTGTACTGTTAGCTTGGCAATACCTGCATCAGCAGCTCAACCATTTATAAAGAAACAACATACAAGGAAGGCTGAGCTGAGGAATGCAGATGTTTATGGTAAGAAGGAACAAAAAATGTAATTCATCATTCCTAAGGCAAACAATTAATAAGAAAAATACATTTACTGTTAGTGAAAAATACAAATGGTAATCCATACTTCATGGAACTAAGGGCTTCTTCCATGGGGAAAATGGACTTAACATTCAGATGTTGACAATTTCTAAAGGCAGCTTATATTGTCATCTACAATCTGAACTGAAATTCAGGAATCCAGGGGATGCAGGAAATAAAATTCTGTAACTTATTTTTTCTTGGAGAATTTAATGAGATTTTATAATGCAAACTATATGAAGATTGCTTGATGGTTTGGGCAGTGTTCAGATCACAGCATACAAATTCAAATGATTTTAATATTTGGAAAGACTGTCAGAGGGTTGTGTCCGTGTAAAAAAAAAAAAATTGTTAATATGAAAACAAAAAGCAAATGAAGAGAAAAAAATCTTACTATGATTAATAACTCGCTACAAGACAGCACCATTACTCCAAAAATTATCTTCATTAAAAGTACTGATATAAATAAAATTTCATACATTCAATTTTATGGTCTGTAAAATCCACTATAAATAAAAGCATATTTATCTAGTTAAAGACAGGACGAGGGAAAATGCACTTTAAAGCCAAGCTTACTGGAAAGCAAAGAAATTTAATATATTGTCAACTTGTCCATAATAATACCAAGATGAAAAATGACAATGAGTCATGTATTTTTCAGTCAAATATTTCGGTTCAAGAAAATACATTTTCCTGTTTCCTATGTCACACACCAATTCGTATTTATCATGCACTCTATATTGATGGGACACTCGGAGCTGTGAAGTAATTTGCCTTGAGTGTCTTAGTAACTTTCACCTAGCTTTAGGATCCTGGAGTAATTAGTGCTAATAAGCTATAAAGCTTCAGTAGCAAATTACTGTATCACAGAAAGACATTTTCAACTTCTGCTCCAGCTGCTGATAAAACAAATCATGTGTTTAGCTTGACTCCAGACAAGGACAACCTGTTCCTTCATAACTCTCTAGAGAAAAAAAGGAGTTGTTAGTAGATACTAAAAAAGTGGATGAATAATCTGGACATTTTTCCTAAAAAGATTCCTTGAAACGCATTAGGAAAATGGAGGGCCTTATGATCAGAATGCCAGAATTAGTCCACTGTGTTGAAGCAGGATTTGGGGAAGGGAATGAGGGATAAAAGAAGGGAAAAAAGAAGAGTGAGAAAACCTATTTATCAAAAGCAGGTACTGTCACTCAATGTTAGGCCCTGCTCTTTTTTATCTGACTGAAGGCAAAAAGCCTCTCACAGTCTAGGTAATAAGAGTGATAAACAGAATAGAGGAATATACAACCATAGGTGGATTTTCAACCTTTCCCCTTTACCACTCTCTGTCTCCCCCCACCCTCCCAAAAAAAGAATGTAAGTCCTGCAGCCATGGCAAAAGTTTCAAACACTTCTCAAATATGTAAGTCAGTTCCATTAATCAAAAGTATCCTTGAATATGTTTTATGAAAGTAACTTTTAAGTATCAGTCAGCACTTCTGAATAGGCTAAAAAATTAACTTTCGCAGCAATGTAAGTTTAGATGAGAAAGGAATGAGATAGTCTGTATTCCATCTCTTTCTGAACTGAGCAGGAGGCACAACCCAACACTGAAAGTTTTGCCATGGACTGTCTCTACTTTCCAAACGACCGAGCGTTACCTCTCTAGCTTTTTGTGCTGCAAGCTCAGCTTGTCTCTGTCGCTCGAGTTCTTCGAGCAACTGCTTTTCCATGATGCGCTTGGCTTCCTCCACCCTCCGGAGAACTTCTCGCTCAATTTCATCCTTCCTTTTCTCCAATTCTTCCTCTACCCTTTTTGCCACCAATTCTTCTACTCTTCGTGCTGTTTCTTCCTCGATGAGTTTTTCTTCTATTTCTTGCTGCCGACTAGGGAACAATGTAAAAACATGTCTTAGATAATACGAAAAAAACAAGAATCTTTTAAAAATTTTATTTCAAAATATTAAGGGAACACATACATTTTTACATAGCTCAAGTCTGGGCTATGAATGGACCCATAAATAATAACTTAAACAAAACTAGTTATTTAAGTCTATAAACCACTGAGCCTGGTATTACTCAATTATTTTGTTAATTCATTATTCACTTCACACTAAGGCAATGACCACGACATGTCAGCTGATACAGAAATTCAAATAAATATAAAACTGGTTTTCTTCTCTATCCCACTGTGAACACAACAAGGACTGGTAAATTCAAACAACCTAATTCTTTAGATTTAATTTAGGAACTACAGAAATTTGAAACAGAAAAGTCTACTTCTCTCAACTTTATAATGAGAGGACAAACTATTAAAATACATGAATTTGCTTATTTGCCAATACACTCAGTCTAAAGGTTGAGTTACAGAGAAGTCAGAAAAATTATGATATAGCAGGCAATCGAGACTAGCTAAATTCATTTCCCTCTTCCCACTAAGAGAATAAATACAGACTTGAAGAGATTCAGACTGCTGAAATAAGCAGCATACAGCTTTAACTGAAAATATGACCAACAGGTTCTGAGTACTATGTCCTTTACTGTGCCTTTTGTTCCTCTTATGAATTGATTTTCAATTAAAAGCTCCTCTGGATATAGGAAGTAGAAAGGTAAAAATACATTTTTATTTTTAGTTAGGTAAAGCATATTTTAATCCTACTTTGATATCATAAACCAACTTATTTCATCAAAATAAAATTGTGTAGGGTCGCGCCTGTGGCTCAGTTGAGTAGGGCGCCAGCCCCATATACCGAGGGTGGTAGGGTGGTAGGTTCGAACCTGGCCCAGCTCTAACTGCAACAAAAAATAGCCAGGCATTGTGTCGGGTGCCTGTAGTCCCAAGTTCTTGGGAGGTCGAGGCAAGAGAATTTCCTAAGCCCAAGAGCTGGAGGTTGCTGTGAGCTGTGACGCCACAGCACTGTACCGGGGGCAACAAAGTGAGACAGAGTATGTTTAAATAAATAAAATTTTGTGCTGAAAACATTTACATTTATCAAGGTAGCATGGTGGAAACCTCGTACATTTTATACCAGTGATATCCAACTATAGCCATTAGCCACACGTGTCTAGGCTGAACTAAAGATTGCTATAAAGAGAAAGAATAAAATGATCTCATTTTTTAAAATTAGGTACTATAATAATAATAACATACGGATAGATTGAGACTGTATTAAAATTAATTTCATTGGTTTCTAACAGCCCCTAGAAAATTTTAAACTGCATACGTTATTGTTTACATTGCTACTGAATAGCACTATGAGATGATAATTTGTGCTAAATGAATAAAATCAGAGGCTCTTGCAGTGTATCTAAATCCTAAGGTCAATTTATCAATACTTCAACATTCTCACAACCCACAAAAATTAGGCTTGCAACTTACATCTTTTGTTGAGTCATATGACATACATAAAAGTCACTCAAATTATCTGTTTAGTAAAGACTGTTTATAGTTCCTAATCCACTTCAACTCAATCAATTCCCACCCAAGAATTTTCATTTTCAACTCCTGTTACTTATTCACAAGTGACACCAAACTAACAAGATGTCTTTATCATTCTCATTCATTTCAGTTTCTCCATTTACCCTCTACATTCTTCTGTCAAGGAGACGACAGTTATTAAAGAGAGCTTATTTTCCCTTAGGTCCTAGATTTTTCCAATAACTATTCTGAAGACTGTTGTTTGTCTCTTAAATATCTCCTTCCCCAAACTAAAGTTTTAAAAAAGATCATGAAAGCCTATGCTCCTTTCCTTTTTCAATCAAATATTAGGGCGGTTTCAATAGCCTTTATGGATAGCTGCTCAGTAAGAGAGCAGATACAAGCTCTAGTACTAAAAATCACCAAGAACATCTACAGAAAATCACACTGCAATTTTAATGGAAATTAAACCACATTTCAATACAAAATGTTGTTTCTCTACTTCATCCAAAGGGGAAAAAAGAAATAATAGATGAAACAAGTGAAGCTGACAACTGCTGAATCAGATGAAGGGCCTATAAACCCCTACCTAACAGTATTCTACCTTTGTGTGTGTAAACTTTTCATAATGGTCTTAAAAGTATACACACACACCCACATACTTTTGCTAGTGGGTTCTTTTGAAATTAGAAAAGTTAGAGAAGCCTAGAAAACTTAATATTCTAAATAATTTCATAAACAATACAATGTAACTCTTAATTAGCAATGTTAATCTGACTATTCAAAGGATAATAATATAAAACAGTTCAAATTAACTTTCCATACAAAGTGGAAAGGTGGAAAAACAATAGGATTAAGGCCCTAGATCAGGTTAGCTTTTCAGTAGAAAAGGTGCCAACTTCACTTGGGAATTTGGTAAAGGGAAAATAAATTCAAGGTTTTTGTCAGGCAGTCAAGCCATCTTTAAGCAAAGGCACAATGGCTAACAGGGCCACATTTCCATAGATTTGTCAGCAAGGAGAAAATGAGCCAAGTAAATTTAACTTACAGCAAAAGCCAAATCAGCATGGTGTCAGGTCCTGGTTTCTGTATCACACCAAACCAAAGGGGCCAGATGACAGGCCTTACAGGCAGTAGGTCACTCTGCTGCTAAGGAGTCAGTCAATTCTAACTACAGCTCAGCAATTTTATAGCAGAAAGGGTAGGGCAAGTGGAAAGTCCCAAGCTCAACCCAAACAGTGGAGAATGAGAACCGATCTAGTAGAATTTCTCACAAGGAAGCTTATCTTTCTCCTTTGTTCCTGCAGGAACTGCAAGGCATCCCACTATGACTGCAATTAAGCTTTGCTGACTTGTTCTAGTGAAGACAGGCAAGGTCAGGGCACCACAGGAAAACTGCTTCCCTGTAAGTACTAGCAAGAACGTCATTTTTTTTGTTTTTCTTGGCAAAATTTAAAATGCTACTTCATAATTAAAACAAAGCATCACAAAAGCTGATTACCAATTTTCTGTAATCAGAAAAAAAATTTAAATCAATTTTTAGAACCAGTGCTACAAAAGGTTCAGTTATCACTTTATCCCCTCCCGATACACACATATGAATGGGACATATACAACTGAATTAAGCATAAGTCCATCTGTATTGATGACAAATTTATCACCATAATCAATGATCAAGCCACTATTAGGCTAATGCCTATAAGATGCACTAGAGCTCTTGTGGGGGAGGTAGGACTCAAACACTTTTGGTCAACAGTGTCTAACAAAAGATGAATCTAACATCTAACAGCCTATCTACTCCATAAAACCTCTGCCCTAGGAGTTCTCACCCTCATGATGTTCTTTTCTCTAATCTCTCCCTCAGGCTCTTCTGCTGAACCCATTGCCTTCTGTCAAGAATCTGTGCTGATTAAAGTTAGGTTAAATTAAGGGTGGCGGGTTCAAACCCAGCCCCGGCCAAACTGCAACGAAAAAATAGCCAGGTGTTGTGGCGGGCGCCTATGGTCCCAGCTACTTGAGAGGCTGAGGCAAAGGAATCGCCAAAGCCCAGGACAAGGAAGTTGCTGTGAGTTGTGTGACATCACAGCACTCTACCCCCGGCAATAAAGTGAAACTGTCTCTACCAAAAAAAAAAAAAAAAAAAAATCCTCATGTAAAAAAAAAAAAAAAAGTTAGGTTAAATCAAAATCCTCAAGTTTTTCAACCGAAATAGTTAAATACCATGTCCCCATTTTCTTTATGTTCTTAGGTGTTTTAAAAACACTACTCATAATCAACTTTAGAAGGAGTAACTACTAAAACAACATAGCAAAGGTACAGAACTGCAGCACTGCTAAAAAAGAGTATTATTCCATACAGAGCAACTGACACTATTCTCTTAAAACATTTTTAAAGTGTGGGAACTCAATCCTAGGGGTTTACCTCTGGAAATCAATTACTAGCAAACAGCATTTATTTAGTGCTTAATAGGTACCAAATACTATGCCAAGAACTCATACCATGTCATCATTTAAATCTCACATCTGTTCCTATGAGGTGGCTATTAATACTCTCATTTTTAGTTAGGAAACTAAGGCTAAGGAGTTTAAGTTTCTGGACTAAACTTCACTGGATGTTCTGGAGTTGTTACTCTAAAACTAGGAAGACTCCAAAGCTAATGTCTTAAGCACTTATACTACCCTATATTGTTTCTCCAGGATAAATATGAGAGGTAAAGACAGGCACAAAAATGTAACAAAATAACCATTAGAAAATTAATAAAGTTCTTGTCAACATAAGTTAAGTCCTATGCCCTAGAATTCATCTTCACAGCCCTAATCTCTAAAAATACGTAATTCATACACTTAATCTGCTCACAAAAGCTCATCTTTGCTCTCACAATGAGCTGTACAAGTGTTCTACGAATCACTCATATAGCATACTGATCCCAGTCTAGTTTAGAGATTGTAATTTGAAGGCTCTTAATCTGTTATGCAGTTGAACACTAAAAGATACCCAAACCTAGATATCACAAGCAAAAGTAAGTTACTATACCATTAACAATTTCCTAATTTGCTGCAAGTCATTTTCTGCTGTCTACTTTTTCAACAGTTAATACTTAACATTCCTACAGCATCTTAAAAGAATAACTAAGGAAATGGTAATAGTGGTGTAGCAGGGGAGTAAGAAGGAACTATACTGAATGGCTGAAATACAGGGATAAGCACAAACAGATTTTTTGAAGTGAATTTTGAACCAAGTGACTGAGCTATTGAAAAGTAAGGGGAGGGGAAAATGTGAAGACTTAATTTAAGCATTAAAATTTTAACTGGTACATAACTTCTTAAGTTCATCAGGCTCAGTCTGGCTGTATATGCAAGTTCTCTTAAATAACATTATTTATTAAGACTGCTATATGCCAAATACCACAAAGATCTACCTTAGAACACAGGTATCTATTTCTATTTCACAGATAAAACAAGTTCAGATACAGGCCTCAGAATTTTAAGTGACAAAGCAATCTGATTTCCAATCTTAAAATTACTAACTTTAAACCCAACAGACTATTCCTATTTCACTGTCTCTCTCCACCTAAACCTAGTATTTCTTGAAAGTACATTTGACATCTTGCATTCTTAAAGATCTTTTTTCTGCTTCCACCATTCACTCCCTCCTGTGAAATGCAAATACAGACATTCCCCGAGGGTAAGTCCCCGGACAGTTGCTCCTCTCTCTCCACACTCTCCCTGGTCCATACACTGACACATAAATAAAGGCCCTCCTTCCTTAGGCTTCAGTCTCCATTATCAACCTTGGATAAACTCAGTACAGTATATCCAAAACTAGTGCTCACAGTGGAAGCTCCCTTATCCCTTTTCCCTCTCCATTATTCACGATTCACCAATTTTCTGACATAGCATTTACTTAAATATTTGACAAATGAGTTGCAATAGCCACATTATAAGACAACCAACATGAATGCTTCCTTTCCCTTGTGTCCCATATCCAATTTAAAACACCTCAAATATTTCTTAAATCTATCCCTCTTTTCCATCCAAACAACTTCCCTCACTACTCTTGTGTGGACTTCTGTACCCACCTCTTAACTAGTTCCTATCCTATAATGTATGATTTGTTAAAAACAAACAAGCATATGTCATTTACCTGCCTGAAACACTTCCTGTTTCTAGGATGAAATCCTAGCTCCTTAACATGACAAACAAGAACCTGGCTGTCATTCCCAGCCTCTATTTACCGAGAGTCACTCCACAACTGCAATATTTGTAGATTCATATTCTACGCCACCTAATTTTTCCACTTTAAGATCATTTTTCCCCATTCTCTTTATTCTGGCAGGAGTGACAGGAGGAGGTTCTCTCCTTTGGTCCACATGTATCTTATGCCTAGTCTGACTATCTCTTTTTCTTATTTGATCCATTCATTCTTTAGCACAACTGAAGTATTCATCCACCTAGGATACTTTCTTTACACATTTATATTACTATCACTCAGTTTACTACACTTAATACCTATCTAATTATCTGTCTTCAAGCTAGTAATGTTAAGATATTGGAGAGAGACCAGTCATCTTTATCTTGACAGCACCTGCCACAGTGCCTGGCACTTAGGGACTTTCCCTTATTCCAGTGGTTCTCAATCTTCCTAATGCTGCAACTCTTTAATACAGTTCCTCATGTGGTGGTGACCCCAAACCATAAAATTATTTTCATTGCTTCAAAACTGTAATTTTGCTAGTATTATGAGTCGTAATCTAAATATCTGATATGTAGAATGGTCTTAGGCGACCCTGGTGGTAGGATCATTTGACTACCAAAGGGGTCACGACCCACAGGTTGAGAACTGCTGCTCTATTCCCAAAGCTCCAATCCTCATGTCTGTTTCCTTTGAGTTATTTTGAAGACATTAGAAATTATTAAGCACTGCCTACTGCATGGCACACAATAGTTTAGTTTTGCCCCCTTGCCCCTCTGAAACAATTATAGCAGTTTTCTTTCAACCTAGAGCCAGACACCACTCTATTCTCAATCAGCTCATCCTAGATTTCTTCTCTGCTATCCATCCATACTTGCTAAATAAGTGCTTCTAAGCATCCTCTGAATACCAAGTTTCCTTTCATTTTTCCTAAAAGTCTTTGTATTCTACTGCAAGTCAAATAAGTATTCTTTGGATGGAAAATTATCTCGGGATGTAACATTTTTGATATGTTCATTATTCTAGATCAAAAAGCAAGATTCTACATAATTAAGGTTTAATGTAAAACAATTACTTAAACTTTGATTTCAAATATATTACAGACTGTCTTACATACAAAAAAAGTGAAAGAGTTGCATATGTTTTAAAAGGAAATGTTGGCAGCAAAACAACTCCAGATAACTGCTTCCTCTGTAATTTAGTATCTCTTAGTAACTTTGGTTTAGGAACAAGCTGTGCTGGGAAATCTACACAATGCAACTACAGGAAAATAGAAAACCCCCAGACAATTCAGCACACATAATTTTGTCTGAGGAAAGTGATAAATGTAGGGATATTCTTGCCCCATAAGCACTTTCTGAACATTCAGAGAACTTAACAAGGATGGCTGGTTAAACAAGGACTTAGTGCACCTGTTCACCGTCCTTTTCAATTCAGCTTTGGGGATACCCAGAGCATTAGGGTACCATGATCTTAAAGTAGAAAACAAACTCCACAAAAAGCCTACATTAAAAAAAAAAAAGTTCTTTAGTTTGAGATTACCCACATCTACTTTTATATCCAGGGAAACTTAAGAGGTGATTTTTTTTGAAACATGTAAACAGTATTCGAAGTAACGAACCTTAATGTAACTGAGTTTCTCCAAATAAAAATTCCGTACGTGAGCAAGTACTCAAGAATCTTCTAAATAACTAGCAGAAAAAGAAATAAAACTGCACGTTTGCTAGCGGAGTTATAAAGCAAAACTAGGTCTGAGATGACGGTTTCACAGGTGATTTCGAGGGTCACAACTCACTGTACTGTACACTTCAGGTCTGTGTATTGTTTTTTAAGTCTCCAAAAAAGAGGAAATGTGTGTAGGTTCAAGGAAAGAAAAGCAACCGCGACACCTTCAACAAAAGAAACACACTAAAGTGAAAACGCAATTTTTTGATAGGCATCTAAAGAATATTCTCTCCCATTCCCGAGAGTATTCATGCCCTATCGACTATTTAAGCTTCCTGAGGAGACCTGCTTGCAGGCAGCCGCGATGTGCGCCCCCGGCTCGGCGCCTTTCTCTGCCCTTGGCGGGCGGACCTGCAGACGCCGCCGCCGCCGCGACCCCGCGCTCAACTCCGCCGACTTCCGGGATTCTCCGCCTCTCGCGCCAAAACCGCTCTCGCCCCGAGCCGCCTCAGCTCCGGCCTCAAGGGTTCCCTCCCGGCCCGCGCCCGGCGCGCCGCAGCCCGCGGGGCCGGCCACGCGCCCCGCACTCTCCCCGCGCCCCCCGGCCCGACCCGGCCCCGCCCCTCCCCCACCGGCACTCACATTTTTCGCTGCCGCTCGAACTCCGCTTTCTTCTCCTCCTCCTCCCGCTTCTGCTTCTCGTCCAGGCTGCTGCGCTTGCTCACCGTGCGCCCGAAAATGTCGATGCGGTCGGGCGGGGACGAGGCGCGCTCCCGGTCCCGCTCGCGCCGGGACACGGCCGTGTTGGTGGAGCGCGAGCGGGACCGCGACTCCCGCCGCCGGTTCCGTTTACTTTCCCGGGATTTGGAACGCTTCCGCACGCGCTCCTTGTCTCGGGACCGCGACCGCGACCGGCTGCGCTTCTTGTTGTGCTTGCTGCTCTTGGTGTGCTTGGAGCGGGACGAGCTCCGGCTCCGGGACCGGCCCATCCTTCCGGGAGACGCTCTGACTAACCGCTGGCCTCAGCCCCCTCACGCGCCCGGCTCCTCTCGCCTCCGCCTTCAGACGCGAGCTGGCGGTCCTGTCGAGGCTGGTGGAAGGTAAGCTGTCGACCAGGTGACTTTGCGCCTGTTCCCGAGCTCTACAGCCGCCGTAATGCCGCCTGCTACTAGCAGGCCGCAAGGCAAGGAGTCGCTAAGATGGCAGCTGCGGCTGCACCGGCCGCCCTTCCCACAATGCCCTGCGCGGAACGTGCCGAAGCACAGGCCCCGCCCCCTGGCGATTGTTGCCGAAGGTTGACGGGCTCTTTCGAGCGCGCTCGGCTCTTCTCGGCAACCTGGGCGGAAGCCTAAGACGCGATGGATGGGAGCCTCGTGCTGTTGCGTCAGTATGCTATCCTTTTCTGGTAAAATGCCAGCAGCGTGTAGAATGAATTAATCCCACTTTAGTGCGATTTAAAATCGCACGCGTTGGCAGAATTTGATTGATTGCACTATTTTCTAAGGGTTAGTTTTGTCAGGCAGCCCTAAATTGTATGTGACTGACCCCGGGCAGAGCACTTGCTTCTTAGAGCTTGGTATCCTCTTTTGTAGAATGGAGGTAGCCGCAATTTCTGGTGTGGTTGTGAGGCTTACAGGAAATAAAGTTTGCAACAGGTTTTGATAAATGCAAACTAATGCGTAATATAGGGCTTAATGTCCATTCTAAATGATTCAATGTATTAACTAGTGCTTGATTCTTAACAATTCTAAGTACGATTGTTATCCCCATTTTAGAGATGGGGACCCTGAGATCCATAGAGGTCAGATAAGTTTCCCAGTCCCAGGATCACACAACTAGTAGACGACAGAGCAGGAATATGTAGGTAGGCCATTTTGACCAAAGCCCTTTGCACATAATCAGCAACCCCCTCTAAACTCTAGCCAAGAAAAGCTTTCTTCCTATGTGGTACAATAAGCTGACTGTAACAGTGAAAAGCCCCCAAAAGAAGAGGCAACATTATTATTTGCAGATGATAGGAAACCTTGAAAATCTAGGTGTCTCAATGCTTAGTTTGGGACACATTCAGTGTAGTTAAAGTTACACAGTTCAGGGATTTTCCCAGAGCTAACCTCTCAAATATAAAAGGTATTACATCAGCTGTAAGGCAGCAAGCGCCCAGGAAGGGTGGCTGCCTCCATGGGTAGGCTCAGTGGCGGGGTCAGGTGTGCACATGTATGAAGTCCCCAAGTCTCCATGGTTGTATAGGTAAGGAAGTTATGTGGAATAACATTTGAAATTCTGGCTGAAAATTAGGAGAACTTTTATTTTTCTTTATAGATATACTTGAAATTTAAAATATCCTGGAAAATAGGAAAAGGATAAACAGCTCCCCACAATCTCATCATCTTAACTAAATTTATCACATAATTGCTTTGTCTTTCTCCATATATTCATATTTTAGGTTGTTGGACTTAGAAAATGTACATATACTTTGCATCCTGATTTTTAGATAAATAAAATCATAGTACAAAAAAAAAATGAGTGTCTCAATTTTGAAATTGAATCCAATAAGAGGCTTAACTCACAGTAGGTAAGCCAATGAAAAATTAGAAATGTTCTTGTAAGCAATATACCAAAGATAAAGTAAGATTGTCTCCACAATAGCAACAAAAGCCATAAAATATTTAGAAATTGACAAGTTACAAAGATTTTATGATAAAATTTTGCTGAAAGGCAGCAATAAGGCCCAAGGAAATGAAAAACATATATTGTTTTCTTGGATGAGTAGTCAGTATCAAAAATATGCTACTGTTCCCAAGTCAAATTATAGAACTAGTTTGATTCTCATGAAATACGCAAATTCTCTTGGGGATGAGTGTACTAGTACTGATTAAATGATTTCACATTTCATATGGAAGGTCACATAGTTGTGAATTATCAAGAAAACATTGAACAGGAAGAGTTGTGTCTTAGTCTGTGTGGGCTGCCATAACAAAATACCATAAAGCTAGGTGGCTTATGAACAACAGAAATTTATTCCCCATAGTTCTGGAGGTTGGGAGTTCAGGATGCCAGCAGATTCTATCTTTGGTGAGGGCCCATTTTCTTTTTTCATTTTTTTTTTTTTTTTTGCTGGGGCTAGACTTGAACCCGCCACCTCTGGCAGATAGGGCAGGTGTCCTACTCTTTTGAGCCACAGGTGCTGCCCTTGAGGGCCCACTTTCTGATTCTCAGATGGCACCTTCTCAAAGTGTCCTCACGTGGTAGAACCAGTGAGCTAGTTCTTTGAGTTCTCTTTTAAGGGCACTGCTATGACCCCCCTCCCCCAATTCATAAGTTTAAACCATCTGAATGGTCCTTTGGGATTTGCTTAGTTATGATAGCTCCACCCTCATAATTGGGATTAGTGCCTGTCTTCATCTAGGCTATTATAACAAAATACCTTAGATTGGGTAATTTGTAAATAATAAAGGTTTATTTCTCACAGTTTGGGGGGCTCAGAAGTCCACGATCAAGGCAGCAACGGGTGCAGTAAGGACATGCTCCCAGTTTACAAGATGGTGCCTTGTTTTGGTATCTTCACAAAGAAATAAAGGGTGTATCCTCACATGGTGGAGGGCACAGAAGCCAAAAGGGGGAGAAAAAAAATCACTCCCTCCAACCTCTTTTATAAGACCAATGGATCCATTCATGGAGGCAGACCGTTCATGACCTAATCACTTCCTAAAAGCCTTCATCTCTTAATTCAGTCACATTGGGTATTAGGTTCTAACGTGAATTTTGGAGGGACGTATACGTTTGAACCATATTAGGTTCTAACGTGAATTTTGGAGGGACGTATACGTTTAAACCATAAACTTATAAGAGGAAGCTTACTTACCCCTTCTGCCATGTAACAAATAGCAAGAAAGCTATGTTGAAGTAGAATATGAGTCCTCACTAGACACTGGATCTGCTGGCGCCTTGATCTTGCACTACCCAACTTCGAGTACTATAAACAGTAGACTTCTGTTTATCAATTATCCAGTTGAAGATAATTTGTTATAGTAGCCTGGACAGCTGAACAGAATTAAAACAAGTACTAATCACATTCATGTCAGCTCTTCCACCATGAACTAATCCCCTCCCAGCAGCCCCACCAAGGGTTTGCCCTATAAGTAAATTAAAGCGAACAATAAGAAACTAATACATTGCCTGAACTCGGGAGTTCGAGACTAGCCCGAGGAATAGTGAGACCCCATCTCAAAAAAATAGCTGGGCATTGTGGCAGGCACCTGCAGTCCCAGCTACTTTGGAGCCAGAGGCAAAAGAATCACTTAAACCTTAAGATTTTGAGGTTGCTGTGAGCTGTGATGCTATGGTACTCTACTGAGGGTGACAAAGTGAGACTCTGTGACAAAAAAAAAAGGATACTAATACAGAAGTAGGGAGATAGTAGAATAGAAGGAAATACTTACTCTTTTTCTTCAGATACATTTAAGTAAAATAAAATTTAATGTAGAGTGTGTGAAATTACACCATTTATAAATGTGTGTGTGTGTATATATATATATATATATATTTTTTTTTTTTTTTGAGGCAGAGTCTCACTTGGTTGCCATGGGTAGAGTGCTGTGGCATCATAGCTCACAGCAACCTCAGACTTGGGCTCCAGCAATCCTCTTGCCTCAACCTTCCTGAGTAGCTAGGACTACAGGCACCCACCACAATGCCTGGCTAATTTTTCTATTTTTAGTAAAGATGGGTCTTGCTCTTGCTCAGGCTGATCTGGAACTCCTGAGCTCAAGCAGTCGACCTGTCTTGGCCTCTCAGAATGCTGGGATTACAAACCTCAGCCACTGGGCCTGGCCTGTTATACCCATTATAATGGAAATATTTCTGTCAATCACCATCTGTCTGCACATTTCTATACCTATCTAGAATGATTTATATGTGATGTAATAGGTTTTCTATATCCATATATGATATATAGGATATCCAAAATGTTTGTGTGCAATTTAAAGTTGCACACAGACTCCGTGGCCACCCTGTATAGATACATCTGGAATGTTATTTATATATGTGTTTATGTATATCTGGAATGAAGTCTCTCAAACGTTAAAGATAGTTATTTCTAATTATTTGGCATATTAGTTTTTGAGAACTATACCAACAAATTATCACATCATTCAAAAACAGGTCACTCTAAAGAATAATCTAAATGTAAAAAACACCAATGAGATGCCTGAATGTACTTTTCCTCCTAATTCTTAAATTACTGATCCTCAATCGTTCTGATACCTTTTCAAAATTTGAGATATATTTTGTAACATGTCCATGAATCGTTTCTTCAGGTCATAAATACTGAGTGCGTAGTTTATGGGCAATACTGTGCATGTAGTTCTATCTGCACCTGAAGGGTAGGAGGAGTCCTGGGCCACCAGGGCTGATCTCAGTAGCTCAGTCACCGACCCCTCACGCTTCTTTACTGTTGTCTCTTAGAAGTTCATCTCCCAGGGGGGTGAGGGGCAAAAAGTTACCTGTTGGGTACAATGTACATAAGTGTGGTGACAGGCACACTAAAAGCCCTGACCAGCATGATGCAGTTCATCCATGTGATAAGAACATGTTCACCCCTTAACATAAAAATTATTAAAAAAAAAAAAAGAATTTCATTTTCCTTTTTCATGAGCTGTTTGAAACTCTATTTATACCCATTTCTCCCTCCCCTCCCTGACTCCTACTCTCTTGGCAGGTCATCTCCTCAGTAGCACTTTTCACATTTGTAATTTTTAAAAAATATTAACCAATCACTTAATATCTCTTACCCTTCTAAAAAGTGAGCTCCTTGCGGGAGGGATCATATCTGATTCGTCACTGTCATAATCCCTTTCCAGGCCCAGTGCCTGGCTCATAGAAAGTGTTCAACCCAACATCCCGAATGAATAAATAAATATGGAATGTGTTGTCTGGTTTCCCTGAGAAGCCTTAAAACATGGGTTCTCTAAAAACAGCTTTAGGCAGAATTCAAAATTACAAAATATTACATAATTTGAACATAAAGTAGAGTGCTTTCCTCACAGCTCTGGCAGTAAAATCTGGAGAACTCCAGTTTCCAAAAAACCATTTTATGAATTCAATTCAGAATGTTCAGTTCGTATAAACCATGCAGCCTTTTTTCCCTAAGAAAAATGCTCATCAATTCTCCATCTAAAACTATTGTCAGGAGGCCCTTTGCTATGCAAGTTTCATTGTAAGTGTGCATCTGTGGAAAAACAAACAAAACTCACTGCTCCTCTAAGAAACAAAAAGGGAATCCTTGGCTCAGGAGGCAGCAAAAAATAATCTTCTGACGAGGAAAAGCACGTGCAGCTAGTCCTCACGGCAGCAGATGCAGAGATCTACACTGTTTCTGTCCAAAGTGTCTGAGGCAGCAGCTCTTAGGGCTGTTGAGCATAGAAGGCCAATGACTTGCTCAGACTGGACAGCGACAACAGCTGATCCTGGAGAGAGGGAGAGTGAGCTTGCCAGGCTCTGACACAGCCAGGCCAAAGCAGGAGGCCACATTTACGGTGTCAAATAAGCAAACTGGGACTCAGTTTAAGGAGAGACTTTCTGAAAGGATTATTGTAGGGGTTGGCTGTGGGTGGGGTGCTGGGGAGGAGAAAGCTCTGACCACAGGAATGCAAGCATCCCCAAAGTTAGACCGAAGCTGGGTTTTCCTTTCTAAAGAGGAATAATCAAGTCTAGAAAGAACTGGATGTGTGGGGGAAGGAAGGGGAATGGCGTGATGGGAGAGTAGGTAGGAAGATGGTCTCCTATGAGGCCAACCTCTTCTCTGGAGGAGAGGAATATTGGCTGAGGCTGGAGGTAGGCCAAAATTCCACTACCTCAGATGGGGAGAGAAACTTAACCAAAAGTTGATAAATACGAATTTTGTTTCCGTTAATCAATGGGGACAAAATAACTTAGCTAATTTATGAAGCAAAGAATAGGAATTTGGAAAGTCTATGTGTGGCCTGTCTTAAGTAAACAAAGGGACTTTTGTGAGTGTAACTGAAGTCGTCTGAGGAAGGGGCTTCTGTGAAGTAAGCCATTTCCCCCACACAAAGGATGGGAGATTTCTTGACCATCTCTGTTTTCCAGGAGCACGGGGCCACAAGTACAATTCAACACTGTCAGCCATCAGGGCTTCTCAGGCTATCCTATGAGTCTTCAGGTTGTCCTCCTCCAGCTCTCTTCCACTCTTTATGTAAATAGGATTTTCTGACCTATGTTACTCCCCTCTCAGAAGAACTTTCAACTTTTCTGGCAAGGCCGGTTTATGGGCACCCAAATTCCCTCAGTTTGGGTTCATCTGAGAGAGTCCTTATTTCTTCATCACTTTTGAAGGATAATTTTGCTGGATACAGAATTCTAGGTGGGTCTTTTCATTCTCAACTTTGAATATTTCAGTCCACTCTCTGCTTGTTTGCCTGACTGCTGACAGGAAGTCTCAAAGGCATGCTCATCCTTGTTCCCTACAGGGAGGTGACCCCCACTCCCACCTCACCAGCCCCCAGGTTTCTTCCAAAATTTTCTTCAAAGATTTTCTTTGTCTTTGCTTTTCTGCAGTTTGAGTCCTCTGTAGCTACATGCACAGGCATTTATCGTGCATGGAGCTTCTTTAATCTGTGGTTTGATTTTTATTAATAATTTCAGAAAATTCTCAGCTGTTCTTACTGTAACTATTTCTTCTTTCTCTGTGCTCTCTCTTTGATATTCCATCAGCATGTTTGCCTTTTGTATTCCACAATTCTTGGATATTCTGTTCCCTTTTTTAAAATTATTTTTTCTCTTCAAATTTCAGTTTGGGAAGTTATCACTGACCTGTCTGTAAGCCCACTGATCCCTTCTTCAAGTGTGTCCTGTTTACTGATGACCTCACTAAGACATTCTTCATTTCCGTTATAGAAATGACTTTGATTTCTAGGATTTCCTTTGATTCTTCTTAGAATCTCCATCTTTCTGCCTACTTTACCTGTCTGCTCTTGCATGGTGTCCAGTTTTTTCTTTGCATTTTAATCATAATTATTTAAAATTCCTGATATGTTAATTTAAAAAGGTCTCTGCCATATCTGAGTCTTATCCTAATACTTGCTTTATTTCTTCAGGAGTCTTGTTTTTTTCTACTTTGCCTTATGGCATGTCTTATAATTTCTTGCTAAAACCCAGACATGGTACACTGGGTTATAGGAATTGAAGCAGATAGGCTTTTGGTGTGAAGTTTTGTGTTTATCTGGCTAGACCTTAGGATGTGATTACTATTTGCTGTAGCAGAAGGTATCAGAAGCGTCCTTCGTCCTTGTTTTTGTGACCCCTTTTGTCTGTGGGTTTCCAGAAAAGAGTCTGGTCATGGCAGTTTAGCTGTCATCATCCAGGATGCCTGTGGATTCAGTGGTCAGGTGTGGGATGGGGATCTGTGGACTTGGTGGTCAGGCGTGGGATGGGGATCTGTGGACTTGGTGGTCAGGTGTGGGACGAGGAACTGTGGATTTGGTGGTCAGGTGTGGGATGGGGATCTGTGGACTTGGTGGTCAGGTGTGGGATGAAGATCTGTGGATTTGGTGGTCAGGTATGGGATGGAGATCTGTGGACTTGGTGGTCAGGCGTGGGATGGGGATCTGTGGACTTGAT
>NW_003852429.1:15102164-15159564 GCF_000181295.1 Otolemur garnettii
GGTCAGGTATGGGATGGAGATCTGTGGACTTGGTGGTCAGGCGTGGGATGGGGATCTGTGGACTTGATGGTCAGGTGTGGGATGAGGATCTGTGGATTTGGTGGTGAGGCGTGGGATGGGGATCTGTGGACTTGATGGTCAGGTGAGGGATGAGGATCTGTGGATTTGGTGGTCAGATGTGGGATGGGGATCTGTGGACTTGGTGTTCAGTCATGGGATGGGGATCCGTGGATTTGGTGATGAGATGTGGGATGAGGATCTGTGGATTTGGTGGTCAGGCGTGGGATGGGGATATGTGGATTTGGTGGTCAGGTGTGGGATGGGGATCTGTGGACTTGGTGGTCAGGTATGGGATGGGGATCTGTGGATTTGGTGGTGAGGCGTGGGATGGGGATCTGTGGACTTGATGGTCAGGTGTGGGATGAGGATCTGTGGATTTGGTGGTAAGGTGTGGGATGGGGATCTGTGGACTTGGTGGTCAGGTATGGGATGGGGATCTGTGGATTTGGTGGTGAGGCATGGGATGGGATCTATGGACTTGGTGGTCAGGCATGGGATGGGGATCTGTGGATTCGGTGGTCAGGTGTGGGATGAGGATCTGTAGATTTGGTGGTCAGGCGTGGGATGGGGATCTGTGGACTTGGTGGTCAGGTGTGGGATGGGGATCTGTGGACTTGGTGGTCAGGTGTGGGATGGGGATCTGTGGACTTGGTGGTCAGGTGTGGGATAGGGATCTGTGGATTTGGTGGTCAGGTGTGGGATGGGGAGCCATTCTATAAGCCTATAATCTGGCTTTAGTATTTTAGTGAGACTGTGCCCCTGAGCTGGGAGGGCTTTTCCTTCCCCTCAGGTGAGACAGGAAGGCCAGAGTAGGCTCGAGTTGGGTTATTTCTTTTCCCCCAAATTGTGTGAGGCTCTGATAATCTCTTTCCTTACTAAGTTGTGTTTGTTATGAAGAATGTTCTGGGCACAGCTCAAAATAGTTACTCTTCTCCTCCCTCTGGCCAAAGGTGAGGAGATTCTCTCCTATCTTCTTGAGACCCTTCTGGGGTTCCTGGTGATAAAACCCATGAATACTCACCCCCACCGCCAGACTGAGTCCCAGGAGTTTTAACTTCCAAGTTAGTGCACTCTCAGCCTCCAGCCATTTGTCAAAGGTTCCGTTCACATGTTCTAACCTATTTCTGGATCCAGCAGCTTTTGCCCCAGGTAAGCTGGTCTGTACTGTCCATGTCCACCTGTCTCTTCAGTGTTCAGGACAGTGATTTATCTTGTGACCTCAATTCCGTGATGGATCTAAGAAAAGTCTCTGATTTTCAAGTTGCTTTTGTCATCTGAGAAGTGGAGAGATAACATCTAAGCTTTTGGTTTATTTTCCATTTTTACATTTAATCATCCGTATTTTTGATTCTCATAAGAATTACACACTAATCATCTCTAAACTCATCTGTTCTTTTTCAGATAATACAATTTTTAAAAAAATATATCTGAACTGCCTCCTTTCTATAGATTTTCTTTCCCTATTTGATTAGAGCACTCTTTCCTTAAATAAAAAAGAAAGTAGAGATATTCAAGAATCTCAGAAGTTAGTATCTCACTTACCAGCCTGTTGCTTATTATCTGATTTCTCTTTGGAAGATGAAGTTTGCTTAAAAAAAAAAAAAGCGTACTTTCCTCCCTTCTCACTTTCAGAGTTATTAAATAAGACATAAACTCAGCTGTTTCATTTAAGTGTTTTGTGGTGTTTATGAACAGAGGGGATTAGGGGATTAGCATTTTATGAGCATTAGTTTGCCCTAGGAACAGTGCTAAGTGTTCCTTAGACTATAACATGCACCGTGTCATCTATAGACCCAGTAAAATGCAAACTCTGGCTCAGATGGCCTGGGAGGGGCCTGTGCGTCATCATTGCTCATGTGTGGTGCTCACATAGCTTGACCAGGGCCACCTGGCCCAGTCAATCCACTTACCAACAGGTACTCTAAGAGCACTGAGTGAAACAGCTTTTGCACAGCACCACAGCCAGTCAGAATTCACATCCCAGCTCCCAGACTAAATGTGTAATAGCGGGAGGGAAACCCCCACCACAGCCTTCTGCTTGGCTCTTCGTTCAGGGCACGACCCTGGGTTAACCTGTGTCTCCCCAAAAGATATGCTGAACTCTGAACTCTTGGTACTTATAAATATGACCTCATATAAAAATGGGGTCTTTTCAGATCCTATCAAGTTAAAATGAGGTCATGTCTGAGGATGGGGCCCTTCATCTAACATAATGGACATCCTTATGAGAAAAAGAGACACAGACACAGTCAGAGGAGGATGCCATGGAGAAACCGAGGCAGAGATTGAGGCTGTGCAGATACAGCAAGGGCAAGGATGGTCTTCAACCGCCAGAGCTGGAAAATGCAAGGAAGAGCCCTTCCCTAGAGTTGTCAGAGACAGAGTGACCCTGCTGACACCTTGATGTAGGATTTCTGGCTGCCACAGCCTCTAAGTGTGAGGTGATGTGTGATAGTTCCCCTCAGAAACTGAAAGAAATATTTACTATAATGCCTGGCTTTCTTTGTTTCTGAACGTGTTTGTCTGGGGTATCATCAGGCAAATTCAGTGGCTGCCGGGAACTCCACTGACCAACACAAGCCCTCAGTCCACCTTGCTGTTGAGTTGACTTTTGAGCATTAAAAAAACAAACAAACAAAGATGGCTTCATCATGAAAGTAAACTGCTGTCTTCTACCTGACAGCAGAGAAGCTTCTTGTTTACTTATATTTTTTACGTTCTTCTTAAAGGATTTGACTTTTCAAGTATGTAAAGTATTTTAGAATTTAAAGTATTTGAAATTTTTTCATAATAAATTTTCTCCACAGAAAAAATGCTATATATATGTGATTAATTGCTGATATTTGCTTGGGAATGGTACCACCAAGCAAATGTTTAGAACCAGGTTTCATTTCATTTCTCTTTTCAAATCAAATAGGGTATTTTGGCTTTTGCTGGCCTTGAGAGAGGGTAAACTAGACTAGGAATGAGTTCTTCTTCTTCTTGGCCCCCCCATCCAAAAGTCTGTGGTAAAAGTAGGAAAATACCGGTCCTGTGCCTGATGCTACGTAACAAATCACTCTGCAACTTAGAGGCATAAAACCACATTATAAGTTTTGCTCAAGTATTCTGTGAGTCAGGAATTTAGATTCAGCCAGGTCACTATGAGAATGACTTGTCTCTGCTTTGCAATGTCTGGGGGTTCAGCTGAGAAGACTTGATGTCAGAAGGGGGGACATGGCTCAAGGGTCAGAGGCTGGAATTTTCTGGAGGTGTCTTTGCTTACATGTATGGCGGTTGATACCCGGAACCTCTACTGAGGCTGTCAGCCAAGCTTCCTTCCCCCTTACCTGGCGGCCTTTGGCAGCTCACTTACCTAAATGCTGTGACCCAAGAGATTGAGGGAGAAGCTATACAGCCTTTTTCTTGTGTAGCTTCAAAAGCTGTTCTCTGTTCTATTGGTTACCAGTGAAGTCTCTACGGTTGGCCTAGTTTTAAGAAAAAGAGACCTAAACTCTGTCTCCTGATGAGAGGAATTCATTCATAATGTACAAGTATGTTTAAAAGTCATCACAGTACCCACAAGGCATAATGACAATGGCCCTGATTTCTAGTTGGAAGAGACTCGGGAGTTTCTGCTTGACCTTGAGTGAGATGTTGCATCTCTCCAGCCCTCACTTTCCTCAACTGCTCTGAGTGGGCTCCCCAGGTGTCTTGCAAAGCTATGATTTGGTTTCTTTCTATTATTGTACCAATCAAATCATTAGAGGTTCAAGACTGAACTTTACCACCAAGATTTATCCAAGAGGATGCTATTGTACCACCTACAGCTGCCCAGGGAAAAATGCAGTAGAAATGCATCAGCCTCGATGCTTCTGTTGCAGTTCTTCCTGTTATTAGTGAGGGATGGAAGTTCCAATTGTTGCCAAGTGCTGGACGCCATTCCTTTGCCTCATATGCTCTCCATACTCACAAAAATGCTGGCTTTGGTATTCCTTTAAGACATCTTTTGAGGGGTCTACTCAGGCCCACCCCCTTCAGTGTGGAGGCCTTCTCATCCCCCTTTAGAACAGCTGAGCAGCAAAGGCTCTCAAGCACTAGAAGCCAAGCCAGTGTGGCTATGAACACAAAAGCTGTCTGGAGGTGGAGGGAGTGGAGTGTCTAGGCTGGACAAAGTGAAATCCCACAAGAAGGGTATTGCCAGAAAACTCCAATCAGACACATTGTGACCCATGAATGACTCAGATTGCAGAGGCTTTTCTCACCAGTTGAAATGGCACTTCTCGGGTGGCCAGTGCCAACACCCATTTGCCATGTGGCAGATACAAGCTTGGCCATTTCCATGGGTCCTCACCACACATGGGAGATCAGGAACTTACTACGCATTAGTTTACCTTCAGCTGACGGAAGAAGAAATGAGGCTGGTAGGAAGGTGCAGGCAGCTGCTAACCTATCCCTGTATTTGAACCCAGGCCATGAGGCTGAGCCCACGCCTGTCTACACTCCAGAAACTTGCTGGGTTTTGCTGGATCTCTCCCCCGTTACCCACCATTGAAACCTTAGCACAGGCGTCCTCAAGCTACAGCCCACAGGCCACATGCGGCCCGCCTAGGACATTTATCCAGCCCGCCAGGTGTTTTTGCCACTGCTGCCTATCCTGCTTAGCAGCTGACTCGGCCCCAGGGCCCGCAGTCCGGCCTTCCAACAGTCTGAGGGACAGTGAGCTGGCCCCCTGTTTAAAAAGTTTGAGGACCCCTGCCTTAGCACAACCTCACTCATCACTCTCCCACCCCTACTGGGGACTTGGTGACCAGTCCCCTCTGGAACCCAATACAGAATGAAAGCATAGGGCTTTTTCTTCAACAAAAAGGGGAAAATATGTATTATAAGATACTAAAATATAAAGTTTTTTGTTTCTTCAATGATTTTTTTCTCAAACTACAATGGCAATTTGTATATTTTTTTCAATTTAAAGTCTGGCTTCCTTTTGCAGGAGGGAGCTGGTGGACAAATACAGATTCTCAAAGGCATCCAGGGCATCAGGTGACATGTGACCTCCATGCTGGGACAAGCCAGCCACTGGGTGGGGCTCTCTGTGTCAGCAGCCTTAGCCCTGATGCTGCTATCTGGAGGCAGGGCAGATGGTGACTTGGGCTGCACCTGAGCTGAGGCTCCAAGTCCCCCATCTCATGGCATGTTCCATTTCTCATTAAATGTCACCTGTAAAACATACTCAAAGATAAGATTAAGAATTCCAAGAAGGAAGCAGTGGAGCATGAAGCCAGGCGCCGGCCTCTGTGAGCACAGGGGTGCCTGCCAGGTGACCTGCTCTGAATCTGGCCCTGGTCCTGGTCACTGTTCTTCTTTGGAATGTTTTTCTTCTTTTCCTCCCTGCTCTTTAGTCTCCATCCAAGTCCAGGATTCCTTTCCTGGTCTCTGAAACCATCAATGGCACCTAATCCATCTGAACTTCTCCACCTGGCTTCCCATGGTCTCCCTATGCTGGGTCTTGGTACCTGTCCAGACCCACCCACCCTGTCCGAGATGACTCCCCAGTGCTCCTTAGCCGGCACCACAGGCGCCTCGACCCTGTGGATGGCCTGGTCTGCAAGTATGCCCAGCATGGGTTCTCACACACCTCGCCCCCCGTGCCCCTACCCTGACTCCTCATGGGGGACCTTGCCAGGTGGCTTCTATGTCTCTCCCCATTTCCCCTGTGTCAGGGTGCCGATGCCCACAGTGGGAGTGGATTGACAATTTACCATCATCTGCCTTCTCCTCAGGTGCTCCCTGCTCCACTCCTCTACCAGACTACTCACAGATAATTTGCAGTGTGGGGCTTTATTTTGCTGCCCATGTACACAAGATCCCATGGCATCTAGTTTGAGAGCACTTTGCCACTGGGTCCAGATTTTCAGACGTGAATATTCCACTGATCTTCCTGTCTCTTAGCTCAAAATCTCCACAAATATTGAATATTTGTCCCTCTCAAACCCATGTTGAAATTTAATCTCCAATATGGCAGTATTGAGAGATGGGGGCCTTGAGAGGTGACTGGACTGTGCCCTCATGAGTGAATTGGTCCATTTATAAGTTAATGGTATGATGAGTCATCACGGGAGCGGGGCTGGTGGCTTTGTAAGTAGAGAAAGAGAGACCTGAGCTAGCATACTCGGCCCCTTGACCACTGAGCTGCTGGTCCTCACCTCACCACCTCCCGGCTGGCATCAAGGATTGCAAGAAAGTCCACCTTCATCAGGAAAGTAAGGAGGATGTTAAGAGCATGAGGGGAAGTGGGGGGCACCTTATGAGTAGAAGAGGAGTCAGGGAAAGTAAGAGGTAGGGGGCTCTATCATTTCTATCAGGGCTGCTCCCTTGAAAAGTGAGAGCGCTGATAGAAATGAAGTCATTTGGCAGAGGGAACAGAAGGAGCCAGCTTTTATAAGGGGGTGTGTGTGTGTGTGTGTGTGTGCTGACAAAGACTCTCTCCTTAACTAAAACTCTAGTCATGCTTCCTGGAACTCTCTTCTCAATGTGATCCTGTCTTTTGGCCTTTTGTTGTTATTTCTGCCTTGTTCCTTTTCAGCAAGAATCTCACTCAGTCAGTTTCTCCAGATCCTCTCCTCCTGATATGAGCTCGTGCTCCATATCTAATCAGGCTGCTCACCCTGGACCACCCCCAGATCACGTCTGACCATCTAGCATGCCTTCAGCAAGAATCCTGTTCGGTCAGTTTAGCCAGAATTTCCCTTCACCCCTTATGTTTCTGTTACTAATTCTCTATCCGCTGACCTTCCTGTCCCTTGGCTTAAAATCTCCACTTTTCCAACCCTGTTTGAGGTTGAGCCTGACCCCTCTCTCCTACTGAGGAACGCCATTGCACTGCCTCTGCCCATCTTGGTGGTTCTGAGGAAAGTCTGCCTTCCTTTGCCATGATTTAACAAGTGAACACATTTATTTGTTTATTTTATTTTATTTTATTTTTTGTGAGACAGAGTCTTATTCTGTTGCCCCACATATAGTGCAATGGTATCACCAAAACCCACTGCAACCTTAAATTAAATTCCTGAGCTCAAGCGATCCTCCTGCCTCAGCTTCCTAAGCAGATGGGACTATGTGTGCCTGCCATGCTTGGTTAATTTTTCTTTTCTTTTCCTTTTTTTTTTTTTTGAAGACAGAGTCTTACTCTGTCACCCTGGGTAGAGTGCTATGGCATCACAGCTCACAGCAACTTCAAACCCCTGGGCTCAAGCAATCATCTTGCCTCAGCCTTCCCAAGGAGCTGGGACTACTGGTGCCTGCCACAATGCTTGGCTAGTTTTTATATTTTTAGTAGAGACAGGGTTTTGCTCTTGCTCAGGCTGGTCTTGAACTCCTGAGCCAAATCAATCCACCTCCCTTGGATTACAGACATAAGCCACCATACCCCGGACAATTTTTCTATTTTTTTTTTGTAGAGACAGGGTCTTGCTCTTGCTCAGGTTTGTTGCGAACTCCTGACATCAAGCAATCCTCCTGACTCAGCCTCCCAGAGTGCTAGGATTATGTGCACTTGGCCAAAGAAATAATTTTTTTCTTTAAGAACTATGTGCATATGCATATTTTTAATACCGCATGACACAGAGAAGATAGTTTTGTTCACTTGCAGCTCCAGAGAGGGAACAAGTCAAAGGTGAGTTTGTTTCACACCTTCTCCAAATGGACATCCATAGAGAGCTTTTGGGAAATTGCCAGCTCCAGCTGTTAGAACAGCAATTAGATTAGACTCCATGTCATTGGATTTAGAAATAAAACAGAATAAAAACCATCCTGCTCATTCTGGTTTTGTGGAAACTGTGGGAAAAGCATTTGCAGGTCTTGACGCAGAAGAATGATCAACTACCCCATAGCAGCTATTTTTTCCAAATTTGTGAATGAAGATCTCACTGGCCTCAACACCCATTAACATGAAAAAAGACCAGGGAAGAAAAAACACTTTGGTTTGTGAATTGTTCCCCACAAATTCCAGGCAGCAGACACCTTGACTTTCTCGGCACTCTGCACAGTGACAAGTTTTCTAAGAAAATAAATGCAGTAGCTAAATGATGGGGTTTTTAAAATCAAGGTTCAAGTGTCAGGATCAAGGATGCCTTTTGCTGGATGACTTATTGCCCCTTCCAGGTGTTTAACTATAGAGAGAGAGGTGTCAGATGACATATGGGACATCCAGTCCATCTGAATTTCAGATAAGCAATGAATTTTTTGCAAAGAATAAGTATGCCGCAAATACCACATTGAATATACTTAATGCTTGTTTACCTAAAATTCAAATTTAACTGGGCAACCTGTGTTTTCATTTGCTAAATCTCACAATGCCAACTGTGCATCCTTCCCTGGTTTCCTTTCTGTAACAGTAGTTCTTGTGAGCTGCTGAGACTGTGATTGATTCTACGTCACAGCCAAGCTGGACGACACCAGGATTTGCAGTTGGCCTCTTCCACCACTGTTTTGTACTCGCACCAGGTATAAGCACTTGCCGCTTGCCGCCTCTCCTGGGGATTTTTGCTAAGCTGATTAGTGAGACACTGTGCATCTCAGTGTCATTTTAATGACTGTTTTTCATATTGTGGGTGAGACTGAGCATTTTTCCTGTGTTGACGGGTTATCCACAATGTTTCTTCAATGAAGAGTCTATATTCTTTGCCCTTTTTTTTTCTTCTTTTTTATTAAGTTTTTGTTTTTCCCCTCAATTTCTGGGAGCTTTCTTATATCAGAAAGACCAGTTATTTGTCTTGGATATAACTGGGTATATTTTCTCCCACTTTTGAAATGTCACCATGTCTTTTGACTATCAATGCTTACCATTTTTGTCCTGCAAATTTTCCATATGCTTAGAGATGAATTAAAATTTCTTTCTCTTAGTGGGTTATGTCTGTTTCTCGTTTCTTAGGATCTATTTGTGAATATCACCGCTAGGATATTTAGTGCATTACACAGTGCCTTTCAAGGTCATGTTTAATGGTTTGGGGACAGAATCCTACTTGTCTAATTCCAAGACTACAGCTTTCTTTTGGTTTGCATTTGCCTAGTTGTGCTTCGCACATCTTTTAATTTGCAGCAGAACCAATTCACTTTTGTGGGAAATATCTCCTGTGCATAGTATAGGGCCGGACTTTGCTTTGCTATTGGATCTAAAGATAGTTTTAATAAGTGAATTAATCCCATTCTCACTTGATTAACAGATACACTTGGTATTAGCTCTGTCTCATTATTTTATTTAGTATTTCAGTTTTTAGGGCTTTTTTTAATTATTAAATCACAGTTGTGCACATTACTACTATCATGGGGTACAGTGTGTTGTTTCCATATACAATTTGCAACATTCTCATCCAATTGGCCAACATAGCCTTCATATCATTCTCATAGTTGTTGTGTTAAGACATATATATTCCACATTTAGAGAGATTCACATGTACCCTTATAGGATAGATCATAGGCGTGATCCCAACAATACTACTCCCTTTATCCATCCTCTCCCCTCCCCTCCCTCTTCCCTTTCCCCGTATTCTTGGGCTTAACTTGGGTTATAGCTTTCCTATGATAGCTAACTATCAGTTTCATAGTAGGGTTGAGTACTTGGATACTTTTTCTTCCATTCTTGAGATACTTTGCTAAGAAGAATATTTTCCAGCTCCATCCATGTAAGCATGAAGGGCATTTTTAAAAAGTATTTTATTATGTGATATATATTATTTGCTTTCATGTAGAGTCCTTGTATTTTTTTTGTTTTATTGGCTGCTTTTATAAATAAAATATTGCACGTTACTATTTCATTTCTATATAAGGCAGTGATGACATTAGAATCTTTCCCCCTTCTCTTTTTCTTCTATAACTTGATTTTAATCAATGATGCTATATTTCTCCATGTTCACATCTGAGCAGTGTAATCTTCTCAGCACGTTTATTACTTGGTGTATCAGCTTTAAAATACAAAACACACTTCCAGCCACTGATGGGTTGACTCTCCCATTTCCTTGCCCTTCTCGGGTTTGTCACTTGTCTCATCTCTGCATCATCAGCACATATGATATTCACAGCTCTTTAACCTCAAGCACCACGTTAGAGTCAGTTCTTTTGCTATGGTTTCGGTTGGCTGAAGTTCATACTCCCAGAGTTACTCAGGAACATGTGATAATAGGCATGGTCCCCAAGGTCATCAATTTCAAAACTCTCTGGGATCTTTGTATTTGAAGGACAACTTGATTGGCTATGAAATCTTGGGTCAGGGTTTCTTTGTTGTTGTGTGTGACACACACAGTGAGGGTTATTGCTTCCAGTCAGATTGATCTCTTTGCCTTGCCATCCAATAGTCTCTATCTTTAGGGTCACATGACTTTATTCAACTAATGATTGTGTGTTAATCCGTTTCCAATTAGTTTCTCAGACATACCACATGCTTTTTCTCCTCATTTATATCACATCTTCTTTTATGTCAGGAAAAATTTTTTATTAATTCATTCTATTTCATTATTATTATTATTGATAACACTTTTATAAGTGAGAAGATCTTGTATGTGCATTGTTTTCCTTTTAGTATTTGATATCTTTTCAGTTCTCTAATACTTTTTAACTCTTCATTTCTGTTTTGACTGTTTGCTTCTCATTTCTACCTCTATTTCTCTTATTATATCCTCAACATTTTCCTTTATTCCTTGTTCACCTTCTAATTTATCTTCACTTCTGTATGACTTTTATTTTTGTTTTGGTTTGCATTCCAATGACACCATTTCCTGTGTTTCTCTGATGTGATGTTACTTCACAGTTTTTTCCTTATGAGAGATTTTCAGGAGAATAAGAATGCTCCTCCTAGTTACTGGTATTACAAACTCTGATATATTTTAAGTGAAAAAAAAAGCAAACAACTGTGTATCACTAACTGTGTAAAAAGGAGAAAGAGAAAGAAATAGCCATATTTATGTACGGATAAAATATTGTTGGAAAAATATTCAAGAAATGGTATCATTGTTGGTTTCCATGTGGGGGAGACATGTGTTTGGGAGATGATAGTAAAATGGATTTTGTCTGTTAGTTTTTTTTTTTTATCACATGCTCTTTCTAACTTTAACTTTTTAATTTTGAACCATGTAAATGTATTGCCATGTTAATGAAATTGCTTTTGTACTAAAAACTTAGGATCAGCTGGAAAAAAAAAATAAGTGCTAAAATATTTGAGACAAATTGTTAAAATAAAAATTTAAAAAATGTTAGCAAGTTGTCTCTTGTTTTATCAGACATCAAAATGTTCCTTGGATTTCTAGAATTAGGTTGGTGCAGATTTACACCATGGTTAGAGATAGAAGAAGGGGTTGGAATACAAAAGGAAGAACAGTCCTTCCAGGAGGGGAACTCAGCCCTGGGTTGCTCCTCACCTTTAACCCTTCTGATCTGCATGGTTAATTTTTTTCTTTCTCCAGAGTTATTTCACTACGGTACAAAGATGCCAAATCAGCTCTGATTAAAAATCAACCAACCAACAGATAGAAACCCTCCCTGATTCTCCAAGCAGTTCTCCAAATGCCTGTTTCTGTTTTCCCTGTTTCTGAGTCTTCACCCATTCTGTTTTCTTTTTCTTTCTTTCTTTCTTTTTTTTTTTCTTATTTATTCATTTATTCTTTGGGGAACTATTTTCTTATACCAACATCTTGTTTATCTGATTTATTTTTTAATTGTTGGGGATTCATTGAGGTTACACTGATTGCATTTGTTAGGTAAAGTCCCTCTTACAATCATGTCTTGCCCCCAAAAGGTGTGGCACACACCAAGATCCCATCCCACTCCCTCGTTCCCTCTGTCTACTCTTCCTTTCCCCACCCATCCCTCCTTTCTCTTTCTGCTCTCCTCTTCCCCAACCCCCACTGTGTCATTAATTGTCCTCATATCAAAATTGAATACAAAAGATTCATGCTTCTCCATTCTTGTGATGCTTTACTAAGAATAATGTGTTCACTTCCATCCAGGTTAATACAAAGTAAAAGTTTCCATCTTTTTTAATGGCTGAATAGTATTCCATGGTATACATATACCATAGCTTGTTAATCCATTCCTGGGTTGGTGGGCATTTAGGCTGTTTCCACATTTTGGCAATTGTAAATTGAGCTGACATAAACAGTCTAGTGCAAGTGTCCTTATGATAAAAAGATTTTTTCCCTTCTGGGTAGATGCCTAGTAATGGGACTGCAGGATCAAATGGGAGGTCTAGCTTGAGTTATTTGAGGGTTCGCCATACTTCCTTCCAAAAAGGTTGTATTAATTTGCAGTCTCACTAGCAGTGTAAAAGTGTTCCTTTCTCTACACATCCATGCCAGCATCTGAGGTTCTAAGATTTTGTGATGTGGGCAATTCTCACTGGGGTTAGATGGGTGGTTTTGATTTGCATTTCTCTAATAATTAGGGATGAAGAGCATTTTTTCATGTATTTGTTAGCCATTCATCTGTCTTCTTTAGAGAAGGTTCCATTCATGTCTCTTGCCCATTGATATATGAGATTGTTGGCTTTTTTCATGTGGCTTAATTTGAGTTCTCTATAGATCCTAGTTATCAAGCTTTTGTCTGATTCAAAATATGCAAATATCCTTTCCCATTGTGTAAGTTGTCTGTTTGCTTTGGTTATCTCCTTAGCTGTGCAGAAGTTTTTCAGTTTAATTGAGTCCCATTTGTTTATTTTTGTTATTGTTGCAATTGTCACAGCAGTCTTCTCCATGAAATCTTTCCCCAGGCCAATATCTTCCAGTGTTTCTCCTATGCTTTCTTGGAGGATTTTTATTGTTTCATGCCTTAAATTTAAGTCCTTTATTCATCTTGAGTCAATTTTTGTGAGTGGAGAAAGGTGTAGGTCCAGTTTTAGTCTTTTACATGTGGACATTCAGTTCTCCCAGCACCCTTTATTGAATAGGGAGTCTTTCCCCCAGGGTATGTTCTTGTTTGGTTTATCAAAGAATAGGTGGTTGTGAGATGTTAGTTTCACTTCCTGGTTTTCTATTCAATTCCAAATGTCTATGTCTCTATTTTTGTGTCAGTTCCATGTTATCTTGACCACTATGGCTTTGTGGTACAGCCTAAAATCTGGTATGCTGATGCCCCTGGCTTTGTTTTTATTACTAAGAACTGCCTTAGCTGTACAGATCATTTTCTGGTTCCATACAAAATGCAGAATCATTTTTTCCCAGTCTTGAAAGTACAATATTGGTGTACTTTAATAGGGATGGCACTGAATTGGTAGATTGCTTTGGGAAGTATACACATTTTAACAATGTTGATTCTTTCCAGTCATGAGCATGGTATGTTCTTCCATTAGTTAATATCCTCTGCTATTTCCTTTCTTAGGGTTTCATAATTTTATTTATAGGGGTCCTTCACCTCTTTTGTTAGGTATATTCTTAGGTATTTTATTTTCTTTGAAACTATGGTGAAGGGAGTTAGCCTTAATTAGCCTCTCATCTTGACTGTTATTGGCATATATAAAAGGCTACTAACTTGTGGACATTGATTTTATATCCTGAGACATTACCGTATTTTTTGATGACTTCCAGGAGTCTTGTGGTTGAGTCTTGGGGGTTCTCTAAGTATAAGATCATATCATCAGCAAAGAGGGAGAGTTTGACCTCCTCTGTTCCCATTTGAATGCCCTTTATTTCCTTGTCTTGCCTAATTGTATTGGCTAGAACTTCCAGCACTATGTTGAATAGTAATGGTGACAGAGAACAACCTTGTATGGTTCTAGTTCTAAGAGGAAAAGCTTTCAGTTTACTTTATTCATTAAAATATTAGCTGTGGGTTTGTCATAGGTAACTTCGATCAGTTTAGGAAATGTGCCATGTGTGCCTTTACTCTTTTGTGTTCTAATTAGAAAAGGATGCTGGATTTTATTGAATGTTTTTTCTGCATCTATTGAGAGGATCATATGGTCTTTGTTTTTGTTTCTGTTAATATGGTGGATAGCATTTAAGAACTTGTGTATATTAAACCAGTCTTGCATCCCTGGGATGAAACCTACTTGATCATGATGTGCAAATTTTTTGATGATAAGTTGTAATCTATTGGCTAGGATTTTGTTGAGAATTTTGCATCTATATTCATTAGTGAAATTGGTCTGAAATTCTCCTTTTTAATTGAGTCTTTCCCCGGTTTTGGTATCAGGGTGATGTTTGCTTTGTAGGATGTGTTAGGGAAGATACCTTCTTCCTCAATTTTTTTGAATAATTTCTGCTGTATGAGAATAAGCTCTTCCTTGAAGGTTTGATAGAATTCTGGTGTGAAGCCATCTGGACCAGGGCATTTTTCTTGTTGGAAGAACTTTTATTGTTTCTTTCATCTCAGTACTTGAAATTGGTCTGTTCAGGATCTCTAATTCTTCCTGACTAAGTCTAGGGAGAGGGTGTGATTCCAAATATTGATCCATTTCCTTCACATTGTCAAATTTCTGGGCATAGAGTTTCTGGTAGTATTCAGAGATGACCTCTTGTATCTCTGTGGAATCAGTTGTTATTTCCCCTTTATCATTTCTGGTTGAGATTACTAGAGATTTTACTTTTCTATTTCTAGTTAGTCTGGCGAAAGGTTTATCTATTTTATTTATTTTTTTAAAAAACCAATTCCTTCTTTCATTAATTTTCTGAATGATTCTTTTGTTTTCAATTTCATTGATCTCTGATTTAATTTTGGATATTTCCTTTCTTCTGCTGGGTTTAGGCTTAAATTGTTCTTCTATTTCCAATTCTATAAGATGGCTTCTGAATTTGTTGATGCGCTCTCTTTCTGTTTTTCGAATGTAGGCATCTAAAGTAATAAATTTTCCTCTCAGAACTGCTTTTGCAATATTCCACAGGTTTGGTAGCTTGTGTCTTCATTGTTGTGCTCAAGGAAGTTAATGATTTCCTCTTTTATTTTTTCATACACCCAACTGTCATTCAGCATAAGGTTGTTTAATTTCCATGTCTTTGTGTGGGGTTGAACATTTTTGTTGGAGTTGAGTTCGAACTCAACTGTGTGTGGTCTGAGAAGACACAAGGTAAAATTCAATTCTTTTGATTCAGATGAGGGTTTTTTTGTGTCCTAGGATATGATCAATTTTGGAGAATCTTACATGGGCCAATAAGAAGAATGTATATTCTTTAGCTTTGGGATGGAGTGTTCTATATACGTCTATCAAGCACAGTTGTCCTAGGGTCTCACTTAAGTCCCTTATATCTTTGTTTAATTTCTGTTTAGAGGACCTATCCAGCTCTGTAAGAGGAGTGTTAAAGCCCTCTGTTATTATGGTGTTATAGGATATCATATTGCTTAGATTGAGTAAGGTCTATTTCAAGAATCTGGGAGCACTTAACTTGGATGCATAAATATTTAGAATTGAAATGTCTTTTTGTTGTATTTTTCCTTTGACCAGTATAAACATCTTTGTCTTTTTTTACATTAGTTGCTTTAAATCACATGTATCTGAAAATAAGATTGCAACTCCTCTTTTCTTCTAATTCCATTTCCCTGGAAAATTGTCTTCCAACCCTTAACTTGGAGTTTTAATTTGTCTTTTGAAGTTAGGTGTTTTTCCTGCAGACAGCAAATGGATGGCTTGTGTTTTTTAATCCAGTCAGCCAATCTATGCCTCTTTAGTGGGGAATTCAAGTCAATAACATTTATTGAGATAATTGATAAGTGTGGTAGTGTTCTATTCATCTTATTTTGTGAGAGTCTATTGCTTAGTTTTATCTTTTGCATCATTATAGAAGTTAGGTTCTGTCCTTTTAATTTCTGAGTTCTTACTTTGCTGTTGATCCATTGTGATGGTCAGTGTATGGAACAGGTTGAAGTATTTCCTGTAAAGCTGGCCTTGTTGTGGCAAATTTTCTCAATGTTTGTATATCAGCAAATGATTTGATTTCTCTGTGTATTTTAGAGCTTAGTTAGCAGGATATAGAATTCTGGGCTGGAAATTGTTCTGTTTAAGTAGATTAGAGGTAGATGACCATTGTCTTCTTGCTTGAAAAGTTTTATTAACGAAGTCTGCAGTCACCCTGATGGATTTGCCCCTGTAGGTCAACTGGCACTTACTCCTGGCAACTTGAAGAATTTTTTCTTTTGTCTTGACTTTGGACAGGTTCATCACAATGTGTGTTGGAGAAGCTCTGTTAGAGTTGAGGTGACCTGGGGTCTGGTATCCCTCTGAAAGGAGTGTGTCAGAATCTTTGATGATATTTGGGAAATTTTCATCTATAATATTCTCTAGTATGGCTTCCATTCCCCTGGGGCATTCTTCTTCCCCTTCTGGGATACCTATAACTTGTATGTTTGAGTGCTTCATAAAGTCCTATAATTCTGTCAGTGAATATTCTGCTTTCTCTCTCTTCTTTTCTGCCTCTTTAACTATCTGAGTTATCTCAAAAGTTTTGTCCTCTACCTCTGAGATTTTTTCTTCTGCATGGTCTAATCTATTGTTGATACTTTCTATTCCATCTTTAAGTTCTCTAATTCACTGCTTTAGTTCCTTCAGCTCTGCTATATCCTTTCTATATTCTTCATATCATTCATCTTTGATTTGATTCTGTTTTTGGATTTCCTTTTGGTTATTTTCTAATTTAGCAGCAGTTTCCTTCATTGTTTCCATTATTTTCTTCATTGCTTTCATTATCTGTATTCTAAATTCCCTGTCTGTCATTTCCAACATTTCTTTATAGGTAGAATCCTCTGCAGTAGCTACCTTACGTTCCCTTGGTGGGGGTTGCTCTGGACTGGTTTTTCATGTTAACAGGATTTTTCTGCTGATTCTTCCTCATGAGTGTTTTATTTTATCTGTTTCTTTGCCCTAATTTTCCTTTCACTTCCTCTTGCTCTTTAAGTTACTGTGCCTCTGGACTAGGATTTTGATGAGTCAGTTCTCCGCTGCTTTTGTTCTCCTTGTGGCGTCCAGAAGTTTCTTGCTGACTCCATGTGTTCCCAAAGGGATGTTTCTGGGCAGATCCCACCAGTCAGAGATACCTGGAGTCTTGTCTCCCCAGTCTCCTCTGCAAGAAAGCTGTTAGTAGGTCGCCATCTTGTTCGCCTCCCTATTCTGTTTTCAATTCTTTTCTCCCCTGCTGGGAGCTCCACTCTTGCCTCACTAGGTGCCTGTCAGTGTGGCCAGTGACCCCAAGCTCATCATATCCAATGACCCCCAGCTGGTCATGCCCAGCAACCCCCCAGCTCCTCACACCTCCCCACAAGTTTGACGGGACATTTTCTTCTCTTGCACTGGGGACTCTGCACCCTCTCCTGCCTCCCAGCCATTCCTCTGCATGCTCCTTACCCTCCCAGGCCTTTTACTTACCATTTCTCTATTTACTCTCTCCCGAGGAGACCCTGCAGGCCCTGCACACCTCCTGAATTCTAGTGACTCTCCTCTCCCCCAATGTGTATTTCTAGCTCTGAGGTCCAAACTTGTACAGTTGCCCCTGGACCAATGTGAGATTGAAGTGTGTGGGTCTACTTACACATGGATGTTTTTAACAAATGTCACATCTAGTGTGTCTGCCTCTCCTGCCTCCCCCACCTCTTCAAGCTATGCCCCTCCAGACAGCAAGTCCAGCCCCCTCCTCCTCAAACTACTTAATGAAGGTCACAAGGAGGAAGAGCCTTATGATCCACTTTCAACTTCATAAAGAGTAAATATGTTTTATCTTCCTTATGGTTTTACCTAGCTTACTTTATTGTAAGAATATAATATATAATATAGGTAACACAAGAAGAGACACCAAACCAGGGACTTCAAGAGAGTTAGGAGAAAAACCATGTCTGCTGAACCAAGTTTAGAGGCCCCTAAGAATAGAGGTATAATGTGACCAAGGTAACCAATGACTAGTAGAAAGAGATAATCAGTGACCAATAGAAAAAGACAATCAATGACCAATAGAAAAGGGTAATACTGCCTGGAGGAGTAGAGGAGCCAATGAAAGACTTATAGCCAATTTCAAATCTAGGTCTACCTACTCCCTCTTCCTCTCCTTTTTCTCTCTCCTTTTCCCTCCTCCCTCTCTCTCCCTCTCTCTCCTCTTTCATGAGTCTGACCCACTTCCAACTCTCTTTGGAAGTACTTTAAACTCTCTTTGTTCTTCCTTAATAAAATCTCCTTCCCTTTGTTACCCTGAAACTTGTGCAAGTTACTTTACATCCTATTCACACTGCCTGTACTGCTCCAGTTTTATTTCCAATTTCCATCATTTTTGCTTTCATTTACCTCTGAGCCTTTGTTCAACTTTCTAGCTCAGCCTGGAATCAAACTAGGTTAACTTGGTTTGGGGAACTGGGACCCCAACATATGTTAATCCACAGTTAATGTTGGAGCTCCAGTCAACAGTAAGTTATTAGCAGTTAAGTTTTGGGGCATCAAAAGTTGTACTGAGTAGGGGCATACTCCTAACCCCCATGTTATTCAAGGGTCAATGGCATATCTAACCACTTACTTAATAGTGATATGTGGACAGATAGCAAGGCTTTCAAACTTAACATGTCCCAAACAAAACTTGATGATCCTGACTAGAACTGATGTTGAGATAATCAGCTAACTAACCACTTAGGGAAAAATAAATTTTACTTCCTACTTGCTTGTGTTATCAATAAACAAATAACATAAATTCCAGGTGAAATAATTTCAAATTTATATTCTTAAGTATTGCTTACCCTGGTTTAAATTACCCTGGTTTGGGTTTTTTCATATTTAAAATATTTATTTTATATTTAAATATAAAATATACTAAACTATACTAGAGTTTTAATATTTTAGACTTTCATATGCACTAGATGATTACTTAAACATGACCCTGAGGAAAAACCAGTAAGAGAAAATATTACTAAATTTTAATAAAAGGTTATGACAAAAATTTTTTAAAACAGTGTTTAATTGACTCATTAAAAAAGACTTCAAGTGGGGCGTGGTGGCTCACACCTGTAATCCCATCACTTGGGAGGCTGAGGCAGGTGGATCACCTGACCTCAGGAGTTCGAGACCAGCCTGAAGAAGAGTGAGACCCCGTCTCTAAAAAATAAATAAATAAATAAAAAATAAAAGATTTCAACAGGCCTAATGGCTTTAGTATATAAAGAGAACTTATAAAGCCAGACTCAGTGGCTTACATCTATAATCCAGGTACTTGGTAGGTTGAAGTGAGAAGATTCTTTGAGCCAGGATTTCCAGCCCAGCCTAGGCAACACAGAGAGACCCCCATCTCTAAAAGAGAAAGGTAAAAAATAAAAATGAATAAAGAGAATTTATAAATGACCTTACTTTTTCCAGGTATCCTCTCTCAGGAGAACACACAGGGAAGTGGGGTGTTGGATGACAGAGACACAGCCACAAGCCAAGGAATGCCTGGAGACCCTGGCAACTGGAACAGGCAAGCATAGGGTGACTAGACGTCCCGCTTTTGGTGGGACAGTCCCACTTTCTTTTTTTTTTTTTTTTTTTTTTTTTGAGACAGAGCCTCAAGCTGTCCCCCTGGGCAGAGTGCCGTGGCATTACAGCTCGCAGCAACCTCCAACTCCTGGGCTCAAGCGAGTCTCCTGCCTCTGCCTCCCAAGTAGCTGGGACCACAGGCGCCCGCCACAACGCCCGGCTATTTTTTGGTTGCAGCCGTCATTGTTGTTTGGCGGGTCTGGGCTGGGGATTCGAACCCGCCACCTCAGGTGTACGTGGCTGGCGCCTTAGCCGGTTGAGCTATAGGCGCTGAGCTGACAGTCCCACTTTCCAACAGTTTGTCCCGCATCCCACAGCATTTTTAAAAGTCCCGATTTTTGTAAAGAATGCAGGAACAGGTGGGAGAACAAGAAGGGAATATACGGTTTTTGGCTGCCATGTGGCTATTTTGCCAGAATATGAGTTTTATATTATTTTTATTAATTTTATAATGTTAAACTGTAATAATAACAAATAATTGCTGAGAAGTGATTATAGAGAACTGCTTATCAAAGTTTGCATTGTTGTCAGGCCCTGCCCTGCCCCGTCCGCCCCTCCTCCCTGCCATGTTGTCCCACCTTACTGGATGTTAAAATCTGGTCACCCTAGGCAAGCAAGGACCCTGTCCTAGAGGCACCTCAGCCTTTAACATCTGATTTCAGACTTCTGGCCTTCAGAGCTATCAAAAAAGAGATTTCTGCTGTTTAAAACTAGCTGATTTCTGGAAATTTGTTATAGCAGCCATAGGATGCTCATACAGGCTCCCATGTAACTGAATTTTCTCTCTGTGTGGGATCCTTGATCTCTGGGTATGAAGAATGAAACCACTGACAACTCTAGTAAGCAAAAGCACATTGTTTATTGAAAGATAAAGAGATAAGCAGCAGGGAGAAAGTCAGAGATTTTAGCAAGCCCAAGGGGAGACCCAGTTGGGAAGCCTGTGTGGGTCTTCTCTCTAGAGATTTATATACTGCTGTCCTTCAGGAGGGATGGAGGTGAGGGTGGCAGGGATGGAGTTGGTAATGTTGTCTAGAACTTGTCACAGTTGGCCAGAGCCTGCAGGCAGAAAATAATCCTAAAATCAGTAAAGGAATGTGGTCCTTGTAGTCCTTGCCCCAGGTAAGGCAGTGAGGTAAGCTTTCCCTACTCCAGGATGAACTGCCAAGATGAGATACAGATCTGCTTTTTTGTGACCTTCCCAGAGAATGCAGCCTGGAAAGGGCCTGTTTGTACCTAGAGATGGAGGTCTATCTAGCTCACCCAGGCCTAGAAAATGGGGGTAACTGTCCAGCCCTGAATGGGGCAACCCTGCATCACCCAGATTTCACTTTTCTGGCACATCCCCCCCAGCACTGACTTCTCCAAGGCCCACCCAACATATGCAGTTTGTGGAGATCCAGACACTCTTTCCTACAGTTCTGTGGGTGCTGGGTGAGGGGGATCCAAGCTGCCTCCTCCCTGCACAGCCCAGCTTGGTCCATAGAAATGTTTTCCCTCTGAGCTCTGACAGGGCAGGGAAAACCCAGCTCTGCAGGGTCAACCTAGATTTATCTGCAAATGCCATTCCAGTTTGCTACTTGGATAGCGTTCACTCCCCATCCCCAGACACATACACTACAGGGTGTGGACTGTGTGGACACGTCCTATTAATAGAGGGTACCAGGAAAAGTAAGGTCTAAAAGAGCAGAGGACTTCTCAAGGAGACCACAAGGATACACCTGTGAGGTCCTCTCTGTGGTGACTCAGCTCTTAGGAACTTATAGACTTAACTTCCTGGGACCTGAAAACTAGCTCTTGGTTTGGCCTCTGTAAAAGCCCATGGTTCTATAAGAGCTGGAGCCCACTTCTCCGGCTTGATTCAAACTGACCAGTGAGAAAGGTACCTGTGGGCTGGAACTTTTTGACTAGGGATAAAAAGGGAAAGACCAAGCCAGTAGGGTAGCATGGCCATTTTGATTTCTTCTATGCTGTTCTCACCCCTGGCTGAATAAAATCTTTCTTCCTCTTAAATACAGTGTTGGGTGTTCTTTCTCTCCACTGAGCCTTGTTTTCCTGCAACAGTATGGGCTTCTTCATCCTCTAACCACCAAAGGGTTTCGGTGGCAGGGGGAGGGTTCCTGCAGGAGGACAGTGATCAGGTGTTTTCCCTCATATTTCTTCCCCAGGGCATGGCGGGGGGGGGGGAGCAGGGAGTAGGGAGCTGTGTTTCTCAATTGCAGCCACAGCCCCCACCCTGTGCCTCTGCCTGTAGACACAGCATCACTGATTCTTGCTGCCCTCTCCTGCCATTGCTCCTCACAGCTCTGCTCAGCCCTACCTGGCCCTACCTGGCTGCCTCTCTCTTTCTCTTAACTCTGATGTCACCTTTGAGTGGTGTCTTCACTAGACTCTCTGTAATCACCTATTGTATGTCTGCAGTCTCTTTCCAGCCAGGACCTCGACCATTTTGAAAGCACATGTAGTGAGAATAAGATGGAGTTGGCTAGGCTAGGGCAGACATGACACAGCTGGTCTGGTTGGTTTAGGTCCTGCCTGGCCCTTCACCTTCTGTCTCTCATTTTTACTCTTCTGTAAATTTAGCTCTCACCCTAAAGATGCCTATCCTGAGTAGTTTAGTTGAATTGATTTGGAAGATTAATTTTTGAATTGGAATATTGTAATAGGTCAGTGAGTTATGCTGATTATTGTTTGGAATAAGGATTTGTGTGGTCTTTGCTTTGAACTTTAATATATAAAACTAATTTTGGAAATGGAAAAACAGAACAGTCATAGTGAGGCTATTCTCACTGTTTCCAGAATCCTAACCTTCTGACAAAGTTTGGTGGACTTATCCTCATCTCTGCATATTGGCCAGCAGTGACAGGTAGCCAGACCCTCTTTATCCGGTGACAAATTCATTGCCCTTCAACTTCAAGGAGGACACAACCAACTATCTAACTGGCACTCTAGAGGCATTCATAGATTAAAATTTGGGGGGACGGTTAAAAAAATTTATAGCATATGTTATGAGCTGAATTGTGTCTCTCCAAAATTCATGTGTTGGAGTTCTAAACTTCCAGTTCCTAGGAATGTGACTGTATTTGGAGGTAAGGCCTGAAAAAGTGGTAAGAGAAGGCTTGTGAGGTCACATGGGTGAGCTGTAATCTGATGTGGCTGGTGTTCTTCTAAGAAGAGGAGATTGGGACACAGACAAGCACTGAGGGAGAAGATGACGTGAAGACATAGGGAGATAGCAGCTGGTGCCAGCAAGCCACAGAGAGGCCTCAGAAGAAAGCAACCCTTGAACTTGGACTTCTTATCTCCAGAATTGAGAGAAAATAAATGCCTATTTAATACTCCCAAACCCTGGTGCTTTGTTAAGGGAGCCCTAGCAAACTAATATGTATGGCATTGAAAGCACATGTAGTAAGAAAAAGTTGGAGTCAGGCAGGCCTGGGCAGACATGACACAGCTAGTCTGGTCGGTTTAGGTCCTGCCTGACCTTCACCCCTTTTCTCCCAATCTTGTTGTTTGCAAATTTAGCTCCCACCTTAACCTTGTCCATCTTGAATAGTTTAGGAATTTAACTTTTAAACTGGAAATGTTGTAATAGATTGTCATTGAGTTGTGCTGTTTATTATTTAAAATAAGGGTTATTGTGGACTTTGCTATAGGAAGATTAATTTGAGAAATTAACTTCGGAATTGAAAATGTTGTAATATATTATCACTGAGTTGTACTGATTATTATTTACAATAAGAGTTAATGTGGTCCTTGCTTTGAACGTTTATGGATAAAACAATAATTTTGGAAAAGGAGAAACAGATCAGTCTTGGAGAGGCTACTACTGCTGTTCTCCAGAAACCTGGCCTTCTGATAAATGAAGTTTGATGGACCTATCCCTGTCTGTATACTGGCTGACAGTGACAGGCAGCTAGACCCTCTTTGTCAGGTAACACTTCTGGTGACCATCAAGGGACTCCTAGACTGCTCCAGTAAATGCTATGTAAGTGCGGTATGAGGTAAAGCCAAGTGGTCACCTGGACAAGGGGGCCCAGGGTGCAGTGCTTGAACACTCCTAGCAGTGCTTCTGGGATATTTCTCCTGGGAGCCTTCAGGCTCTCACACGCCTGCCATCATCATCATACACTAAGGTCTACCAGCTTTATTCTAGTTGTGGGCAGAGAACTTTAGTTCTCATCAGTTCTGGTTTTGTTCTCAAAAAATCTGGTATTTCTGTATCTAGTCAGTATCCTTAGAGCTCAGGACTCATAGTTGTGAGCTGAGAACTTTGGTTCTCATCAGTTCTGGGTTTTTTCCTCAAGAAATCTGGTGTTTCTGTATATAGTCTATATTATTGGAGCTCAGGGCTCAATCCCAAATGATAGCCCATTAGGGTATATTCTATCTAATTGGTCTCATTACGGGTACCTACCTGTAACTAAAAGGCAATGTAATTTTACTATAACACAGGATGGCTGGTGTATCATCATGACTCTGGAGAAAAATGGCCTTTGAATGGATCCTTGAATTATTATAATGATGTTACATTGTTTAAAATAACAAGTCTGGTTAAAATACTTAGGTTTGTTTCTTCTTGGTAGAATCTATGAGTTTAAAAGCAGTAATTAAAACTATTTTTATACATCTAACTTAAAGGGTATAAAAATGGTTACCTGAAAAATAACTAGGAACTATGTTAACTGCTAAGATAAGTAAGTTACATAATTAAAAGAGTAATAGTCTGAATAAAAATATATGTTTAAAAGCTGGCAAATATAAATTCTGCTTCTGTCTGTATGTCTATCTGCGTGTCTGTATATATATGTCATCTACCTGTGATACTTCACTATCAAAATAATGCAAAAGAGTTCTAATTGATTTACTTTTAAAAAAGAAAGAAAAATTTAAGTGCTTAAATTAAGTATTTTACCAGGAAAACAAAAAAGAACTCAAATCCTCCCCCCTGTTTAGGTGACTTTGGTATTCCTTGATAAATAAAACTATTTTTGAAACTGTTATTAAAGTTCAGATGTTCAAAGATTATAGAACTGCCACCTCTGTAATATTTCTAAATTTTGCTGGATTTCACTGTGAGCTTACGTTTTCAATTTTGCGCCTCTGAATTATGAGGTCAGGTAGGTGGCTGTAATGAGGCTGAGGGACATGTTCTCCTTGCATAGCCCAGCAGCTACTTGAACCCTCTAGTCTTCCTGCTTTCTGTCTTGAACTCTGCACACACTTGAACTCTGTGTCTTTAATTTATTCACTGGGTAATAAATTAAAGTCACACATAGGGCCTATCCTTTGCAGCCATCTTTGACGCCACATGGCCATGTGAGACTTAATAGGATCAAGAAGGACATCAGGGATAGTGTCTATATTTGATTTCAGAACACTTTTCAGTAACTTAAAAACTTAAAGTCATGGTTTCATAAAATGTCTGAGTCATTTTTAAGATGTAATACTTCAGCTGTTTAGACTGTTTGAGAAACTTAGTTTTTTCTCTGTCAAAGAATAAGATTTTTTTGTCTTTTAAAATCTTCTAATTATCAGTTTGACTAAGAGAATGACTATAGTAAACTGTGACTCTGTTTTGTGAAAAGTAGCTGGGTTTTTTTTTTTTTTTTTTTGGTAAGAGAGATTAAACAGAAAGGAACATGACATTGTGTAAGAAAGGGTCTTGTGTGGTAAATTTTGTCCTAAAACAGAATGACTGGTTATTTAAGAAAAGTGTAAAAAAAGACAAAATAAAGTTTAGCATGTTTGTAGATTGTGCCTGTTGAATAGAACTCATAAGAGGAAATTGGTATGGGAATTTGCATGTGATCCAGTTGGCTATGATTTATAAAATTTGGTTACCTGTGTCTCTCTAATTTAAAAATCACACTACTGAGACATCAAAGACTGAAAATAAAAGATTATTCAGAAACATGAACGAAAGAAAATGGAGTCCAGGTTCTGTGTGGGCCACGTGGGCCTTGGTTTCCACCTGGTTACAGGTGAGCTGAGTTTGAGAAGGAAGTCAACACATGGGTTAAGGTGGATGGGGATTTAAAGGGTCAGAAGGGTAGGGATTGGCACATTCCCTCTTTCATAGGTGGGACATTCTATGCATTCATTTATTCCTGGGTGGGTCTATTTGGGTAGGTTGGTTCTGTTTGGGTGGGTCCCTCCATTTGACATTATCAACTACAAAAAATATTTTTAATACCTTTTAAGTGACTGGCAATAACACAGCAATCCCTGTGTTGTCTGTATTAAGGTTTTGGCTAAATAACTAAAATGACTGAACTTTAAAAGGGTTAAGGTTTATACCCATATAACCTCCTGTATTGTCTTTATAATCTTTTGACTAGTAATCCTTTTAAGCGTTTGGTATTTGACAAACCTGCAAAATCAAAACTCTAAATTCAATCTTTTTGAAATATTAAGACCACTAAAAGTCTAAGAAACACATATTAGAGTTAGAGTTAAAGTGGTATAGGAAATATTGAAATATTGTCAAATCTGAAATGGTGGTTAATTTTCTGTGGACTATGTTTGTATATATACATATGTTCTAATATTATAAAATATTGACATGTCTTAGTGTATGTTATCAGTGTAATTATTGCTTCCTCTCAGAAGTGGTTTTGTTTTTTTTTTTAATTGGCTAAGTCCAAAGTTTGTCCTTCAAGGAAAGTAATGGAAAGGCTGACAGGTTCTCTTGAATACAAATTTCTGATAGCTTTCAAAATTACATATCACCAGACTGAAAGCAAACTTCCAGGACCTAAGTTAGAAAGCTAACATGTCCATGAGTATTGTTAATCTAAACTCAAATAGAATAGAAATAAATTACATGGGACTGAGCTGATTTTATAACTTTTTGTTTGAAACACTGCTGATTCTTTCTGTGTTCTGTTTTCCTGAAGTCAAGAAAACACATTTTTGCCTTTTGAGCTATTAATAGCTTTCAGCAATGTATATACTTTACAACAAAAAATTAAAACATTTATTTTTCTCTATCTTTGATTTCTCCAGAATTTGAAAACTATTTATAAGTATCCTTAATTTCTGACAATACAGTTATTTGCATAATCTGTTTTCTTCTATAAGACACAACAAAAAGACGCTAGTTATTTTACCAAGGCTTTGACTGGAATGACATTTTCCAAAGTGTTCAGACTGCATTAAAGAATTAAGGTTGACTTCATAAAGTTCAATAAAAAGCCTGTTAGAAAGACTGGCCAGATACTTCATCAGTAATATTCCTTGGTCTGTGGTGAGTAAAGAATGTTACTTTGTCACATTCTAACTCAGAGTTCCTGGCTTTTCAGGAACTCTGAGTTACTTTGCACCTCAACAACAAGAGGAATTTACCCAATACATACAGGTATATAATAGCACAGATGAAACCTTGGATTGCAAGAGGGTTTCAAGTCTAATCCGAGATTCCTTATAAAACATTCCAGCAAAGCCAATTTTAAAAGGAAGGCCTATCAAGTAGCTAATAATTATTCTTACTGCACCTTATGCAAATAATCAGACCCAGTATACTAAGAATGCAGTTTCTTTTGGCAAGTAAATTGATTCTGCTGTAATTTTTCTTTAATAAAATGGGAAATTAGATAAAAATATAGTTTTAAAATAAGAAACTATGGCCCACCTGTGTTAAATGCTGGCCTTATCTGCATTGCTGACTCATAAAATGATACACAGCTGTTAAACCAAACTGATCTATTCATAAGACTAAGACGGCCAAAGGGTTAGAATTATATACAGTGGTCAGATTTGCTCCAATTTGTTTTTACTTTCTGCTTCTTAGTCCTGAGATAACATTTCAAGTTTTAATATGTAAAATCATGTAATTTCAAAGTGGGCACTAAAACAAATTAATTAAAAATATTTACCCCAAAGTACGTGTCTCTGACATATTTTGAGATGGTTGCTCCAGAAAATAAATAAATAAAAAGTGAAAAAGCTAATATTTTAATTGTCAAAAAGGAAAATGGGGGGCAGTACCTATGGCTCAAAGGAGTAGGGCGCTGGCCACATATGCCGGAGGTGGTGGGTTCAAACCCAGCCCTGGCCCAAAACTGCAACAACAGCAAAAAAAAAAAAAAGAAAATGGGTGATTTTGTGACAAGAAAGTCGCTAAGCATGACCTATTAATTACACTTGAGTAATAGAAGCAATACAATATTCCTAAAGTCTCTGAGCAGGGATGGCAAAGAGTCAGGCATGCAAGGAAGGCATAATCCTGCCACCACTCCCAGATTTCCAAATTGCCAAATGTTAATTATATTTATTATTTGAAGGCCTTTAAGTGGAAAAAGTAAGATGATCTCTTTCCCCAATGCTGAAAATTTTGATTTATCAGGAGCAATATCCTATGGACTTATTTTCTTTTTTGCCATAAATTCTCACTGACCATTCACAAAACAACTCAAACATTTCCTCTTGTACATAAGTATGAACCGATCCCCTGCCTCCCATTCTAGGTGAGCCACTGTTTGTCTTTTCCAAGCCCATTCTTCAGGTTAGGGTCATGAGAATATGATATGGTGTCTTTATGGGAATGAGCTCTTATCCTGACCCTGTGCTGTAAACTCAGGCTGACACTCATGGTAAGAGGCATCCTGCCACTTTCATGAAAAACTTTTGGGTCTCCAGCCCCATTTCCATCTCCCTCTGAATGTGTCCTCCCCTCTTTGTTCACTCAGCTCCTCCTCCACTTCTCCACCTTCTGTTTCTATTCCCTAGGCCCAGGCTGCTGTGACCCTCTGCAGGACTTTCTGCACCTCCCAGAGCTCTAGACAGCTCCTCTATGAGCCCACCTCTGGGCTCAGCCTACTTGAAGGCTTCCCTGCCTAGCCTCTGGCTTCCCTCATGTGGTCCCGAACATGGTCTCTCACAGTGGGCACAGGGACCTCTTGACACTTTCCTGGGCAACAGTCTGCAGTTAGTTCAATTAGATAGTTTATGTGTAAGAGTTTTTCTAAGAATTAAATTGCCAGGTAATAAGATTGCACATTCTCAATCTAACTAGATGTTGCCATTTTTTTCTTTAAAATAGTTATACAAATGTATACTGCCTGAAGCATTGTAAGAGTATTTCAATTATTATGCTTGACAACCTTAGTATCACTAGACTTTCAATTTTTCCAAATGTTGGCTGTGAAACGCTGGCTCGTTGTGGTTCTAATTATCAGTTTCTATATTGCTATTAAGGTTAAATATCTTTTATTTATTTTTTTCTGTTTTTTTTTTTATTAGATCATAGCTGTGTACATTGATACTATCATGGGGTACAGTGTGCTATTTTTTTTATTCTCAGAGATATGAAAATCTGAAGGAAATATCTTTTATACATTTATTGACCATGTGGGTTTCCTCTTTTTAAAAATTCTGCTTTACATCTTTTTGGATGTTTGTCTTTTCTTTTTCAGTGATGGAAATTCTTCATAGCCTGTTGTACTAGTGACATTATTAATATATGCATTTATTGTAAATGCCTTCAGCCAATATCCCTTGTATTTTTACTTTCTTTATGGCATCTTTTAATGAACAGATGTTTTAATTTTAATACAATCCAATCTATCAATCTTGTCTTGAAATATTTTGGGTCTTGTTTTAGAAAATCCTTCCTTACCTCAGTGTCATAAACATCTTCCATGTTTCTCTTAATGTTTCTAAATTTTGCCTTTGACATCTTGTTTTAATTTCTCAATTAAATATGAATGGAGCAGAGCTGGGTATGGTGTATTCCCAGCAACTCATATATAAATGGGGCAAATGCTCCAGTTAAAGTACAAAGTTCAGAATTTATTTATTTATTTATTCATTCATTCATTTATTTTGAGGCACAGCCTCACTTTGTTGCCCAGGTTAGAGTGTCATGGCCTCAGCCTACCTCACAGCAACCTCAAACTCCTGGGCCCAAGTGATCCTCCTGCCTCAGCCTCATGAGTAACTGGAACTATAGGCACTTGCCAGAACATCCAGCTAATATTTTTCTATTTTTAATAAAGACTGGATCTTGCTCTTACTCAGGCTGGTCTTGAAATCCTGAGCTCAAGTGATCTTCCTACCACTAATCTGTCTTTTCTGATGATATGACTTTATATAAAGGAAAAACATATAGACTCTACCAGTGAACTGTTAGAACTAATAAATGAACTCAGTAAAGTTGCAGAATACAAAATCAACATACAAAAATAAGTAAACTCTTTTATATACTAATAATAATGTACCCCAGAAAGAAGTCAAGAAAACAGGTCCACTTACAATACCTAAAAAAAAAAAATTAGGCATACATTTAACCAAGAAGGTGAAAGACTGTACACTGAAAATTATAAACTTTGGTGAAAGAAGTTTAAGGAGAGTACAGGTAAATGGAAAGGTCTCCTGTATTCATAGACTGGAAGAATTAGTGTTGTTAAAATGTCCCTGCTACTCAAAGCTATCTACAGATTCAGTGTAATCCCAATCAAAATTCCCATGACATTTTTCATAGAAATAGAAAATAAAAATCCCAAAACTTGTATGGGATCATGAAAGACCCCAAATAGCCAAAGTTATCTTGAGTGAAAAGAACAAAGCTGGGGGCATCACAGTAAATGATTTCAAAATCTACTACAAAGCTAAAATAATCAAAACATCATGGTATCAGTATAAAACATGAGTCAACAGAACAGAATACAGAGTTTGGAAATAAATCCACTCTTTTGTGTTCAATTAATTTTCAAAAGGACAAGAAGTCACCATGGAGGAAAGGGAGTTTTGTCAACCAACAGTGTTGAAAAACTGGAAATCTACATGCAGAAAAATAAAACTGAACCCTTATCTCATATCATATAAAAAATAAACTCGAAATGGGTTAAGATTTAACTTTAGGCTTGACGCCTGTGGCTCAAGCGGCTAAGGCGCCAGCCACATACACCTAAGGTGGCGGGTTCGAATCCCCAGCCCGGGCCGCCAAACAACAATGATGGCTGCAACCAAAAAATGGCCAGGCGTTGTGGCGGGCGCCTGTAGTCCCAGCTACTTGGGAGGCTGAGGCAGAAGACTCACTTGAGCCCAGGAGTTGGAGGTTGCTGTGAGCATGATGCCATGGCACTCTACCCAGGGGGATAGCTTGAGGCTCCGTCTCAAAAAAAAAAAAAAAAAAAAAAAAAAGATTTAACTTTAAACACATGACCTGAAATCCTAAAGCAGTAGAAGAAAATGTACGGGAAGACCTTTTTGACATTGGTTGGGCAATGATTTTTGGATTTGACCCTAAAAGCACTAGCAATAAAAAAAAAAACGGATGGGATTACATCAATTTAAAATGCTTCTGCACAGCAAAGAAACCGATTAGCAAAGTGAAGAGGCAACCTACTAAATGGGAGAGGGGATTTGCAAACTGTGCATCTGATAGGGGTTCGTATATAAAACACATATGAAATTCACACAATTCAGTAGCAAAAACCAAGTAATCTAATTAAAAATGGCAAAAGGCCTGAGTAGTACTTCTCTAAAGAAGACATACAGATGGTTAATAGGTATATGAACAAGATGCTCAACATTACCAATTATTACAGAAATGCAGATCAAAATCACAGTGAGATAGCACCTCACACCTGTTAGAATGGCTATTATAAAAAAGACAAAAAATAAAAGTTGGTGAGGATGTGGAGAAAAGGGAACCCTTGCACCTTGCTGGTAGAAATATAAATTGGCACAGCTGTTACCAGTTAAGAGTGTGTGGTCATCTGGAGAACAGTATGGAGGTTTCTAAAAAACTAAAAATAGAACTGCTGTATGACTCAGCAATCCCACTGCTGAGTGTATTTCCTAAGGAATGAAATTAGTATGTCAAAGAGGTGTCTGCATCCCATGTTCACTGTGGCATTAATGTCAATAGTCAAGGTATAGAATCACCTGAAGTGTCCACTGACAGATGAGTAGATAAGGGAAATGTGGCCTGTATAATATATAGTATAGTACATACTCACTGGAATGTTATTCAGCTTTAAAGAAGCAGGAAATCTTGTCATGTATGACAACATAGGTGAACCTGGAGAACATCATATTAAGTGAAACAATCCAGGCGTAGAGAGACAAATCCTGCGTGATTCATTATATGTGGAATCTAAAACATTCTAACTCATAAAAGCAAAGAATGGAATGGTGGTTACCTGGGGCTGGGGCATGGGGATAATAAAGAAATATTGACCAGAGAGTACAAAGTTTCAGTAGAGCAGGATGGATAAGTCCTGGAGAATGTGCAGATTGATGACTATAGTTAATACTATTTGTATGGTGACTGTAGTTAATACCAGTTGTATGCTTAAAATTTCCTGAGTGTGGATCTTAAATGTTCTCAACGCACCCACGTAAACCTATGTGAGATGATGGCAATATTAACAAGCTCATGTTTTGACCATTTCACAATGTATACAAATGTCAAAACTAAATCATGATGTATACTGTTAATATATGCAATTTGTATTTATACTTCAGTGAAGCTGGAAGAAAAAGATAATGCCTATTCTAATGTTTCTTTTTTCTAAATTCTGTTTTCTTACTATCATTGGTGTTCTTCAGCTTCACATGGTGTGTCTAGGTAGAGATTTCTTTTTATTTATCCTGGTTGGAATTTATTTATTTATTTAGTTTCTCCTGGTTGGAATTTAAGTACTTAAATGCAGGTAGTGGTTCTTTGTGGGAAATTCTTGGTGTCTCTTCAAATAGTATTGCTTGTTCTACACTCTTCTCTCTCTGTACTTCTAAAATACCAGTTGAACATCTATGGATGTTCTCACTGTACTTTCCATTTCTTTCTTTGTCTTTCATATTTTATACAAAATGAATGGTGAAGAGGCATTAACGGAGCTAAGCTGGGAAGGTGGAAGACTATTTCAGAGGGAAGAGTACGCAGGTAACTGGGAAAGGTGAGAAAGAAGGTGTGTGTGGCTGCTGCCCCAGCAGAGGCGTGAGGTGAGGCTGGTGACGTACACAGGGACAGACTGTTCAGGGCCTTTAGTCAAAAAGCAGTGGGAAACCAGCGTAGGGTTGGTGTGATGGTGACACAGTTAGGTGGGGGTACTGAAAAAGTCAGAGAATACATGAAAGAATGCAACAAGATGTCAGGAAACTAATTAAGAAGCTATTGTCAAGCCCAGGCAAGAAATGCTGGCTCGTGCTACCTTGTTGGTAGCCAAGACCAAGAGGAGTGGATAAAATGAGAGACATTTAAGAGACCAAGTTCAACAGAAATTTGTACTTTGGAAGTTCTGGCTGCTATATGAAGAATGAAATAGAAGTAAACGGCGTATGGTGTTAGAGAACGAATAAGACATGTTATTATTTTCAAACTGTATATTTAGGGACTCTCAAATCATCAACTAAAAAGCATTTGAATAAGTAAGATTGTTCAGTAACCCTGTAGTTTCCTGTTCCATTTATTTTCTCTCTCACTTTCTTCTCTCTCCTCAAACCACCACCATCTTTTCTGCTTTCTCAATCTCCTAACACCCTGATTTACCGGTCCTAGACATGATTTCTGTTCAGAGGAAAACTAAAAGCAATCAGAAGAGGATTTTCCCGTGCTCCCCCGCCACACCTGCCCCTTCCTGTATGGACATAGATCCCCTTGGGCTCCATCTCTTCTCCTGTCGCTGGAGATGAGTTGTCCTCATGGGGGCTCAGTCCCCCCCACCACCTTGCTCTGGCTTCTACTTCTTTTCTCTTTGTTCTCAGCATCATCTCTGTCTGTTCTCTCAATTTATCTGTATTAACATAGAAATGTGGCCCAGTTGTTTCCATTTAGAAAAATCCTGCTGGACTGCACGGACCCACCCTCCTGCTGCCCCACGTCTGGGCTCCACTCGCAGCATCACTGCTCAGAAGAGTTGTCCACCCCCGAGGTCTGCAATTTCTCCCTGTCATTCTCTCAAACACACTCAACAGGGTCACTTTCCTACTTCATCACAAACCCACTCTGAGTAACGTCTTAAGTGATATTTTGTAGCTAAATCCACATGGGATCAGGGTCAGTGACTGAAGGACATGGGGAGTGGACAGCCACCTGCTTGTCTCAGGGGCAACGAGCACCCGCCTGGGTTCAGCTTGAAGCACATTTCTGGTTGAAGACAGGCAAGTTCTCTCTCAGCTGTGCTCCTGCCTCCCCTGCTTCCCTCACACTCTGAGGACTGTCAGTAGTCACTCAAGCAAATATCTGGTCAGGCGCCACTTCCAGACAGCCCGTCCTAGGACAATCGCTCTTTGCCTCATCGCCAGATGCTCAGAGATAGCCCTTCCGTATCTATGTCAAATATTAAACTTTATTCCTTATAATAATTAACCTTTATCAAGATGCCAGTCTAGCACATGTCTGAAATTTTTGGAGGTAGTTAAGAAGTTCTGCTTAGGTCTTTCTGTCTCCCTGACCTACTTAGCAACACAATTTCACTAAGATGGGAAAATTTCACTTAAAATTATAATGAGTCTACAACCCAGTCTCCAATAATTAACACTGGCCCATGGAAGGTAGTCTATAAATGTTTTTGAGTGAAGGAATCATTAAATTGAGCCTGCTGGTAGACTTTGTCCACATGCCTGGAGGTGGTATTGTTAGTGTCTTCTCCCAGCAGAATCCCTCACTTTGAGTAGATGTTGACTCCTGCTTCTGCACAAGCAGGACACAAGCCAAACACACAAAAAACTCTTCTCCCAGCTAAAAAGCTTCTTAAGAATGCAAGAAACAATCTAGCTCGAGTGTTGTCACAAAACAGCGTCTCAGCAAAAACCAGTTTCTGATGTGGGAGATCCCCGTGGCTGGAGGGAATCTTCCTGGCCATTCACTGGGGTCACATTGTGTTCTTGTTTTCTGCTGGGGAGAGGCCGTGCAAAGGTGGACCCAGTGCAGTCACGCAGTCGGGTTTGGTAAACCCATTTATCTTGCAATGGTAAAAATTTGTGACTGGTAAAAAGCTTTTCTTTCATATTTATGTATCATCACGCCTTCTAATTTCCATTCCTTGCTCTAAATTCTACCACTTGGGGCAACATTGAACACGTATAATTCCTCTTCCGTAGGATGGTTTTATGCTGTTGGAAAATAATTATCCTACTTGTTCTGAGTTCTCTGATACAGATTTTTCTGTCCTGTGAGAATCCAGCCCCTGCGAGGTGCTCTGGCTCCTGTCTCCTCTGGCTTCTCAAGGGCTTCTCTTCCCTGTCTCTGGCCCCTGGTCAGTCTCTCCCTCCCGGGTGCATCTCCTATTAGAACTGTGCCTCATCTGGAAGAGTGCTCCCCAGTTCCATCAGACCCAACATCTCCCTGTTTCATAATAAAAAAATTTTTTTTTTGGAAACAGTCTCATTATGTCACCCTCGGTAGAATACCATGGTATCACAGCTCATGGCAACCTCAAACTCTTGGGCTTAAGCAATTCTCTTGCTTCAGCCTCCCAAGTAGCTGGGACTATAGGAGCTTGCCACAACGCCTGGCTATTTTTTGGTTGTAGTTGATATCATTGTTTGGTAGGCCCAGGCTGGGTTCAAACCCAGCTCTAGTATATGTGACTGGTGCCCTAGCTGCTCAGCTACAGGCACTGAGTCCATAACAAATATTTTGTAATTCCTCTTTTTCTTTTCTAAAATAAAGTTCATTAGGCCAAGTGCAGTGGACCACTCATGTAATCCTAACACTCTGGGAGGCTGAGACAGATGCATAACTTGAGCTCAGGAGTTCCAGACCAACCTTAGCAAGAACAAGACCCCCATCTCTAATAAAAACTAGTGGGGCATTGTGGCAGGAGCCTCTAGTTCCAGCTACTTGGGAGGCTGAGCAAGCGGATCGCTTGAGACCAAGAGTTTGAGGTTGCTGTGAGCTGTGATCTCATAGCACTCTACCCAGGACAATAGAATGAGACTCTGTCTCAGAAAAGAAAACAAAAATTGTTGACTCTACAACTTACTTATACAGCTAGTGAAAGTATTAATAAAATGCCTTAGCAATGACAAAATTGAGAAATAAAAGGAAGGCAGTTTGTAATAGGGTCCTATGTTTTAATATGTAAACGCTTAGAACATGAGATAAGTGGCTTCTGAAACGGCTTCCAGCTAAATGACCCCTTGGGTCATTCCTTCCTTCTTAGTGTGTATTGAACCTAGTAGCTGCTTCTAATGACTGGAATACAGCAACAGGGATGCCATGTCACTTCCCAGGTTATATTATGAAGAATCGTGGTTCTCTTTGCCGGTCTGTCTGTCTTTCTGGATCATCTTGCTTAGTCTGATGAGTGAGCCGCCAAATCGAGAGGCTCATGTTGAAACAAACCACATGCAGCCTCTGGCCGGTTGCCCACAGGGAACCGAGGCCTTCAGTCCAAAAGCCTGCAAGAAACTGAATCCTGCCACAACCCCATGAGGGAGCTTAGAAGGGGATCTGTTTCCCACTGCAGCTTGCGATGAGAATGCAGCCCCGATTGATGTCCTGACGGCAGCCTTATCAGAGACCCTGACCTGACCTACAGAAACCGGGAGATAGTAAGTGTTGCTGCTGTGACCATTTGACTTATTTTCTTACACATCGGAGGGCTGATATGCTGACTCCGTAACAAGGTTTCAGGGAGTGCGTGTCACACGAGCATGAAAACCCAGTCATCACTCTTGTGAACGACAACAGGGTCAAAAAATGTCATTGTTTTAAACCACTGAATTTTAGGATAATTTGTTATCCTGCAATAAATGGCTAATATAATCCCCGATGAAGTAGTGAGATGCTTGCATCTACTTCTGGGTAATTATTAATATTTGGATTTGAGAGAAATGAGATCAGAAGTCATTCTGAATAGAGAGTTCAGGACAAGGAAAGCAGAGAGCTGAGTGGACACTGGATCAAAAAGTTGTCTTGTTGAAAGTAGTTTGCAGATAATCAGAGTTGTTCCAAACAGCCCCCTTGCAGCTGTGATCTTCATGTCACATGTTCTAAGTTAAAAATCTTCATTTGCAATAAGATCTATCCTTATCGCTTTACTCTCTAGAACAAGCCCTGAGATCTGTTTATAGATCCTTAATGTTTTCCTAGACAAAGGGTGTAATCTCCCTGCCCCCCACACAGGGTATAAAATAAGAGGCTAAAGCAAATATTCTTTTTTTTTTTTTTTTGAGATAGAGTCTACTCCTTGGTAGAGTGCCGTGGCGTCACAGCTCACAGAAACCTCTAACTCTTGGGCTTACTTGATTCTCTTGCCTCAGCCTCCCAAGTAGCTGGGACTACAGGCACCGGCCCCAAGGCCTGGCTATTTTTTTGTTGCAGCTGTCATTGTTTAGCAGGCCTGGGCCCAGTTCAAACCCGCCTGCCTCGGTGTATGTGGCTGGTGCCATAACCTCTGAGCTATGGGTGCCAAACCCGAAGCAAATATTCTTAACTGAAGTGGATAAATGAAGAACACGTGAGTCAAATGTTGCAACCTGAATGTTTCTCCACCAAAATGTATACGCTGAAGCCTCAACACGAATGTGACTGCCTTTGGAGACAGAAGCTATAGAAAGCCAGTTGAAGCTAAATGGCGTTGTGTGGTTGGGGCTGAGATCCCGCAGGCTTAGTGTCCGTACAGGAAGAGCAGAGAGTTCTTCCTTCCTCCCCAGCCCAAGCACACACAAAGAAGACCGCCTGGGAGTGGCCAGACAGCTGCGGACCACAGGCCAGGAAAAGAGACCTTGGAATAAAATGTAACTCTCCAGCACCTTGATCGTGGGTTTCTGGCCTCTAGAACTGTGAGAAATAAATTTCTGTTGTTTAAGCCACACAATCTATGGTATTTTGTGCAGACCAGGGCAACAGGTAACAGACCAAGGCTGTTCAAGTAGCTAAAATGAGGAAGTGTGGTTATCTCATAGATGAGTGCAGCGTTACTTATTATTTTTAAGTGCAGGGACCAATTAGTATTTTCTTGGGCACGATATTGGTCAGTGTGGTGATGGAGGGGCATAGAAAACAAAGGTCCTCCTTGCAACCCCACCTTGTTATAGAGAGCACGTCCAGTCCCACTTTGGGATGGGACTTAGGACAGTTGTGCAGGAAGAGGAATATCTTCCCCTTGCAGACTGCTCTGTGCACGGCAGGGTATCTGACTACCCCGTCTCTGACTACCAAGTTCCAGTAGTTCCCCTTTAATGATCTGACAATCAGAAATAGTCCCATAAATTTTCAAATCTTCCTTCTGAGCTGTGGCTCTTCCATTGAAAATCATTCCTCTATTATTTCTTTAAAATTCATCATCAGCTCCTGTCACCTCCACTGTCAAAACAACTCCCGCCATTCACACATGATTAGTCCCTGTCTGTGAGCAGGACTCCCCCCTCAGCTCAGGGAAAGTCACTTGAGACTTAATCCTAAATCAATCTGCTCTGTATTCATCCATGACAATGGCTGGACATGTCTCAGTCAGGGCCAGTGACACATATTGGAGTCTTTGTTTACAATCTTGGGCAAGAAACCCTGTCTTCCCAGCCACCTTGGAGGCAGAGAAAGCCAGTCTGGAGCTTCTGTAACCATTTTGCACGTTGTGGCGCCTCTACTGACGTTCAAACCAGTGGGGCGCAGTGTGCCTTGGGTTCTCTCTGTGCGATACAGAGAGGACATGAAGTAAATTTGGGAGGAGGAAACTATATTTCTGCTTTCTAGTTGGGTTAGGGGATACCTGAGAGCATGGTGTGGGAGGAGCTCACATACGCAATCTATGAACTTTTTACTTTCATATAATACAGAAGGTGCCAAAAATGGATACGCATTTTGAAAGATGTTATCTATGTATTACTTTTCAAAGTGGGTTTGAAGGTGCCGTTTCTGGTCAAGTGTACCTAGACAAGCTACGCACATCCTGTTTACCTGCAATTTGTACACTTTTGGGGAATGATTGATTTTATTTCCAACAGGATCTCTTAAAATACGTATACGTTGTTTGGCGCTCCTGTATTTTCACTGCACTTCCTTAATCCCTGAACCAGCTATGTGTTCCTAAAGCTGCATCTTGTACCCTTGGAGGAGGGAAGCGGGGGAGGGAAACGAGGTTAACACACAGGTGCAGGAAAATATTTTACATCCCAATTATTTAGTTTATTGAATAAATGCTCTAGAATGTGATCTTCATAATGGCGAGATTTTCCACCTGTTTTGTTTATTGCTATATTCCTAGTGCCAAGGACAGTTTCCCTAAGCCTTGGTTTCCTGATTTTCTATTTGCCACCTAAACAGTATTTATTAACATCCACCCCTTTCTGTTTTCTAACTGTTTATAATGGAAATGTTCAAATCTATACAAGGTAGAGAAAATATAAATGAACCTCTATACCATCACTCGACTGCACAATGATCATGGCAACACATATTCACATATACCCACCTTCACTCTCTCTCCGAGCCCCTCTATTTACGTTATGTTAAAGCAAATTCCAGAAAACTTCTACACACCTTTTTACCAAGTCCTGCCCTGAGGTAAAGGGAGCGGGTCTTTATCACTCCACCACCCACTGGTCAGTCAGGAGTCAGAGCTGCTCCCCAGGGAGGGAGGATGACCTTGGAGGAGGCTCCCACCTGATGCATGCAGATGTGAGTAGCCCACCACAGTGCTGTTACGTTGCCCCTTCTGCTGTGTGCCCATTACTTCCATAGAGCAGGTTTGGGGTTCCACTTCTGTAAGACTTTGCTTACTCTCTATCTCCTAGTCCATTTAGCACTGCTGTGACAGAAGACCTGTGGCCATGCCATTTATAAAGAGAGGGTAATTAGCCTCCGTTGACTGGATAGTCCAAGATCACAGCACTGGCATCTGCCTGGGGAGCACCTCGTGCTGCATCTGAACATGGGGGAGAGGCAGAAAGGAGGTGGGTGTGTGCCAGGAGGACCACATGCGAGCGGCAGCCTCACACCCTAACAGCCCACTCCCACAGGAATGCATCCATTCCTGCAAGGACTAACTCAGCCTCAAGAGAGAGTAACCCGTCCTAAGGACCTGATCACCTCTTGAAAGCAGCACTTGCCAGCCCCACTGCATTGGAAATTTTGGTTCCAACACAAGTTTTGACAGACACTCAGACCACAGCAATCTCCTTTCCTAGTGTGTTCTAAGAGGAAGGTTAATGGGATGAACCACAAATTCTGCAGCTGATCTAAGTCATCGTCCTCTCCTCTGCTACCAATTCTTGGGTCCCTCTGCCATCAGTTGACACCTCTGCAGATATAGGTACGGATATGCTAAAGTGGCCTTCATTTCTGAGAAGGGTACACGCCTTGCCACAATGCTCTTCTTAGGTGATGGCTGCTGCATTTGTCCATTTACTTTTAATACTGCTCAAGAGAATAACCGAGACCACCCAGTAGATTGCTTAGTACCTGCCTGGCCTTACTGTGCACAGGCACCCCTCTCCTGAGAATAAGGTTCAACTCTCCTGCCAGGATAATCACTCTTTCTTATGCCTGAAGGACTTATGGCATAAAGAGACTGAAATGCCTGAGCAGAAGCCATTGCTTGAATTAATAGATCTCTTACTGTGACCTCTGCCTGAGTTATTCCCTCTCTGGGCATGAGGCCCTCTGTGTCTGCAGAGTCTAGCGTTACAGGGATGATTAATGATAAGGGAGGCCACTCCTTCTACTTCTTGGTTCCTGTATCCAAGAATCTATTGATTTTTAGCATATACTTGGTCCTAGAGAATTATCACTCATCCTCACAGAGTACTGTCCCCATGCTGAATTCCGGGCTTCATCTCCACAAGGCCTTTCTAACAGACCTCTAGCCTCTGGCTATGAATAGAGTCAGTAGATCCTGTGGTCATGTGCTGCCCCCCCCTTTGATGTGATGCAGTGTTCTTGATGTGGTGCAGTTATGTGGGAATGCAATGTCAGGGGACCACACACCATGTTAGCCCTCTGATATTGATCTGGGCTAAGGAAGAAAAGGTTAATCTATACCCAGAATGTGTCAATTCTAGCCATGATGTGTCACTGTCTCTTGTTAGGGGAATACTGTAGCCAACTTACCACTAAACGATTAATCACTCTCCATGAAGACAGTACAAAACTGGGGCTCAGGCTTTGTGTCTGGGGCTGACCACTTGGACATTTGGCAGCAGCTGCTATGTCAGCATTGGGGAGCATGAGTCTGTGCTTTGAACCCACAGAGGGTCTCCACATTTGTCCCCAGGGCTACCCTGGTCATACCTAATTGTGCTAGAATTGGAGTAGCCAGTGACAGAGGATGGCTGGTGTCCTTTGTCTCTGCTTATAACTAATCAGATGTATACCTCCATCTCACTGTGGGTTATGTTTGGGGCTCTTTGACCTTGTGACTTGGTGAATTTGAATCCAATTCACAGTAAGCAATTCTAGTTACATGGTACTCTAAGTACTGCGGTCAGGGGCTTGACCTCTAGCAGAGCCTAGTAACATACCAACCGCTGGTTTTCAAGTGGATTATCATTCTCACTGCAGATCTCACATAGTCACATGGTCTCTCCCCAGACCCGTAAGGGTGTACATTGGATTCTGATGAGGTTATCATACATTCCATGTAGAATCTTTTCTTGTGATAGAGACTTCAAATGCCATAGGGCCAGCCAGGTCATGTGGTCAAAACCACAAATCCTCTTATATCACAGCCTAGGCAGGCCTGGCCCAGAGCCATTTCCTTATCTGGGATTTACGCAAAGCTGTCAGTCTTTGGTGTTGTCTGGATGGTGGACTAGAGCAGGACTTCACATCCAAGTGTGAAATATGTGGTCTTCAGAAATTGAAGAGACTCTCACTGTGTTTCCTTCTTAGTGGTGATGTAGGAAGTCATAATCTGTCCTTTACTCTGGAAAAAAGAAATGCTCCAACTTCTCCAGGCTACTGATTTCCAGCAAATGTCATGGATCCATGTGGCAGGTCTCTGGTTCACAGAGCGCCTCATGAATGCTCTGAAGAGCACGTGCCTTTGCAAAGCCTCCCAGGTGCTTGCTACTTCTTGCTCATCCAGTATAAGATAACACCACTGATGCAGTGACCCAGCGTGATGCTTTCTACAGTGTCCCCATGTCACCGGCCCCTTCTTATATTATGATGGCAGGCAGGACACTTTGTTGTGTGTCCCAGGAAGATGTGAACTGTGCCTTGCCCTCCTCGGTCTTCTCTGGTAAAGATCCTGCTCTGGGACACCTGCCATCGGGCTTATTATCTGATGAGCCTGTTGTGGTCGACTGTCGTCCTCTGGTACCTGTCTGGCTTTTGTCGGGTGCAAGCTGGGTTATGGTGGTGCGTATCAATGCATATCCTTTATGTGTTTAAGGGTAGCACTAATTTCTCTCATTCTTCGAGGGTCCCGATCATTTCAATTCACTGTGTCAGCCAGGGGAGCCATTGCAGAGCCTCTCACTTGGCATTTCCCAGCATGATAGAGTGAGAACCATCATGTACTTCAGACGTTGAGGAATCTACGTGAGTGACTTCCAAGTACGTCCATTCCAGTTGCACACTTGGGAGGCAGAGAAATGACCACTGGATGGTCCACGGACTCAGTGCCCTGCTGCAATCCAGACCAGGGCTCAAATTCCAATTGTTTCTGGTCCACATGCACCCCACTCCACAGGGGGACCCCAGTGAGTCTTGAGTTCTCAGAATATAAATATCAGCTCAGACCCTGTGGCCAACATTTCTCTAAATGTTTGTGTATTGTGCTTCTCCTGTATACAGTTGCCTGAATAAATGACCAAAGGTCCTTTTGGCAAAGGGCTACTGAAATCACTACTGTATTTACTTGCCACGGGAACTCCTGGGGATCTGTCCTCTCCTTTTATTTGTGGGTTCTGGTCAGAAAACTGGCTCAAGGATTAAGATTTGTTTTATCCCTTCTTCCGTCATCTATCACTTTCCTTAGTAGGAGCCATAATTTTCTCCAAAGTTCCAAGAGTCATCTGAGCAGCTTGATGAAAACATCTCCCAGAGTCCTCGAAAGGGTGGCAAATCATGTCACAGTAGCCTGCTGCCGAATAAATAAACTCGCCCTTACCCAACTTTACGTTCTTCTGCTTTGATTCATTACCCTCAGGGTCCGGTCCCTTAAACACTCTCTGTACTGCCTTTGTCCAGTACGGCCTGCTCTGTCCTGCGGCCTCTTGGGAATATGTTCCCTATCTTCCCCCTGCAGGCTCAGCGCTGGCCTCCGTGGGTTGCGTTCACCTGACTCTAGTTACTGGCTGGTGAGAGTGAGAGTTAGGGAGCTTGTGGCAGGTCCCCAGGTCCGGGGTCGTCTTGCAATGCAGGGATTTCTGCCTCATGTTCACACTAGGATGAGCACAGCCTCTCACAGCCAGGACTGGGCCAGCTCTGCCGGCCAGGGGACTGGGAGTAGAGCAGGTTTTGAGAACACTGATTCTGGTGCCTCCATCCCAGGCCTAGGGTCCACTCATCCCAGTGAGGCCCATGACTGTGTCATAGCAGATGCGTATGGGGAGTGGCAGAGAATTCTGATGTCTCCAGATTGCTGCTCTTCTCATCAGTAAGTCTTATCCTCCAGGAGGAGAGAGAGTCTCTTGGATGCCTCCACTGAGACTTTCTAACTTTCACAGCTTTGCTTTCAACTGGGGATTCATAGCCTGGAGCTGCCATTGTCCTTGCCGAATGCATTGGTGACTCAGCCAGGGTCCTCAGAGCCCATTGTTCTCACAATGGGTACCTGTCTCAGACTCCAGGAGCCCTCTCTCCCACTTCCATCCTGGAGTTCACCTCCAGGGAGAGTTCTGACAGTTGTGCTCCTGCAGGCTGGTCTACATCTCCGGGTGGCAGTGGGGGTGGCAGCGGGGATGGTGCCCTGATTCGGTTTCCTCAGATCACTCCTCTGCCCACTGTCAGGTCAGGTTCTCTGGGAAACAGACTAGGAGGTGAAAATTTGGTGAAGACATGCTGTCTTGGGGTGTGACCTTGGTGCGTAGGCTGCTGAAGGAGTGAAGGGAGTCTTATTGGGTGGAAGGAGATGTTGAACCTGGCCGTGCTTGTGGCGAGGGCCTCGGTCTGAGCGGGGTGGCCTCTCAGAGCTGTTCCATCAACAGCCAAGTGGCCAGGTCCCTGGGTCCCACCTTCATGGGCCATCCAGGGCCGCTCTTTTCAGCCAGGGACAGTTCGCAGGGACAACTCAGCCTGGGTCCCTGTGCTCCCCGGCAGCGTGGGATGTGGTCATGGGGTTTGGCCTGGCACCGCCGCTGTGCAACTGTCCCTGTCCGGACGCCCGTGCTCTGCTGCTCAGTCAGCATTGATTCTCCTCGGGTTCGCTTCCCTGGGCTTTCTCTTCTCGAACGTGCATTTCTCTGGGAGGACGGAGAATGGGGACAGGCATCTCCTCCCTTGGCTGGAGCTACGGTGTCCTGGGGTCTCCGCAGGGCCTGCCGGCTGGTTTATGCCACTCCTTGCACCTGGCCCCTCTGGACTTCCCACCTGTCTGTGTGACCTGCCCGCTGTCCTGAGTCGTCCCCAAACAACACTCGGATGTGGTCCTGGGGCCTGGTGGCCTCCCTGCCATGGGCCTCTCATCTCTGATTCCCAGCACGGGTGTCACAACTCACCTGAACGGCATCTGCTTTGGTATCTGATTTTCCTCTCTTTCCGCCCACCCCCTCCCTCTGCCCAACATCCGCACTAATGCCAGGGCCAGCTTTCTAAAACACAAGTTTTTATTCATGCAGAAATATCTACGGAACATTTGCAGTGTCCCACCGAGATTATCTCCTAGGCGATGGCGAAATCAAGGCAGCTCAAGTCCCTGCTCTCCCAGACCTTACATTTTACTGGAAAGAGGCAGGCACTTAAAATGAATGGACACATGAATGGATGAATACGAGGTAGTGATAAGTGCTATGCCAGGAATTAAAATACGATAGAATGATGACTCGATTATTTTATAATGAAGCATTGCCCAGTGAAAGGCTGTTAAAGGTTTCCCATTGTCTTTTGGATAGAGTTCGGACGAGCTTGGAAGAAGACTCTCCAGGGGGACAAGTTCTGGGCCTCAGTGGGGACTACAGGGGAATTCCTTCTGGCCCCTTGGACTCGGTAATTTGGGTGACGAGCATTTCCTGGAAGGCCAGGCCTCTGCCCCAGTCACCTTCTGCCTGGTCTCTTTCCTTCCTTCTCCACACACTCTGGAACAATGCTGCTTCTGACAAAAGTGACAAAGGCCCCGCTGGCCTCAGCAGGTTTATTCTCATCAGTGTGTGAAACCAGACAATTCACAATCCACTTCAGTGGTGACTTGTTTTTTTTGTTGTTGTTGTTGTTTTTGAGATGGAGTCTCACTGTGTCACCCTTGGTAGAGTGCTGTGGCATCACAGCTCACAGCAACCTCAAACTCTTGGGGTTTCTCTTGCCTCAGCCTCCCAAGTAGCTGGGACTACCGGCGCCCGGTACAATGTCCAGCTATCAGTGGTGACTTTTTGCCACGTTTTTTGGGTACTGTGAACTGGGACATGATTTTGGGGAGAAGACTTTTGTCTATTTATTTAGTGTGGGGGAGCAGTGCTGATTTCTCGGGAGGCCTGCAAGTGTGGGTACTTAATAGCACACACATAGCACTGTCCCCTCTTAGCCCTGACATCCCCACACCCCAATTCTATCCCACTGAAGTTATGAAAGGAGATTTCATGAAGCATGAAAACGAAGCCAGCCAGCTATCAGTAGGTGGCATGGCAAAGATGCAGGCGAGGCTGTTCAAAAACCCCAGTCTCCACCAGGAACCTGCGACCTCACTCACCTCACTGCACTCATCTCTAAAGACAACCGAATTTCCCTTCTGGTAGCCTCCCACCTGGCTGCCCTTGCTCAATTATCAGGCCACATACTCAGTAATCTGAAGAAACTGATGGCTGCCTTCCAAAATATCCCGACGCTCAGCAAAGCCAGCCTCTGCCTTCCTCAGCCCTCTTTCCTCGCCGCCTCTTTTTCGCTCCCCGCGTTACCTCCGCGTGGGGCTCTCTGCTTAGCTCCCCGTAGCCGCCGCAGCACGGGGCCGCTAAACTTAGCTTTACCTCCCCCTAGCGGTGCGTAAGGCAAATCGCCCACGAGCGCCCGGGCTGCCGCAGTCTGGTCACATGGACACTGGCAAGGTGTCACCAGAGAGGTGTATTTATTATTCAAAGGAGGTTAAACTTCTATTTTTTTAACCACAATGCATAGTCCAGAAAAACACAGTGAGATATGTTTCCTTTATTATTTGATCACAATATGCGCACAAAAATGTACAACTATGGTATATATACGTCGAATTTCATAACACATACGGTCAAGCTTTCCAGGTATTTTTTCTACTGGAATACATAAAAATATAAGTGGTGAAAAATAAATTTTTTTTTTGTTATGCCCGAATTGCGATATAAATGGATTGAATATTGGATGCATTGATTGCTCTTTTGATTTAAACCAACATGCTGTACTGAACAAACTTGTCATTTTAGGGTGGTACCTGTGTTTCTGGGACTGACTACAGTCTGAAGGGTGGGTGAGTCATTATCTGCAGGGGACTGGGAATTCTTCTCTGCTGCTAGAAATCTTGCTCTGTGTCATGTGGCCTTGGACTGAAGTGCAGCGTTCACGTGGGCAGGCAGACGTCCTTCGACTCAATGACCAGTTCTTTCCCTGTCCTACTGTTAACCTCTGACAGATAACCCTGAGCCCTGGGGAGAGGGTGGCTACCAGTGCTGCAGGGAGCGGGAGCCATCTTCATGATACCCGGAAGTCAAGGAACCGAATGAGAAGTGACAGAATGGGGAGCGTTTTAGGAGGTGCCAGGTGGGTGTGCATAGGGAGCGCATGGGTTTCACTGCAGTCTCCACAGGCACAGCTTGTTAAGATTTGTATTTCATGAGTCCATTGGAAAATTTCTCTCCCCCAGACGGCAGTGATATAAGTCTGGGGCAGAAAGCAAGGCCTTTGTCCTTTATTTTACTTGTTAAATGTTGACTCATTAAATCAACAATGCTCAAGAACCTTGTGAGGTAGGAGCTGTTGTAATCTTCACTATACAGAGAAACTGAGATTCAGAAGATAAGCAACTTCCCCAGCATTTGACAGATGAGGGTCATGGGGGCTGTGGAAGGCCCTGGCAATCTGGCCAGCAGCTGTGGCACTCCGTGTGCACAGGCTCCTGGGTGGCTCTGCCAGGCGGCAGTGTGTGGAGCTGAGTTCAGAAGCATCGGTTTGGAGGGGCTGCGTTGTTCATGCTTTGGATCTGCTATGATTATTTAGGCAACACTGATTGATTATCAGCGCAGTTAGGTCTGAAAGAGGATATTGTTGTACTGAAACTTAATTCAGCGTGCAGAATCTTATTCTCCAGGCTTTTAGGCTTCATTCTGCACGTCGAGTTGGTATCTAGGTGGCCTCCATTTCTGAGTTTACCTGGTAGAGATGGGAATACTCTTTACTCCCTTAATGGACACTCATTTCATGAATTTCTGTAAAACAAAGCCAATAAGGTTATTTAAAGAAATAAAATGGCTTATTTCACGTGGTTTAAATGTTTTAAAAATACTCTAATTAACATTTTTACAGCGAGGAGGGGGCTGGGGAGAATGCAGGCTCTGTGGCCTTGACTGTATTTGCTGGGACACAGCACATTGTTTCTGGTGGGGGCCGAGAAAGGCGGTGAAGAAAACCAGCTCATCGTAGCTGTCTCAGGACATAAGCTGAGTTAAAGAAGCAATTAAACAGACATCAAACTTACTCTTGTTATAGAGACTTTTTGCTCTTCTTTTTTTCCAGCTGTGATTTCATCTACTATCAGCTTAAACTAATATGGTTGGAACTGTTACCAAGGGGTAGTAGATCTAACTCCAGACCAAGCAGTGAAAGCCATAAACATCTGCAACAGCTAAGGAAGGCCCGTGTTGCTTCTGTTACACGATGTTTCCTACCATATTTTTGAAAATGTCCTTAGTTGTCACATAGTTAAAAGCAAATACTGGGTTAGTTCCCAGGGATGGTGGTACTTTTAAAAAAAAGTGACTCCAATTCCTATGTTCCTTAAAAACAATTCAAATAAACATATTAAATAAGATTCCAAACCTCTCACCTCTTATGACTGGTCTGTCTAAAATTTCATCCATTTGGAATGAATGCAGAGATGGACCATATCCTTGGAAAGATTTTAAGTCTAGTCTGAGGGCAGCTCAGTTTTATATTTTTATATAAAAAAGGCTTTTTGCTCACAAAGCCAGATGGTAGACAGGATTGCTCTACTTAGTGCTGGAAGCTGTTCGTGACAGATACACTGACAGAGATGAACGCTCTGGAAGGGTTTCCACTGAACACAGAAACTTGATTTGCAATGGAGGGTTTGTTTCTTTCTTGATCTTCAAGAATCGCCTTAAGAAGGGTGTGAGTTGAACATTAAATCTGAAATTACGCAGCAAGTAATATCTTCCCGTGTACTTACACATTTGAGAGTATCTTTAATATCTGGCCATTTGGCAGGAACTGTTACAACACATCACACCTTCAATAAACTTATCCACAATTCGTGCGGTAAAATGCATTAGCTTAGCAGAGAATGACATTTTTGCCTGTTTGTTACAAAGATTAGCTAAGATTTGTGTTGCAAAAAAGAAAATTAAGGAACCTGGAGTTTCATCTTTGGGAACAACTGAGAGTAATAGTTTGCTTAAGAAAAACTAACCAGCGCAGGATCAGCATTTCACGTGGTGGAGTTAGGTCCAGAAATTCATGTAGATTGCATTTCTCTTTCCAGAAGTCATTAGCAGATTCAGGTCATTATTTGTGAACACTTTGTTCTGTGAAAGAGGTCCCTGTGCTAAGCCACACAGTGGGGACGGTAAATCAGTGTTTCCTCCCGGGTTTGTTATGTGCGATTACACTTTCATTCCATAACGTTTTACCCTTTTCATTTTGTGCTCACATTTTCAGTGGTTTATGAAGTAACAGTCTCTAGATTACCTTCCAAATGGAAAGTTGGCATGGAAATTCTCAATCCAATTATTACTAGACACATTTTGAAACAAATCATCTTAGCCTTTTTGAAGATTTTACAGGAGGTGATAAAAATTGGAAATTTCAGGTTTCAGATGCTTTATTGCATTCTCGTAGCATAATAACAGCTTCATTAAAAATAATTCCACAATACAATGTGAACTTTGTGAGATGTTTAAAACACTTTTGCTGGCTTCCTCTCTAAAGCTTCGTATGCAAGAAAGTTGTGTTATTTTATAGTTTATGTTTCATTTTATTTTGCTGAGCTTTTGGGAGATATTGAATTACTACTCCCAGTGCAGGATGGCAGGAGTCAGACAGCCTGCCAGGGGGACTGCTGCTCAAGAGGGGCCTCTGGACACCTCCAACCTAAGATCACACCTCTTCTAAAACATCGGAATCAGTAGGGTTTATTTCCATCTCTTGAGTTAATCATCCTTCAACGTATGCAATGGATTAGAGGGAAGCTTGGGAGAAGCTCTTTTCCAGAACTTTCTGTTCAGTCATTAGAGGAAAATTGAGAAGGAAGCAAAAGTAACCCCACTTTCCTCCAAATTTGGGGAGTTATTTCATAGACAACACGTTTTAGGGGAGTAGAATGGAGGCCCCAACATCATCTAGTGCTGCTGTACTTTTGGTACTAAATTCTCCTCTCTAAAAATCCCTCTTCCAAACAATGCCCATGGGCCTCCATTGGGGGAACTTCCTTCTCCAAAGGCAGTGCCTCCCACGTGAACACCCGCTGTTCCAGCGCTCTTCTGACACCTGGCTGGAATGTGTCTTCCTGTACCGTCCACCCATTGTTCCTAGTGCAGCGCCTGACACCCAGAAGCACAGCCTTATTTCTATTTTATAGCAATGCACTCCCAGAGGAAGGCAGTGGGCAGAGTGGGAGGACGGGGCTTTACAGGGAGGTGGGGTGGGGCTTTGCTGGCAGGGGATGAGGGATGGGGCTTTGCAGGCAGGGTTGAGGGGGCGGGCTTTGGAGGCAGGGTGGGAGGAGGACGCTTTGCTGGAGAGTGGGAGGATGGGGCTTTGCAGGCAGAATAGGCTTTTGCACAGAGTGGGGAGGACGGGGCTTTGTAGGCAGGGTGGGAGGAGGAGGCTTTGCAGGCAGGATTGGGGGGGACAGGGCATTACAGGCAGGGTAGGGGGAGGAGGCTTTGTAGGAGAGTAGGAGGATGGGGCTTTGCAGGCAGGGTGGGGGGATGCGGCTTTGCAGGGAGAACTAGGCTTTGCAGGCAGACTGGTCTTATTCAGTCCGTGGTCTCTTCTTCAGGAGTGACTGAATCCTCTAACTTGCTGAGTCACGGTGGAGGTTCAGGAAAGGTGGAGGAGGCACCGTGTGTATCCCTGGCACAGGGCAGTGCCTTGGTGCGAGATGAGTCTTACTATTCCTGTTGACTGTGCCTGTGATTTTCCCCAGGCTTCTCTTTTCTTTAGGTGAATTAGCCTCTGTTTTTGTCATCTGTTTACATATTTTGTCGTTGGGAGTCTCTATCTCTTGCAATCAGTCTGGTTTTCCCCAGAAGGTTTCCCATCCTCTTGCAGACATGGTGTCTGCTGGAGGACAGAGGGGAAACACGGCCTGGGGGCTGGCCACTGAGGTCTCCACTAGGACACACCATGCTCAGGAAACGCCTGCAGAGCCAGTGGGGGGCGTTTCATAGAATAAGAACTGTGAAACTGAAAGCCCCACTTTCTGTATGATACTATTCAATGCCCCTGCCTGTCAGTCTCCGTACCACGCACGGCGTGTTTATACTCCAGCCAGCTCCTCACGCTGACACGGCGGTCCCGAGGCTGTCTCTCTGTGTTCCTAGCGAGTTGACAATTGGGGGGGTCACTGACCAGCAACCTGGGTTTAAACGTAGGTCTCTCCATTCTACCCAGCCCCTCCCGCCACGCCACACAGAGTCCATGCCCCCTCCCCAGTGAGATGAATATTCTGATTTCTTGCCAATCTCCGATTATGACACTCCAGTCCCCTTCCTGGTGCCTCCCTCTCCTTTTTCTGACTTGGTAGGAGCAGAAAGCGGCTGGGGTGGGGAGGAATGCGTCATTGCCTCCTCAGCCAGGAGTGCTAATAGGTCTGAGGTGACTCTCCCAGGAGCAACAGTATGAGGGAAAAACCTGTTAGTTACTGTGTTAGTCGGGTTCTCCAGAGAAATAGACGCCGTGGACTGGAGCGCTCATACTTTGGCTCTCTCTGTTTATCTGTTTTATGCACTACAAAAGAAGTCTACTACAAGGGGTTGGCCCCATGATTGTGTAGAAATCCCCTACCTGTCACCCGCAAGCTAGAGACACAGGTAAGGGTCCCCTACCTGTCACCCACAGGCTGGAGACTCAGATAAGGGGGTGGGGTCCCTCAGTCTGAAGACTTGAGGAGGAGGAAGCCAGTGGGGTAAATTCTAATCTAAGGACTGGAGAAGGTGAGATGAGATGACCCAGCTCGAGCCGTCAGGTGGATGAAGTTTATGCCCAGAGTGGAGTTTAATTTTGGCGCCCTGTGGAATTAACATCACAGTTACTTTTGAGGCAATTCTGACATGAACCCAATTCAATAAGCACAGAACCAAGAAAGGTATAACTGATTTGCAGGTGGCGGGAATCAGAGCTCTGGGGGCTCCCAGAGCTGGCTTGCACCTCCCTTCCCTGGAGAAGTGGAAGCTCTCTGAGGGGAGCCCACAGAGTTTCTCCACATCTCTGCTGTGACCATCATCAGCATGGCGGCTCCTGTGCAGAGACACCCTAGGGACTCAAAAGGAAAGTCCCTGTTAAGACAGGTCTCACTCATCCCAGACGGCCTGAGTGCACCCCCAGCAAGCGACTCACAGGCTGCTCAGAACTTCCCTCCCCACCATGACCCAAGTCTTGCTTGTGTGTCTCACTGACCCTCTCAGGCATTTCCCCGGGATGATGTGGAGCTGCCCAATCCTGAGGGCCAGCTCATAAGACAAGCACCATCTCTATTCCTAATTACAGTATCCATGGACTCTTCTCACTGCTTGACTAGAAAGTCTCAAATCATTTGAAAAACATTAAGATTTAAAAATATAATAGAATCTCAGCCTATGGTTAAATGTTTAAGAATATATTCAAGGCAAGTGGTTATAAAGGAAAAGATATACCCATGGCCAATATTCCTTATAAAATAGACTGAAAACCAGTAAAATTAGCCCAGAGAGGCTGGGATGGAGGCTGGCCAGCTCATCCTAACATTTCTCATCTTTTCATGTTATTTCTTTTCCAGGTCATGTGAAAACAAGTATCACAATACATTTTGCCTATAGGTGCCAAGACTAGCATTGTTCACTTGCCGACAGTTTTCCTTGTTGTGTTGGGGAATGAAAGCCCGGCCACAGCACGAGGAAGAACGTGTCAGAGGCAGATAAGAAGACGAATGGGGTGCCCAGACACTTCTGTGCAGCTTCACAAAACTAGATCCTGCTTTTGCTTGCCCAGGGGCCCATGCAATCCAACATTGGGTCCTGCTGCGTGCTGCTCTTGGAAAAGTCCTTGCATCAGTCTTCACCCCTACAGGAAATGGTGGGCACCTCAAATCAGGATGATAATGGGATTTTTACAGAGGTGTGCAGAGGGTTTGGGGGAAGCCCCAAGGAACAGCACAATACCAAGGATATTGGTATTATTATTATTATTATTGCTCAATTTTTTTTAAAAAGAAATTTCTATAAGTCTCAAGGTTATCAGAAAGGGACAGGTGTGTCCCAGCCCCTCCAGATGTCCACCCAGAGGGAGGAGGGGAGTGGTGGCTACTGGGCCTGGAGAGCCATGTGAGGAAGGCTCCTTCAAGGGTCCAGCAACCATGCGGTGACCCCCCAGGAAGGGTGCTGGAGGGCTGGATATCCCAAACCCTCCTCCCAGTCTCTGCTGGGATTACTCATTGGCCAGACCTCACAGGAAGTCAGAGGGTAGAGTGAGCTCTTGTCTCAGTGGTGAGCAAGGCAGTAGGGGAGGGGAGGTGGATTTGGACGGGTGAAAGGACTGATTGGATGCCCAGGTGTATCACAGAAGCACGTGCCGGTCCGAGTTCCGCGCAGTAGTATAAATCCAGCCTCTACTAAGGCTGTGTTCTTGCAGAGTCATGTACAGTGATTCCCCACACCCCCAATCATTATTTAAACTTCACCACGTCTGAAGTTAGTGCTTTTTCTTTGTGTGTCTATCCATGTGTGTGCACACATTTGAGTGTATGTTAGTTGTCTAAACTTGTGGGTGGTGAATTGGAATCTGGACCATGGCAGGAAAGGCGGGCAGGCCCGATGTTTTGTTTCCCTGTGTGGGAGGACAACAATGAAACTGGACTCAGCACAGGGTTTCTGGAATTGGACTGGTGCATTCTCACATGTGGTGTTACTTACAACTGCATAAGCCAGACTTTGGGATTTCTCTGTGAATTATTGCCATTGTATGGTTCAGACTTTCTCAGTTAGATCCTAAAGGGCTGGAAACAGGGTATACCCTGAAGGAAACAGCTGTGGCTCCTCTCAGCAAGGTCAACCCAGAGACAGACTTGACTCTGGGGCTGGGGGAGCTAAATGTGGATTCCAAGGCTTGGGGCTAAAAGACTCCCATCTGCAGAGAGGAACTGGTCTCCAGTGGGCAGGGAAGGCCGTGCAGGGCTGCTGAAGTCTGACTGGGAGCCCTGGATCTGAAGGAACCCACATCTGGGAAGGTCAGGGACATAATGTGTCCTTTTCTGATAACCTCAAGACTTCCACAAATTTCTTTTTTTTTAATTGAGCAATAATAATAATAATGATGCCAAAAAAAGTAACATTCACATTGTCAAGTAAGAGGATGTCTATTATAGAATGCTTTGACTCTGAGGTTCAGTATGGAGTCACCAGTTAACTTCTTCTTATTATTTTTTTCCAAGTCTCCAAAAATAGACAACTAATATTTATAAATAAAAATAAAAGATAATTTCAAAATAACAAATCATGCCAAATCTTATAACCAATAGAAAAAGGAGAAATACTTCAAAATCATTCTACTTCATCTGGATACACCTGATATTAAAATTGGAAAAAATATATTATTATATAGGGAAAATTACAAGCATATTTCACTTGTACATGAGGATGCAATAGCCTAAACAACATATTAACAAGTTGAATTAAAAATTAATGTTTAAGTAATATACTTTGGTCAAAGGAAAGGAAAAGAAAAAATAGAAAAGAAAAGAAAATAGTGAGTAATTCTCACATAAATTGGATTTAATTTTAACCAAAGTAATTTTGACTTCCACAAATTTCTGCTAAAGTCAGTTGCTGGGGAATGAGAAAGGCAGTGCCCCCTCTTCAGGATAGTACTGGGCGACAGGGGCATCGATGTTTGGGAGACGCTGTGTCCAGACCACTGGAGACAAGTGCTTGGCTGCAGAAGAAACTGGGAGAGAGACTGGGACAGAGGTCAGGCCGGGTGGGCACGTGGGCCTGGGGGGCTCATGCCACAATTTTTTAGGTATTAAAAAGCCGTGTCATCCTGTTTCGGAGTTACAAGCTACTGAAGCCCTCTATATGCAGGTCAGACAACTAGGTTGGCAAACTCATCCTGGAAAAAGTGCTACGTGCTCTGCTGCTGAGTGTCACTGTAGTCACCTGGGAAGCACGCCCCTGGGGAGCTACACATTGGTGCCCGTGCCCGGACCGCCCTAAAAGCCATCTTGGAGCTCCTTTTTTTCTGGCAGGACCATCAGAGCTGTCATTGTATGAGGTCGGACAATGACGTTTGCAAATTTATCCTAGAAAAAGTGCTCCACACCTCATTGCTAAATGGCACTACAATTACCAGATGGCCAAGGGAAGTACTTTGATGGCCACCAAAGTGAAGTTCAGCATGAGATAGGAAGCACTTTTTCTAGGATAAGTTACAAACGTCATTGTCAGAGCTCGTATGCACAATGTGCATTAGCAGAACACAGCTTCTCTTTCTGTCTCAAATGTCTTACTACTCCTGTTGGTAACTCTCTCTGCTCAGTAGGTAGCTGTTCCTGGCAGGGTGACACAGCTCAGTGCAGATCATACGTGACTAGACGAATTCTCCTGTGTTAATACCAGAGAGGTAGTGGGATGTTCCAAGCAAATGTAGTCCCAGCCGCGATGCCCAGGAAGATGTATAGAGTTGGGAGATTCCACAGTGGACATGCGGGGAGATGAGTCTACACTGGGCCACCTCCCTGGGAGAGTGCTGTCTTGTGGTCTGCCCAGAGTGGGACTTACTGTCTACCTGAGAAGTGACCACCAGTCTTGATGACCTCACACAGGTTGTTTAATCTCCCTAAAATTTCTTCACTGAAAACAGACATAGCACCTTGTAGGGTAGTTGTCAGCATGAAATAAATTGGTACATACAAAATGTTTAGAAAAGTATCTGGAACTGTCTAAATTTTTAATTCATTCACTCATTAGTCACTCAAGAAATACCATGTTTCGGCTATGAGAACATAGGTAGAAATACTTGCCTACCTGGAGCCTGTTACTAGGGCCTAGAGTCGTGAAGATCTTCATAGTTAAATCCTTCTCTTCTCATCACCTGCAGGTTAGGGGCTGCGATCCGGATGCGGGCCTCACTGGCTTGGCTCGTGCTGAGCATTTCTGATTTCCAAAGTGCAGGGGTGTGGAAATTGTTCATTCTTTCTCTGCGAATGCTTCTTAAGGACCCAGGGGTTCAACGCTACTACTGTGGACTGGAGGTGTAAACGAATGACCAACGATATTTCACTGCCTCACCAGAAAGAAAACCCCCACCTATGATGGAATTGACTTCTGGAAGTTAAGAGGAACTTCCAACTTTTGAACTCTGCTGTAGGAAAGGGTGAAATTGAAAGTTGGTTTAAAGTGAAAGTGTTTTAGAGGTTTTAAAAGAAAAACAATTTTTGGAGGAAGGGGCTAGAGACCTTCCAGCAAAGGCCTAAAACCCCAATTCAATTTAAACACACAAAGAAACTCTCCACAGCTCCACGCCACATGGCTGCAGCTCCCTCCGACAGGCTTTTTGGCACAGTATCCAGGGCTGAATGTTTACAAATACCACACTTTGTTTGTAGAGCTGGGTCTAGGAGTTCAGACCCTATGTTCTTTAGTTACATTAAATGATATTCAGGAAAAGAAGTTGGGAAGAAGACTTACAAAAAGCAAAGAAAGAAAACCTGGCAAAATGTTCTCATCTTTTAATCATGGAATTTGGCATGGAGGAACCTCAGCTCTCTCTTGTTTATCCTACAAGGTTATTTGTTCATTTATTCGACAAAGGCTCTTTGAGAGTCTGCTCTGCGGCAGACACGGGGCTTCCTGTCAGAGACAACACAGAGAGCGAAGCAGCAGACAGAGCCAGCAAGACGTGGCTCTGGCCCCTAGGGAGCTTGCGATGTGGTGGGAGAGATGGGTGTTAATGAAATGGATTATCGTGGCCAATGTGTGATTAACAGGTAGGGTGTTTCCAAGAGGAGGAACTGAGAAGGGAAGGTAGGGGACCCTGAGCTCAGGGGGGAGGAGAAGGAGCAGATGCAGGAGGAGTGACGGGAGGCAGAGGACCCAGGAGGGGCTCAGCAGGTAGGAGGGTACAGGGCACCAACACCACCCCGGAGAGAGGCTGCTGCAGGGGCAGAGGGGACAGTGGAGGGGCAGTGGGAGGGTGGGGGGCAGAGTGGTTTGTCAGGAGGCTGAGGGGGGGCTACCCGCATGACCAGGTAAAGGATTCTGACCATCATTCTGACCTCAGGCAACAGAGAGGTCATAAGGGAGGCCGTGAAGGGTATGTGCAGGCTGGTGGGTCCCACATATGCAGGATCAGACAGGAGAACCTGCAGGTCTGCCTGGGGGTTCCTCCCCTGTGAAAGGAGAGAATGGAATAGAGGGGGGATCAGTTGTGGGAGCTAGAGGCCATGCTGTGTGTGTGACAGATTGTTTGGACAGCCCGGTGGGGGGTTGTCTAGGCTTGGGCTGCTGTAAGAGGCCTGCAGACTGGGAGGCGACAACAATGGGAGTTTATTGTGTCACAGATCTAGAGGCTAAAAGTCAGGGTGTCCGTGTGGCCCCGTTCTTTGTGTGGGACTATCCTTGGTCATGTCCTCAGAAAGCCTTCCTGGGGCCTGTGAGCAGGTCGGGGGAAGGGTGTCAAATTCCTTCCTCTTCTTAGAAGGGCCTGAATTCCATCGTGGGGGCCTCCCCTGTGACTTTGTCAAAACCCAATCACCTCTCCCAGGCTCTACCTCCAAATATCATCACACTGAGGTCTCAGGCTTCAACACGAGAATTTTGGGGACACAAATCTTCAGTCCATGCAGAAGCACTAGAGCAAAGACTTCTTACTAGGACTGCTGTACAGAGCTGAGTTAGCTGTTTCAGGCACCCCTTTTGTGCTCATGGGCTTGGAGCTACCAGAAGAGAGAGGCCTGGAACAGAGCAGGTCCCCCCACCCCGCCCCCCATGATGCTGTGGTCTGCTGTCTGTGTAGTGTCACTAGGGAGGCCTTTCCTGAAGTGCTGAGTGGCACACCTCAGTGGTCACTGCTGAGGACAAAGGGGAACCCCTGGGGCCCCTGCACAGAGCTTTCCATATGACTGCAAAAAACAGGTGTCTCTCGAACGTGGAAGTGACCCTTCTCATGGAGAGAATACAGCTCACACAAACCCTTCCCCAAAACTCTGCCAAGTAATAATCTGTTAAAACAGAAAATTTTAGTAATTTGAATCATAGGTATCATTGGAACTGATATTTGTCAAACTTAGTGTCATGATTGAATGCTATGTACATATTTATGTTTTGTATTTTAGTTGTTTTCTAATAAGTAAAAACATTTGTTATATTATTAATATTAGTAGAGAGATGAAATTCAAAATCTCAGCAAAAAGCTATAACAATGATTCTTGCTGCATCTTCAAAACTATTAAATACAATTATTAA
>NW_003852429.1:15159841-15161701 GCF_000181295.1 Otolemur garnettii
AAGAAATAATGATAATGTATCGTATTATCTGAAAGTGATAACATAGATTGAACATTTTGAACCTTGGCTGAATAAATGTTACAGAAATGGGTGAGTAAGGTGGCTGTGGGACCCCCTACTCCCTTTCTGGGATCCCCAAAGTGGAAGCTCCACCCATGTAAATGACAGATCTCTCCAGTGGAAGATATTTAAAATGTGTCACTGTTCTCCCTTCTTCCCCATCACCAAGTCACTGATGCGTGGGAGGGCACCTGGTCTGCACAATCACCCAAGCCAGGCACCCTGGGCTCCTTCTCATCCCATCAAGTGGTTACTGGTGTCCATCTTGTAAAGTCACTCAGACCCAGCCTCTCCCTGCACATCCCCCACCCCCACTGCCGCAGCTCGGGCTGCTCTCTCTCCCAGATCTCTACACCTGGGATCCCCACCATCTATTGCAGTGGCTTTCAGGACAAGGTTCCTGGCCCAGAAGGAGCAGCTGAAGATGAGTTAGGAATGCATATTCTTGGGCCCTGCCCCAAACCTACTGCACTGGACACTGGGGTGGGCCCTGCGACAGGGTTTGAGCGGTCCAGGAAGTGCAGACAGGTGTGGAGACTGGGACGTTCTCCTCTGCCGCGTCCTCTGCTGTGAGCTCTGAAATCCAAATCTAATTTTGTCTTTTTTCTGCTGAAAACACTCAGATTGCCTCCTACCCCAGGCCCTGCCGTTCACAAGGTTATGTTCCCCTTTAGCAAGGCTCGTGGCCTGTGCCGCTGGGGTTGGACTGCCGCACTCCTCGCGCCCACGTTTGCTCCCATGATAGTTTCCCGGGGACATATTTTTTCCAAGCCTCCGCACTCTTCACAGGCTGATCAGGCCATTGTCTTCATTTCCTTCTTTCACTTTCTGCCCGGAAAGCTTTCATTTTCCACAATTCTTCTCTGTGGCTTGTGGCTCTGTGCAGTTTCCCTGAACCCCTGGTTTGGGGCTGCTGCTCTCCGTCCAGGGCTGCCCTTGCAGTGCACACACCTGCTGCCTGTGAGGTCCACACCTGCCCCTCTCAGGGCGCTGCTGCTCAGACAGCAGGGCAGGGAAAGCCTGTCTCTGTGGCCGTCTCTGTGTGCTGGGTATAACAGCACCTGAATTGAACAGAGCTCCGCTGTGCCCTCAGGCTCCCCACTCAGCCCAGTGTTTGTGCTGCCAGGGACTTGAGACCCTGCATTTGAATCAAGCCTGGACGCATCATTCATAGTCTCCCTAAATTGAAAATGCCAATATCTGGCTTGTCTGTGTCGCCTCCCTCTGCTGCCCGTGACACACTCTGCTTGGGCAGCTGGAGAGCTCACCTTGCACAGGTCCCCACGCCCAGCACCCGAGCCTCAGGTTCTCACAGAGTTTCTGCATCACCCTAGGCCTCCGGTTTTACCATCACTGGGGATTAGGATTTTCCCAAGTCCTGGTTTGGGGGGGCAGGGTGGCCCTCTTATGCCCCTGCTCAGTTTTCACTGATGAGAGCCAGCGTGGTATGGTGGTTGCCATGGGTTTAATCGGTTTTCCTCAGGATGTGGCGAAAGGGACTTTATAGAGGTAACCAGGTAAAATGCAGTCAGTAGGGTGGGATCTAATCCAGTACCTGGTGCTCTTGTAAAAGGAGAAATTCAGGCCCAGACACACAAAGAAAAGAAGATGTGAGGAGAAGAGGGAGAAGGTGGCCGCCTGTGAGTGAGGGGAGAGGCCCAGAGCGCTGTCCTTCCCGCACGGCCCTCGGAAGGGACCAGCCCTCCCAGTGCCTCCACTGCGCTCCTCCAGCCTCCGACCTATGAGAAGATAGATTTCTATTGTTTAAGCCACCCAGGGTATAAGACCTTGCACACAAGC
>NW_003852429.1:15161948-15162471 GCF_000181295.1 Otolemur garnettii
CTGTGAAGGTTAAATGAGTGGCCGCTGCCGGGGAGTCACACAGGCAGCGCCTGGCACAGCACTGGCCCATTCGGCTACTACGCAGAGTGTGCAGAGGGCCCAGCTCTCCAGCCCAGGGGACTGCAGGTCACCATGCTTGGTGGTGATACCACGGTGGGATGGGTGACACTGCTGGTCTCTCCTCTTTGCTATGAGTGGGACAGGCAGGAGAGCAAGGGTCCCCTCCTGGTTCTGTGGGTGAGGGCATCATCCAGGCAGGGAGGGACAAGAAGTGGAAGAAGGATAAGCACTCCCTGTGGGCCTGTCGTTTACCGGAAAGCTGTTCTCCTAGGGGTGCCGTAACAGATGACCCCTCACCAGGCTGGGCTGCTTGCAACAACTGAAGTTTATACTCTTGCAGCTCTGGAGGTCACAGATCTCTGAGGCCACAGTGTCAGCAGCTTCTCTCCCCGCACCAGCTCTGGAGGACAGTAATGGTGGCCTTGTGGTGGCCGTGTAGCTCCCAGCTCTGCGTCCATCTCCC
>NW_003852429.1:15162865-15185539 GCF_000181295.1 Otolemur garnettii
TGAAATCTCTCCATCGTATGGATAAGGATACTTAGAAAAAGAGGTTGACTATGTCACCCCAGGTTAGTGGAAGATCTAGGATTAAAATATTTACGTTCATAACCTACAGGCCCATGCCTCCCATCTACCCACGCTTTGAATTAAGCAAACTGTTTACAGTCTTCCAGAGAGCAGCGCTTTGCTTGGGCCTGGCCCTCCCACGCGGGGGTCACGCGTGAGCAGGAAGGGAAGAGTCAAGCTCGTGATTTTCTCGGAAGATACCAGCTGCACCAAGAGACCATCTCTGTGGAACTGAGAGCTCTGTGTTCTTCCATCACGTCTGTGTTCAAGGAGGACAGTCACTTCTAATATCTAACTTACACGTGGTGGCAAAGATCTTTGAACTCTTCAGAGGGTTTGTGCCAGATATTTTAAGATTCAAAGACAGGCAAAGTTGCCATGTTCCTCAGCAGATTCCCCCCCTTGCTTTATCGCCTGGTTTATTCACACACGAACAAAACTCCTTGAGCAAAAGTAAGTTTTGTATTTTTTTACTGGAAAGCTATCATTTCCCATCCTCCATGTTAACAACCCAAACCCAAACCCAGACCATTGTATGTATGTGGGCTTCAATTTGATTTCCTTGATTTTTCATCTCATGTACAGATAGGTTTTAATCAGGATGTCGAAATGCCATGCTTCTTGTGTTGGCCGAGGAATTTCAAAAAACAAAAACAGAAAGAAAACAGCACCCTTTTCGGTTAGGAGTTTGAAACGCAGTTCTTTCATGTAATTCCTGTGTGGCTTGAACAAATAAGTTCATTCTTTGTGTCTCTGTTTTCTCATCTGTAAAATGAAGTTTAATAATATTTATCTCACGGGTTTCTCATGAGAATACAACGAAACCCTGCACGTAGATCAGCCAGCGTGTTCTTTGGCATCGTACGCAGTTCATCAAGGCATAATTCCTCCTTCCCACTCTCCCTTTTCTTTATTTGGTTAGAGTTTCTTCTGTTTTGTTTCTTTACTGAGTTTTCCATTGTTGGCAAAGAAATTTTCTCCAAAGCTGTTTTGAATTCTAGAACAATCCTTGTTATTTGGCCTTGGTTTCTATATTTTTTAGAAAAGTCAGCCCTTTTCCTTTGACTCTGCCTTCTAAATTTTCTGTCCTGGCATCTTTATAGTTTCACTAACTCGCAAATGCGTTTCTGGGATGAAGTTTGCATGTAAACACCAGGCAATTTAAATCACTGCATCTCTGTTTCCCCGGAGAAAGGGCAAGGGCAAGGAGGGCTGGAAGGCTCTGTGCTCATCTTTTACAGTCTCCTTTCCGCAATTTGAGTCACACTCTTCTGTTTCTGGTTTAAAACGCTCTTAAAATCATAGAAGCCTGGGATTGGTCCCCGCTGACCCTTTTGGAGAATGTTTAGCTTACCTGTGTACCACTTTGATGGGAAGAACTGGGAAAAAAAGCAAATCGTTTCTCTTGGCGAGACCGACAACAGTGTGGGTCTCTTAGGGTCGCAGGGGGGCTATTCTGAGCTGGCAGGACTGGGCACAAGAGACGTCAAACTCGGGCCCTTCTGAAAGGGGAGGTGATTTCCAGATTTGAATTGCCTGAATTGAGGGAAGGCTGTCCATTATCATAGATCCTCTGTAAATTCTATCCTTGAACTAAGCCAGACACTCAGAGAGCTGCATCTTTGCTACAGAATTGCTTTGGACACGATAATAGTTTCTCAGGGCTGCTGTAACAAACTAGTACAAACCAGACGCTTGGAATGGCAGGAATATGTTCCGTCCCAATTCTGGAAGTGAGATCTCCAAAGCAAGGAGTCAGCAGGGCTGACTCCCAGCTCCTGGTGTTGCCAGCGACCCTGGGGTCCTGGCCTTGCGGAGGCATCAGTCCGGTCTTTACCTCTGTGGTCGTGTGGGGTCGGCCCTCTGCGTGTTTATGTTTTAACAAGGTTTCCTCCCCTCTGTCGTTACTGTCTCTCTCCCCGTCCTGTAACACACCAGTCCTACAGAGTTAGTGCTGTCTTCACTTCCAACTTAATTGTATCTGTCAAGACCCTGTTTCTACAATAGGTCGCATTCACCTTTATCACAGGCCGAGACTTCACCATTTCCCTTTTGAGGACACAATTCAAGCTACAACAGGTGCATTTAGAAGGGAGTTTTCTGGCCCTCAGAGAGAGCAGCATAGAAGTGAGACACACAGTGAGACAACATGAACAGAGGGGCGTGCTGGGGGCGGAAGGTGGGTTGAGGCCCATTCCTGCAGCTCTGGAGCTGTGTGGCTCCATCTCTTAGGTTTCTTGTCTGTCGTAGAGTCTCTCGCACTATGCCAGATATTTGTTATGTGGGTCAACTCACATTACCTTCTATCACACTGAAATCCTTTTTTTAAATTATTAAATCATAGCTGTGTACATTAATACAGTCATAGGGTACAGTGTGCTGGTTTTATATACAATTTGAAATATTTTCACCAAACTGGTTAACATAGCCTTCATGGCATTTTCTTAGTTATTGTGTTAAGACATTTATGTTCTGCATTTAGAAAGATTCACACGTACCCTTCTAAGATGGACCATGCGTGTGGTCCCGCCAATCACCCTCCCTCCACCCATCCTCCCCTCCCCTCCCCTCCCTCTTTCTAAATCTGGCTCCAGACAACCTTTATGATGTCACCTTTGATTTTATCCCTCCCTTTGTGATCTGGGCACACAGGGTGACTTGCCTTTGTCTAAGTGCCATGTGACTGCCATCCCCCCTCGGCCTGCACGGCTCCTCAAGCTCCGCGCGTGCTCTGGGTGCTGGCTGTCCTTGCTGCCTGCTCTCGCTCCCCTCAACACCTGCCCAGTCTGAGGTAGTGGCTGCTTCAGTAACAATCCCGTGTGGACCTGAATATGTCTGTTTTCTTTAGCCCCGCGTCAAAGTCTCCTGCCTGTTTCCTTTGTAGGACTATCAGTTCCTTGGAGGAGGGATGGCGTCCTGCCACCCTCTTAGTTATTTAATAAAGTCCTGCTGGATTAAAATCAGATGAAATCAAACAGTGTGCATTCACCTTTATCATGGGGTGGAGACTTTAACTTTTTTTTTTTTTTTTGAGGACATAATTCAACCTAAGTATTTCCTAAGCAGAAGACAAAATTATTATTGTTGTTACTACACAGTATAATTTGAGGGGGCACCAGAAGTCCCACCTGATGAAAAGTACCTGTTGCTGGCCTACCGCAGAGTCCCAGAGTTCTGCTCTTGGTACTCCGCATACAACCCTCTGGAGACTTACGGCCTTTCAGGTGATCGTCCACATGTCTGTTCACTGTCGCCTCCTGAGAAACGGTCTGTGAGAGAAGGGCAGGAAAGAGGGTGAAGTGTGCAGGGAGGGATAAATCAGAAAGTATCCCACGTCCAGGGGGTCCTAGGGGCCCTGCAAGCCATTCTGTGGTCCAGGCCTCCACTGAGGTCGGGGTGCCCTAGCAGCTGGTGGTTACTTTGAGCATCACCCCTTCCTGTGTCCATTACAGCGCCATGGCCCCTTCCATGTGGGAAGAGAATTCATGTGCCTTGTTATCTTCTTTTGTCTTCAGCCCCTTTTGAGGATCTTCATAGAGCTGCTTTGTTACTACAGTAGAACCTTTGAAAGTTGACCCCCCCAAGGGACTGTGGCTAACTGGTCCCCACAGAGGCGCTCAACACAGGGAACCAGGCCCGCTGTACTACCATGTACATGTGGTGCCTGTCTGGTCCACAGAAAATTGGGTCAACTTAAGGAAGTGGTCACCAGAGAGAGGTGGTCAGCTGTGGAGGTTCTACTGGATACCAATCATTGGTCTTGATGACGTGATTGTTAACCAAGAGCTGAAATGTGCACTGAGAGTTTAGCGTCTGCTCAAAGTCTAGCTGGGAGAGCAACATGGGGCTGGAAGGATCGCAGCCAACTCTCCGCATGCCTGTCCCTTCCAGCCTCCCACACTGACCATCTTCTCTCAAAAGAGACATCAGGTGGTCAGAGCCCAACAGGCCAAGAGCAGGGCTTTTTGTCAATCCCAAGCAAGATGAGAAAACATCTTTTTTCTCCCCTCAGCAAAATTTGAGGATTTGCAATGACTTACTGATTGGAGCACAGAACAGAATTTGCCTTTGCTTTTGTATGTAAATAAATTTCACTTCCTACCATTCCCTGTGGCCTGGGGCACCGGGATGGCCGCCTTCCATTCTCTGTTTTCTTCGCCCTGATATTTTATTTCCCATGTCTGTTTACTGAGCAGCAAACCGAATTCTCCATGCTATCCAAATTTCTCCATCTTCCTCCTTCCCTGGCTTCTCTAACAAAAGGTTTACTATTTTAACTTTTCAGTGGGTGCAGCACATCTACATTATTTGAAAGTTAGAATCTTGTGTGAAAGCATTTATAGTCATTTTCTTTTTAAATTGTTGCATCTTTTCTAGCTGAAAATATTTTATTTCTTCAAAAATGTGTGCAAACTAAAAATGGATATACTCTCTGATTCTACTGCTTTGCTTACTCTGGAATCAGCAGTATAAAAACGCTATTGCTATTGATGTAGCCATAAAATTTTTCCCCTTATATTTTATTCCTTTAACACATGGTCATGGCCTTTGCTAGATCATGGCAGAGTTAATTAAGTTTTAGGCTTTTAGCCAAAATCACACTGTCTGCTTCTTAGGCATTACTAAAATCACCTTTTCGGTGCTTTATGCCTTTATAGCAGTTTAAAACTCATAAAAGCAACAACAAATTTAACATCACCAATAACTAAAAACCAGATTTTAAAATTGCATCATGACCTAGAGAAATCAAAAGCTATATGTGAATTTTATGTTTTCTATAGTGCCTTAATCTCTTGGTGACACAATTACTGTGGGTATTTAACAAGGCAAAAGAAAAATGTATCTTAAAATAGTAGACACCGAAGTTAATTGCTCAATTTAGAGCATGGCAAGAGATTACAAATCCGATCCTGTTAAGATCAGCGCCAGGGCTTATGGGCAGCAGTATAAGGATGGTAGGTCATGGCTTCTCAGCCTGTTCTGTACATCATGTGATGTTGCTTCAGAACTGGTGTTTTTTATAATTCATATTTCTCTCACTGAGGTCTGAATCCACTGACTGACACACCAGGACAGATGCTGTGATTATTTCTCTCAACACCTGCTTCCAGGCAGGAAGATAAAGGACTATGTACTTTGCCCCTTCCTGCAAGGAGTCCCTTGTTTTCTGAGTCCGGCTACACACTTCCCTTTCATGGCACCTGGAGGCAGATATGCTTGGGGAGATGAGGTTCCTGAGTACTATGGTCACAGGGATGGTCCTGGGTTGTCTGGTTGGCCCAATCTCATCATGTGGGTCCTTTAAACCAGGAAGCCTTTCTCAGCTGGAGCAGAGAATGAGATGGAAGAAGGACAATAGATGTCAAGTGTGAGAGGGACTCAGGTGAGGGGTTAGAAAGCTGAGAACGCAGGTGCCTTTGGAAGGTGGTGACTGTAAGGAGAAAGTCACTCAGTCAGGATGTCCCGAGAGGACATCTTAACCCAGGAAGATGTTATTATTTCACTTCTATATTTTAATCCAGAACTCAGATAAGATAATAAAAGCAAGTTATTTAAGTCACTAAGTGTGTGATAATTTGTTACAGCTAGAACCTCTGTGTTAGAGTTTCTAGCTATCAGTTTTTAGTCATTAGCGATGGTGTCTGGTGGGGAGGGTAGAGGATTTCTGTTGGGGTAGTCTGTGGTAGGAAAGGGCTTTCCTGCCATACAGATTATATAATCTGTGAGGCCCCGTACAGAAGAAAGCGTGAGAAAGGCCCTTGTTCAAAATGTAGGCGAGAAAGTACAGTTAAAGGTATTAGAATATAAAGCTCCTTTTTTCCCCTGTAGTTTCTCAACTGGCTATGATGTGCTTTATTTGCTATTTAATAGCCTTCTTTTTTAAAATTTCAGAATATTACAGAGGTACACTCGTTCTGGTTATGTAATTTGCTCCTGCATATTTTAAGTCAAAGTTGTAAGTGTGCCTTCCCCCAGAATGTGTGCATTAAAATAAAGAGAAATTGAAGTGTTAAACTATCATCGTCCTAGCTACTCAGGAGGCTGAGGTGGGAAGATCCCTGAGCTTAGGTCTTGGAGTCCAGCCTAGGCAACACAGCAAGACTTTGTCTCAAAAAAAGAAAAAAATAGCATGAATTTTGTTGTTATCTTCATAAGGTACGTTGGCACCTTTACATGTAAATATAAAAGCATTTAACACACAGAATTACCAGGTGACACCATTTGTGTTTGTAGCTCATACACGCACAGGTATTTTGTTCAGGATACAACAATGGGAATGCTGTTTTTGTTTGGCCTCCGGGTATGTGTGCTTCCTCCCACCATGCTCCACCTACAGCTCCGGCGAGTTGGGACGCTCAGAAAGGAAACAGCTGCCCTGTCTGTCCCTTTCCACCCATGTCACCATTTTTCAGTGTGAGTGGTTGACAAACTCAGGGAGGTACACAAGTAAGTAAGTAAGGATGGTTCCTTAGTTGTTTTCTCTTCACTCTTGTTGAAGTAAGTTCTCATTGGAATGAAGAGGGTGGCACCGGCTGTCCTTGGCCTGTTCACTCATTGCGGCTGTTACCCTTACTAGTACTTGCTTTGACGTCCACTGAACCACCAGGCATCATGGGCTCACCGGGCCTTCAGAAATGTTTAGAAAATATTTAATTTTTTCTTAACTCATTATTTTTAAAAATGATGAGTCCAGATGAAGTGGATCATTCCAGAAATACCAGTATTTTAGTAGGCAGAGGCAGGAGGATCACTTGATGCCAAGAGGCTGCAGTGAGCTGTGATTATGCTACTGCATTCCAGCCTGGGCGACTATAAAAAAAAGACAAAGTCTCCTATAAAGAAAAAGCATCAACAATTGCGTGAGACATCATGACTCAGGAAGATGAAGAGACACGTAGACAAGAGAGAAACTACACATGGAGAGCTGAAACTCCCCTAATTGCTCACAATAAGGTCTAAACGTTTTCAAGCTAAAACTGGCATTTTCAGGTTCAAAACAGGCATTTTCCTTCAAAGTTGGGAAATGGCATACTTCATCAAACCCATGGAGCCACTCTGATTTTAAAATGCGAAACAAAATATCCTCTTAAAATCCAAGATCCTTTGATCCTGAAGTTACTCTTCTAGGGTTTTGTCCTAGGGAGATATCTAGAAATGCAGACAGATATTTATGAATAAAGATGTTTAGGGCAGTGTCGATTATAAGTGGAAGGTAACCCAGATGTCCAACTTGGATAATTAATGTCACATACGTCCAAATGAACAAATATTACATCACCATTAAAGTGTTTGTGAAGAGCATTTAATGACCCACCTAATGATATGATTTTTAAGCAAAAATGTAGGATATAGAATCATATATAAATTACACTTATAAGCAGGTGGAAATATAAGCACATAAAGCTAGAACCAATTATGCCTATCTATATGTTATGAGTAGTTGTTTCAAAGAGGTAGGATGGTATGTTTTCCAAGTTCTTTTTGTGTATAAAATGGAAAAATTAAATAAAATTCATGGGAGGCCTTAGATTTGAACTTAGCAGAAGAGGAGGTCCCAACAGACCAAGCCAAAAAGGGAGCCGCTCCGGCGAAAATGAAACACCACCAGGTCAAAACCAAGTTGTTTGTCTGACCTTCCCAGAAATCAGGAGAGAGAGAGAATAGCCAAACCCCCAACAGGCCAGTTTTGGGGGGCATGTTAACCTTTACAAGGAAAGTGACTTTGAAAAGAACAATCCACTTTTGGATCCTCATGTCTACAGATATTTTCTGCCTCATTTTGTTGAAAATTTTCTCTTATCAATAGTCTATGTTAATATTTAATTAAAATACATGCTTAGCATTGAAAGATTTCCACCACAACCTTTCTCTGGAAAGCCAAATGGGCTGCCGGTAATTACGGCAATAAAAACCCGAAGGCCAGGGCTGTCGAGGGCTTTTCTGAAACTTGTCTCTGCTCCTTGTCTGGGCTTGAAGAGGTGAAGAAAGTTGCCGAGCATACAGTGGTTAAATTACACCATAAAAATTCAGGTCAGATGCTAATATATCAAGCTGTTTTTCTGAAATACTGAATCTTTAATTCAAAATTGAAGCAGTAATAAAAATGGGCAGGAATTGCCGACATCACCCACATGGCTTCAGAATTCAATCACGATCAGCTGTCCCTGGGGATGAAGAATGGAATAAAAAAGCACATTTCCCTGAGTTTTAAGAGATTCAATAGACACCGAGGAGCACATCACTCACTTGTGTATGCACAGACTGCGCACACGCGGAGAGCAGGGAGATCAAAAGCTTCAGACTTTGATGAGGAAGAAAGCTTTCTGTTTAGCCCGGGTGAAAAGCTCTCTCTGGTGAGACTGCTTCTTAAGAGGGGCTTTACAAGGAGAAAGTGAGCGCAAATCCCAAGGTGACCACAGGTAGACAAACAGTCCTGAGCGGCACGTCCCTCTGCCCGCAACCTACACTGTCTGTGTAAATACACGATCAAGACTCTCTGTCTCACATCCCCAGTTTCCTCCGTAAGGGCGACTGAGCAACACCAGGGCAGCTTCCTGGTCAGAGACTCATTTCCTCAAATGAGCAGAAGGAGGAAGAAGTAGGTGAAGACATTTTACCAAGTAGACTTTTAAAAATATATAGTAAGTTCTGACTTTGGGGAAAGATTTATATGTATGTTAAAGTCTATTTCCAAAAATGGGCCCATCTGTATATAGGCTGGCTGTGCTGTGGAATGATGCCTCAGACTCTCCTGACTGCAAGGAAAAGTTGAGCCAGGCTTTGAAAGAAAGGGAGTTAATTAAAAACACAAAAGTAGCTTTTATTTTCTTGAAGTAGTAGATTCAAGTTTTTCAGCTTTTGCAATTTACTCAATGGTTAAATACAAATTTAATTGCGTTGTTTTGAAAGAGTGATGATAAATCATTATTTTAAAATTCCCTTTATTAAACTGGTATTCGATGAAAAGTAAATTGATTAAAAAAAAATCATGGGCATGTTCGTGGCTAGAGGAGTTTGGGACCTGACAGTCAGAGTAGGTATGTTCGACTTCCTGAGCCCTGGTGTGTGTTTGGGTCGTTATCTCACGGATTAGAGAGCAGGGTGATTTCTTTGCTGTTATAGGGCTCCTTAGATACAGTCAAGTTGATAAGAATTGACAAAGTGCTCCATATTTGTCTCAGTGTCAACCATCTTATAATTAAAAGTATAACCACACTGCACTGTGCCCTTGACTTCCACACATGAACCCCGCAAGGTTACTGTTATCAGCCCTGCCTTTTAAATGGGCAAACTGAGGGCCGGCAAGGTTAACTCATCTGTCCCACACCTTCTAGATGGAAACAGAGAAGGGACCAAGTTGGGTGGCTTTCACCACACTTAATGAGCTGGCTTGAAGGGATCACGCTGGGAGGGTTGGGGAAGAGTGGCTTTGGGATTGCCTCAGAGCATAAAATTATCTGCTTATTTTTATAAAGAGAAGGCCAGTTTAAAAGGTTATATTTAATTTGATCAGATTTGACAGGAGTGGAATATCGGAGCAGCCTCAGGCCAGGAAAGGGATGTCTGAGGAGCAGGAAGCATTAGCTCAGCCAACGTTGGACACTTGGTTACAGGAGGCTCAGGTGCACACGTGCCGTTTGTGATGCTTGTGGGGATGCAAGGAGGATGGAGATGTCTCAGATGTTCTGGAAAAGGCAGGTGATGGGATGGAGAATTGAGGGTTCCAATCCTAATTCATTTGATATCAGTCATCCCTTATTTTCCCTGTTCCTTTTTCCATCCCCTGATATCCAAATGATCCATATGTACTACTGATCCCTCCTTTCTCTCTCTGTTTCTCTCTTTCCCTCCCTCCCTCTCTTCCTCCCTTCCTTTTTTCCTCCCTCCCTCCCTCTCTCCCTGCTTTTTTTCCTTCCTTCTTTCTTTTTCTCTCTTTCTCTTTCTCTCTTTCTTTCTTTCTTCTGCCCTGCCTCCCTTTCCCCCACTTCTCCTCTCTTCTCCTCTCTCTCTTTCTCTCTCACCTCTCTTCCATTTTCTCACTGTCCACATTTGACCTTCACTGCCTCACTCCTGATGGCTTCCATGCCTCCTACCTGAACTCTTTTCCACCCAAATTCAGCCCCAACCTATAACTCCATCAAACTATTTTTCCTAAGACACTTTGATCACATAACCACTCTGAATTCAAAATGTTAACAACTCCTTTGGCCTGTTAAAAACAACACTTTCTTAAAGCATTGCATTCAGAGTGGTATTGACCTTTGCTTTCAGCTCACTTGCCTGGGTTCTAGATAAATTATTTCCTAAAAAGACTTTGATGTTTTTGCCTCCAAATTTTTGTTCACACTTTTTCATGTGGCAAAATGTCTCTTTTCCTCTCTGTCAGACCAATTGAACCAAATTTTCAAAGCCAAACTAAGATTAACCCTCACCATCAAGAAGCACCTTCATGCTTGGGTGGCTCATGATCAGCTTGGAAAGGGACTACACTCAGTCACTGCCATGACCAAAGCTGAAAGTAACCGTGCCCCCATGTCAGCAGAGATGGAAGAGAGGCTTGGTGATAGGCTAAGGTGGCTCTGGGAGGCAGCGCTGGAGAGAAAGAAGGCCAGGCTGTTATGTAAAAGAATGCGAGAGTAAAATGTTTTGGGGAAGTTAATGATAAGAAAGGTGCAGCAATGTGGGTTTGAGGTCACAGCTGTAGGGAAAGGTGGGAGCCATGTGAACGGCCCAGACAGGGACTGGCTGCCTCTGAATGAAAGGTTTTAGACAGCACTGAAGCAGTGGTTACCTGATCCCTACACTAGATGCGAGGATGTCCATCTCTTTGAAGGATATCTCTTGATATTCTTTTGGAGCCTAAAACAACGCAAAATTCCTTTACAAACAGGAGACTTTGAGGAGGAAACATGCTACCCTCGCGAAACTGTGTAATAACCATTTCTACTGAGGTTGTTATTCCATCCACTTGGAGAGTCCTGAGTACTTTTAGTCGCTACCACCTTTCACAAACCTTTCAGTGAAGACTTTGATCAAATCCCACGCAATTTGACCTTATCATTAGCAGCGTTTTACAACATATACATATCACATGCCATGTGTTAGTCACAGTCTGTCTCCAGGATTACAGGACCTGGAGACAAGTCCAAAAGTTATAATTTTGAACATTCAAGACCACATGTCATATCAAAGATACAGCATTTGTGACTAAACAATATATTGGGAGAAACTCATGGTAATGGCGTTTGGCTGGAGTTGAAAGCTGAGACGTTAATGTTTGTGAAGATCTAAAAAAAGTTGGTTTTTATTTTCTCTAAGAGTCCTTCTCAGTTAACTGCATAATATCCAATTATGCATCTTAGAAGAATTAAGGGTTGAGAAAACCCAGCTACTATTGGAATCTTTGATTCTACTGAATATGCCTTCCCCAAACCAGTGCTTACACAGCTAAACTCTCCCCTCTGGGGTTTAGCTGATTGTCATGACTTCTGACAAACCCACAGAACTACAGTTAAATGAGGCAGCTTTAAATGTTTTAAGAGTCTAGTATTGTAGCTGAATTTTTTATTATTTGATCAGGAAAGACATAAAAATCCCAGAATTTTTTTCTTGACGTCTTAATGAATTGGAGTTTTAATATTTATTTTCTAAGATTTCAACATTTTAAGCACCCTGTTTTTATAGGTACGGAAAATCAGAAGTCACTGAAATATTTTTTATCTTAAAGGTAGAAAATCTACGATTACCCCTTACAGCAGGTAAGCAGGGGCCACAAGGAGTGCTTTGTTTGGTCCAAGTCTTCTTTGTGATGAGGGGAAGGGCAGGCTGCCCTTTCAGCCACGTCTCTAAAACAGATTTGCTGTGACTCCAGGTGTTGCGCTTCTATGAAAAGACGTAAATCATATGTCACATGTGTGGTTTTGTAGAATAGCAAGGGCTGTAGGAGCTTATAGGGACTGTTTCCCTTAGTTGAACCTAAAAGTAGGTCAAAAGCAAGAGTGAGTTTTTTTAATCTGTTCTTTTGTATAGGAGAATTAACATTTTCCGATTAGTGAGTTGTGAATTAAGGACTCATTGGTTCTTCGTTGAGTCAGGCGCCGAGAGACATGAATTTCAAGCCTCAGCAATGGCATTTCCCAGCCTCAACACCATTCACCCTCAGATCCAATGACTTCTTGCTATGGAGACTGTTCTGTGCATTGCAAGGTATGTGAGACATCCCTGCTCCTGTTTTGGAAGCTGGTTACACTCCTCTCTCCATCAGTTGTCAACAATGCCCCCAGGCATTGCCAAGTGCTTTCTGGGAGAGGGAGGAGAATTCTCCTTCAGTTAAAAAAACATTGTTCTAGATTTACTTTGTATTTGGGAGTAATTAGCTTGTAGCCTAGTGTTAGGGGCCTCACAATGCCTCGGTGAACTTTCTTAAATGTTAATGGGGCCCAGAAGCAGAAGAGTAACTTTTGTTCCCATGGGAGCAGGTGTTGTGAGTGAATGTGAAAGGGATTGCCAAGATTTCTAGACTAGGACCTGGCAGTCACATTTCCCTTTGGGGCATAGCTCTAGGTGCATGTGTCTTTCATAAGATTTTAGGAAATCTAGAATAGTTGTATTTCCCAAAAGGCTCAGTGTACTTTCATCTGGGGAGATCTTTTAGTATCAGATGTAAATTCACCTATAACAAATTCAGTGACATGCATGTCAGAAAACCAGGAATGATGAAATCACATAGCCACTCCCACTCCTCTTCCCAGGGTAGACATCACTAATCAATTATTACATTCTTGATGCCAAGTCTAATGTCAAGCTTCAAAATCTTTCTCAACGCTAGACTCTAGTCATTGCTACCAATATCTTGAAATTAGAACCCTAGTTGAAATCTGTTTGTTATCCTTGATTTCAAAGTATTGCCAGTAATTTTATGGACAATGAGAGCTAGTGATGAGTTATTTTCTTCGAAGTATAACCTACAAACAAAGCATCAAGCTCTAGAACAAAAAGTATTAACATAAACACCAAAGAAAGTACATCGGTTCAATTATAAGTTTTTATAAAATACACGGACAATGTGGATTATTTTTTGACACTGATGGCATGGAGAGTTCGTGTGCCAAGGTAAACCAGTCTCCTGAGGTAAGTGAGAAATTCTGTATTGGAGATTTTGTGGGCTGAGCTGCACCCTGGTGTATGAAGGCTGCCCACCAGGAGTCACTTTTGTGGACAGTCCTGAAACTGAAGAGAAAAGAGAGAAAACTTGGAAAGTGATGTATGAACTTTGGGGATATTCTTGCCAGTGACCAGGAAGGAAGACCCTGGGCATCCGTGGGGTTGCTGAAAGAAATGAGAAAACTCACCCTGGGGTCAGAGTTCGCTGAAAATAAATGGTGCCTTCAGATGGGGCTGGTGGTCACTAAGTATGTGGGAGTCAAAAACTCTGTTTCTCATCCCTGTAATCCTAGCACTCGGGGAGGCCAAGGCGGGTGGATTGCTTGAGCTCACGAGTTTGAGACCAGTCTGAGCAACAGTGAGCCCTCATCTCTGAAAAATAGACAGGCATTGTGGTGGGTGCCTGTGGTCCCCAGCTACTTGGGAGGCTGAGGAAAGAGATTACTCTTTCCTCTGAGCCCAAGAGTTAGAAGTTGTTGTGGGCTATGAGGCCACGATACTCTACTGAGGGTGACAAAGTAAGACTCTCTGTCAAATAAATAAATAAATAAACAACACCCCCCCCCAAAAAAACTCTGTTTCCTTTCATGTCCAGAAGATCTAGAAAACTCTTGAGTAGGGCACCTCTTTAGTAGGGCACACTATATAAAATCACAGGGATCAGATTAGTTTTGGGCCTAGCTACTGAATCAGGGCCTCTGGGGCAGGCCCTAGCAATCTGTACTGTTATTTTTCTCTCTCTCTCTAAAAACAGACAAACAAACAAACAAAAAACAAGCTCCTCAGGTGATTTCCATGCATGTTTAAGTTTGAAAACATTGACCAAAATCATATTTATTTATTTTTGATTTGCATAACATTACCCTCCTCTCCCACCCCAGATTGCTAAAATGCAAAATTTGCAAAATGGGTCTCAATTTCTGCCTTTGCTGTTGGTTCATAGCCATAATCCCGTATCTAGGGTTGATCAAAAGAATTGCAAAAAACGCAAAAAATTCTCTCTCATGTCCGCCTGCCTGGCCCTGAGGGTATGGACCCTTTATCAGGAGTAGGGATGAGGCTGCCAGGATAGAGCTGGGGTGGGGGGGGAGGCAGAGGGAGGCAGCAGAGTCAGGAAGGGTGAAACCCCAGGGCCCAGAGAAGTGGAAACTTCCTTGGCCTTTGAACCAGAGGTCACCTATTACTCATTCACTTGGACACTTGGAGTGCTGGTGACAAGGAGACTTAGAAGGCTGAAGCTGGCGGGTGGTGTCCCCTCGTTCTCAGTGACTTCTGCCAGAGGACAGGAATGGCAGGAAAGGAACGGGCTCCGGAGCCTCCCCAGCCCTGCCCGGTCTTCTCACCCTATTTGCTCTTCATCCTGAAGTGTTTTCACACACTAGGGCATTCGTAGAGGTCATCTTAGAATAAAAAGCCTTTACCCAACTTATTCAGGGAACTGCATTCAGAATGACTCTTAGTCATTTCCAGAAATCAAAATTACTCTCCAAGGAGGAAGTTTTGCTGTTACAGAGGCTGTTGACAAAAAGAAGACATGCTCTTTGAAGGTGGCTGCACAGCAGTTGAGATGTGCTGGGACTAAGGACCTCTCCGGACCCTCCAGAGAGGGACGGGCATGGTCTGCATGTACGTGCTCTGGTGTGGGGGGCATCACGTGGCCAGGTACTTGATGGCTGTGTCTTGTACGGCTTGGAGTATATAAAAGGCCCCAGAGGACAGTTCTGTTACAGAGCAGAGGAGGATGTGGTGATACTAGGAATCTTGTGAGGTGAGGAGGGGACAATGAGACAAAGTGTTCAAGAAAGAAACTGCCTTCTTTGCAATTTTATCATGGGCCACCTCTCCGCCTTTCCCAAAACCACTGTGTTGGTGGGCAGGAGACGAGGCGGTGATCCCGCTGTGGTCCAGTGAGTCAGCTACTCCCCACGGGCAGGGAACCAGCCTCCATGAAATGTTAATTGTCTGCTAGAAAACACAGTTTACAGAATTTCAAAAACAAAAACTCAGTTCCTGGACAGACTCTGTTATTTGACTCCCTTAACTTCCATTTCTATATGCTGAATGAAGGTACATGACAAATTATAAAGTGGTCTTTTAAAAGGTGACAACATATATTCTTTACTCTCTAAACCATGACACCTACACACACGGTGATTGAGTTACTGTCAGAAATGTGCTATAAAAGTGACATTTCCTCCCACTAATTTTAGATTGCCTGTGCAGTTCTTGAGAAAAGTATTAGTCTTGAGCACAAAAAAATTATCTCCATTCCAGCAATATCACATCGTTCGGAGACTTTCTTTGCTTATTTTATCAGCTCAGCTGCCATTGTTTCTCTAGTGATAAATTGTGCTTTTATTCATTTCTTTATTTTATGGAGTGTGGAGTCACAGCAATTTCCTTGTCCCAACTCCATTCACTTCCTGGTAGCATTGTTCGAAGTCTCCAGACCCTGATGTGCAATCCAACTGTTTCCCTAATATGTGGGAAGCAGCAAATTGCTTGTTTACGTCATAAACAATTCTTGCCACAGTTTTTCTTTTTCTTTGACTCTTTTTCCCATGAAAATTCTGGCAAGCACCTAGCTCAGTGTTCTAGGGCTCACCATGACCCGGGTGTGGAGTGAGCGAGCACTCCTGCAGTGTTTGAGGACTGAATGAAGTTCCCAGGGAGATTGGTCTGGAATACATATCCGGATCCCACCAAGCTAAGCTTAGAGATTTGGAAAGGAGATCACACCAGAATGACTTTCATGTTCCCTTCTAGTTGAGTTCTTCAAACTGTCTGCACCAGACTTCTCTTTTTCACTTTCTCAAGTTCTTGATTCTACCAACACTTTGCACTATTTCATGAAGTGAATTAAATCTCACTTCACTGTAAAAATCAAGATCCTCTGACCAATGTCCATTCAGCTTTCCCTCCGTGTCTGACTCTTTCCTCACTGCCCCTGTCCTCTGCCCCAGCCTGACCCCGAGAACCAGCAGGCTTTCCTCATCAAAGGTGACACTGGCTCCCCTATGCTCCCGGGGTGTTTCCTCCCCCTGCCATGCACCTCCCTTCTTTACAACTTCACTTTCTTTCCAGCTTCTCCACTTTCATCTACAAATGATGAAATAATCCATAAATGAAAGATGAATTGAAATCCATGTCTGTATAAATAAAACACCCTCCCTTTGCCCCTTCCAATGCAGCTCAGTCACTTCCTTTTCTTTCACTGAAACGTTTCCTTTTTGCAGAATTCACCTCTGCATTCTGTCTTTATTTCCTTATCTCCTGTTTCCTTTGCTTTGCTTTTTTTGTTTTTAAGAGACAGTCTCATTTTGTCGCCCTTGGTAGAGTGCCATGGCGTCACAGCTTGCAGCAACCTCCAGCTCTTGGGTTTAAGTGATTCTCTTGCCTCAGCCTCCTGAGTAGCTGGGACTACAGGTGCCCACCACAACACCTGGCTATTTTTTTGGTGCAATTTGGCCAGGGCCAGGTTTGAACCTGCCACCCTTGGTATATGGGGCTGGCGCCCTATCCACTGAGCCACAGGGACTATAAGTTTAACTCCCTCTCAGAGGTGCTGTCTTATTCTTAAGCAGGCAATAATACATGGTGGGGAATGGTAGAGGTAAAAGGGAGGTGGGGACCGTTATGACTGTTGATGACTGTCGTAAGTCTGAGGAAGTGGGAGGCAATGAGGGTCTGCATAAGGGCTGTGCTGGTGCAAGCTGGAGAGCTCAGGGAGAATCCACTGCAGGGATCACATCTTCAGGTATTTGCAAATGATGGGGTGTGGTGGTGTATTTTGACTTTGAGCATTTAAAGAAATATTGACACTACTTATAAGAATAGGGATTCTCCGTAGGAGGAGAATCTGAGTGCAGGCCAGTGGGTTCATGGTGAAATTTATTTTAGACATGCTGAATTTGTGGGGCCAGTTGGATGATAGGAAACAAAAGTTTGAAATTTGGATGTAGGGCTTCACAAGACATGAGCTAAAGAGACACACTTTAAGGCCAACTTGATGGAGGGAGTCTTCTAACTGTAGCCTTGAGTTTTGGAGAAAGTGTGTGTGGGAAGATAGAGAGAAGAAAGCTTAGGAAAGAACTTTATAGAAGTTCAGTATTTCAAGTGCAGGTAGAAAAGGCCTCCAAGTAGAATGAGAGGGAATCCAGGACCCTGGAAACCAGGACTAGTTTCCAAAGAGGAAGTGCATAGTCTGCACAGTCCCACGACGCAACAGAAGCAGGAATGTGAAGAGCCCACTTCACGTGGCCTGGGAGAAATCGGTCATTCTTTTGTTCAATAAGAGATGACCAAGCAGGGGTAGTGAGTTGAGCTCTGTTTTAGGAGGTAGACCAGGATTTAGTAATAAACAACAAATTCTGTCCCTGCCTTCAGGGAGCATATTGTTTGAAATTTTTTTAACTTATTTTTTTTTTTATTTAGGAGATAGGGTCTTGCTGTGCTGCCCAGCTACAGAGCAGTGGTGTAATCATAACTCTTGGTAGGCTTGAACTCCTGGGCTCCAAGGATCCTCCTGCTTTAGCCTCCTGAGTACCTGAGACTATAGGACCATTTTATCATACCTGCCTAATCTATGTTTTTTCACTGATTTTGGAGATGAGGTCTTGCTATCTTGTCCAGGTTGGTCTTAGACTCCAGGTCAAAAGCGATCCTCCAGCCTCAGCCTCTTGAGTAGCTTGGATTACAGGTGAGAGTCATCACGACTGGCTGTCAAGGAGTGTTTTATCTAATGATGATGGTAGAAAACTAACAATTCAATCTGCTAAGTGTTATAACAAAGAGCAGGCATCACGTCCTTGTCTCCAATACTAAGGAAGTGGATTTGGGGACCTGTCACTCCTCTCTCCCTACCAATGAGGTCCAGATTGCTTGGACCTCAATTAGGGCTCAGCCCCGGAATAGCTGTGTGAGCTGCAGCAAGTTCTTTATATGCTCTGCTTTGAGATCCCACAGTCAATAACAAATTATAATGATCACAATAACTATATATATCTGCTTCATGGGCTTATGGTAAGGATTAAATATAGTATAACTTGTACGATATTGGGGCACGGACTGACATGGAAGAAACCCTTGATTAAAAACAACCAACTTCTGAGGTGCCCGAGGTGGACTCATGAAATAGGTTCTACTATCATCTGCATTTTTACAGATGAAACCAGAGTGCAAAGAGGGAAAGTATCTACCCCAGAGTCAAACAGCTAACGTGTTGTTTCATTCATCTCTTCTTCATCCTGTTGGTGAAAGAGTGATTTCTACACTAGGGTTGTGGGGCCAGCTGGACACATGATACCAGATACAGGACAGATGAGATGGACAGCAGCTTATTTGCCACATGCTTACAGCCGGGGAAGGAGGACACTGTCTACCTGGAAGGGCCAAATGGGGGCTTCAATAGCTCAGAGAGCAAGCAGAGGCTGTGGGAGGCAGATCAGCAGTGACAAGAGGGTGGGGTAGCCCCTGGTCCTTGCTGGGGGAACGTGACTTGCTTGTTTGAATAATTCTACAGGATGACAGGGAACTGAAACCTGCAACCCAGATAAGCAAGAACTAAGCCTCGTGCTCTTGGTAAGCGACAGTGTTTGGCTGGGGGACCTTATCCATCCAAGCAAAGTGGGAGGGTAGCTTCAATCATAGCACTTTGCAGACTGAATTACTAATACTTTTGAAAGGCTCAGGTGAGGCCATCTGAGCCCCTTCTCCCCATTTGATCAGATGTCAAAGCAACACTGAATACCACACCTCAGTTTCATCCCTGACACCTCCGGGATCTAGTGGGAATTAGGACCTGGCCAGTCTGGGTCTCGGTCTAAGCTCATCTTAATGTTCTATAGTCCCTGAAATTTGACAAAAATGGTTGTTTTCTGAACATATCTTTCACTCTCCACCTTAGCACTACTAGTTCATAACTATTCCTGTGCCTGGAATTCCTTCTTGGCTCTAACCCCCACCTTTGAAAGCCTACCTGTCTACCAAGGCACGCCTCCAATGCCATTTGCCATATGAAGCACCTTCTGTCCCTCAGATGTCACCCCCTCAGCATTTCCAGGAAGCAGCACTGAGCAGGGGGGAGGGCCAGGACATCAGAGGGTCAAGATTCGGTTTCTGGCTCTGCTGTTTATTTGCTGCATAATGCTGGAGAAATAAGTTCAGCTCAGTTAGCCTTCCTGTCTCATTCTTCAAGTGGGGATAATAATGTCTCTTTGAAATTACACACGGATTTCATGAAAATACACATGGAATGCTCAGTATTAAAAGGCACGTGGCAAATATGAACTTCCTTCTCTCAAGTTCCCTTGTATCTCTATCAGTGGGGGCCATCTACACCACTGGGCGCCATCTACACCAGTGGGCGCCATCTACACCAGTGGGCACCATCTACACCACTGGGTGTCATCTACACCAGTGGGCATCATCTACACCAGTGGGCACCATCTACACCAGTGGGCGCCATCTACACCAGTGGGCGTCATCTACACCAGTGGGCGCCATCTACACCAGTGAGCATCATCTACGATTGCTTGTTTGTGTGTTTTGGTCACTCCTAGGAGACCATAAACTGGAAGAGAGGTGGTACTTTATACTTTCCTCTTCTACATTTGGGTCCTGGGTATTTGCTGCTCACCATCACTTCCAAATAGGGGTGTTTTGTCAATGGCAGCAGGAGCTCTCAGCACTGATTACCCTGCAGATCTGGAAGGCTAAGTGGGACGTGAGCCAGGGTCTCCATCTTCCACACAGTTGCCGCACCTGTTGAAGTCTTTTATTCCCAAAGGAAACCCAGCTGCAAGACACGGCACAATGAGGCTTCTCTATTTCACACTGTGTAAATCTACGTGATGGTGAGACTAGCCAACAAATCCAAGCTACACTAGCTTTGACAGGATCTCAGTCTTCAGAACCTGAAAAAGGGCAGAAATGACAAGGGAAGAAGCAGTCAAGGTCGGAGGACGTGTCTTGAGCTTCTACAGCGAAAGTGGCTTCTTCGTAATTTTAACACACACATTTGGAAATGGGAAGAAGATAAAGATCAAACACATTTTTTGTGCTTTTTGCCCATGAATAATGTAAAATGTGTGATGAAGAAGAAATATGAAACTGTCACAGGAAGAAGATGTTTGAATTTTCTTAAGATTCGTGCCACCTTGTCTGTTTCTCATTAATATATTTGATAGAGAAATAGATATATTGATTTGCAAAGAGAATGGAAAACAGAATGTCAGCGATTTATCATTTTTCTTCACTCAGTCCCTCATAAACTGTGTGACTTGTGGGAAACAAGTCATCTCCCTTCTGTTTCTTGTAATTTTTCTTATGAATAAAATGAGAGAGACAGCACCAGCTATTGTTGATGAGAGTGTTGGACATCACCAAGATTCCAGGGGCTTGAGGGAAGTGGACACTGGTTAAGAGGTCGCTGAATGCTTGTCTCCACGTAGGTAATAGTGGGAAGGAGATATTTCCTTATGATTCCAGGGCTTTGGAGGGGAGGGGGGCCTCACTGGCCAGCTGCCTTCACCAGTTAATGAACACACCAGCCCAGCATCATGGAGGTGCTAATGGTTTTGAAGTCTGACTTAAAAATTTTCAAATGTCAGAAAAACTACACAGTGGAGGTAATTATAGAAATTTGAAAGAACCCAAACCATTTCCAGAATTCAATAATTCCTGTCCAGCTAGAGGTACCCTTCTTCTCCCTGTGTGAAATACGCAATTTTCTCTAAGTGCCTTGGATACAATTTGTCCAAATTTCCACTAACACTTCTGTAAGTTATCAGTGAAAAATTTCTTTTCATCCTACTGAATATACTTTAGATATTACTGAAGCTACCCTACCCGAAATCCTTTTGAAACAAAACAAAGTAAATGAATGCCCTACTACATAAATATGCAAATGGTGCAGTCTGCTGATGTAATTTGTTGCCTTTTGAGTTATTACCATTTCAACGCTTATCAACCTTTTCTTGCTTGTTCTATTCCATTTTGCTAATAACAAGGAAAGAGCGAAGAACATTTGAATTAGTTATGCAAATGCATTAGTATTAATCTTTCTGGAAGTTGGTGTGTTCATTAGTATCAGGAAAGCTGTTTCCATGGCTATTTGTGGAGGCATAATAGACAGCAGAAAAATGGAATACAATGTAAGACCAGGAAACATACATGTGAGCTACAGCAATTTCATCTTGGCTTAACGCAGGGCATTTCCCTCTGGGAGATAAAACCTGTAGTTTTTTGGACCTTAATAGTCTAGGCAGATCATGAACAGAAACAGGAAAGAGGAACTTGGGCTGGAGCATATTAATGAACTTTCATACTTTCCCTTCTTCTGCAATACCTAATATTAAAAGTGAAATTTTGAGAAGGTTTATCAAGAGCTTTCCAAGTCATTTTTCTGGAGGTGTTTTTGAGATGAGGTTCTGACTGATGTGAGCAGGGGAGCAGGGCTGCAGTCCTGGTAAATAATGATCCCAGCTCCAGGAGGGCTGGGTGGTGGTGCAGGATTCACGTGCACATAGAAATAACTAGATAGCTATTCTCATTCCAGGACTGGGAGGGTATAGCAAAAGCCCCCAAATCATATGCTTGGAAATACTTTTAACTGAAAAACTCCTATACAATAGAACTTTTGTGGTGTTTCTTCTTCAAATTTAGTTTTCTTGGCCGAGTAAGGTGGCGGCTCACACCTGTGATCCCAACATTTGGGAGGCCAGGGAGGTGGATTGCTTGAGCTCATGAGTTTGAGACCAGCCTGAGCAAGAGTAAGATGCTGGCCCTAATAAAAATAGAAAAACTAGCTGGGAATAATGGTGATGGGCACCAGTAGTCCCAGTTACTAGGGAGACTGAGGCACGAGGATCACTTGAGCCCAAGAATTTGAGGTTGGTGTGAGCTATGATGCCATGGCACTCTGGCAATGGTGACAGAATGAGACTCCAAAAGAAAAAAGAAAGGTTAGTATATTTGCGTTATTAAAATTTCTTCGGAAGGTATGATTAATTTAATGCTCAGATTAACACCAATCATGAATTACTACTACTTTTGAAAGGGAAAAAGTTGAAAAGTGATATAGTCAGCATAACGAAGCCTCTGTTTCACTGACATACAGCAGAGCCAAAGGTTTGCGTGTTAATCTCCACACTAACGCGAGTTTGCTGGTGTTTGAGGACAGGTTGTGACATTTATCTCTATACATACTTGTGTCCCCAGGACTAGAGAGCAAGGGCTCCAGCAATGATTGCTAAGCAGCATAAATAATTTTAAATCATAGGCAACCCCCAAGCCTGATTTTAGCCAATAATCTCAATCACATTTCCTGCTAAATCTTTTATTCATGCATTCAATACCTGTTTCAATTGACTAGTTTGAATTCCATCTCTTTTTCACACTGTAGTTATGAAGCCTTTGACTCAATTATTTTGCTCTTCAAATGCTTTGCTG
>NW_003852429.1:15185751-15221617 GCF_000181295.1 Otolemur garnettii
TGAGTCCTGTGAGGCCGTTGCTAACTGTGACATCTGGAGAGACTCTCATGCTGTCAGTCAGTTTCAGCTTAGCATTATTTGATGAGTGCCTGAATATCTTGCAGGAGAAGTGGTGAGGCTCTACATGTTTCTAGTTCTTCATTTCAAAGGAAAACATGGCAGCCTGGTGACTAAAGTATCTGTTGAGCGTGTCTCTGACTACTCAATAAACAATGCTATTTAAAAGCAGGAACAGCAAACAACTCCCTGACTTTTTTAGCTTGTAATAAAGACATCATCTTTATTTTCAGCCTTTATTGTACGGTGTTGAGAAGAGAGGTGAGAAGGTATAACTTCCACGAGACAGAGACGGGGTCCTTCCTGTTTTGCTCCCTGCTTTATTCTCTGTGGCACATGACAAACTTAAGCAGTGTTTGTTGAATGACTGTTAGTTGGGGAGAGAGAGTTGTAGAGGCTGAGTATGAGGCTGGGTAGCTAATACATTGATAGTTTTTCTTCTACTCCTTTCTCACATATATTTCTTCTAATCTTTAAAACCTCTTCTTCTTATACTTATATGTGCTATACTACTATGGGGACACAGCAATGAATAAAAAGATTGAAGTCCTTGGAGCATTTTTTTCTTCATTAATTTACTTATTTATCCACTTAACAAACATTTGTCCTTCCTTTTATAAGGTATGTATCAGTATTGAATTTTGTCCTGAAAATTGTCCTGTATTAAATGTTATCCTCTGATGAACCTTACAGTTTGGAAGTAAGGGTTGAGCAGTAAAAAATAGTGAGAAGTATCTAACTGATCAAAAAGTTGTAATAACACGGACCATTAATCCCTAAAAGAAGAGTATTCCACTGAGGAGTATTAAATTGTAGAAAGAACAGCTCTAATAAATATCACCCTAGATACTGTCAAAGAGAAATCGTTGATACCAAATTGGCTAAAGGAAGATTTAGTTGTAAGAACTTTTGAGAATAAAAAGTTTGAAGAGATAATGTAAAAATACAACTTTTAACTCATTTCATTGCAGTAGCTAATACAAATAGTTATTACACTATGTGACCTGGAACCCGGTAAAATAGAGTTTTGTAGTCTGGAAGTTTCAGATTGCCTTTACACCTTAATAGGCTTAAAAGCTTAAAAACATTTGACTTAACCAATATCAAATGCTTCTTAATGAATATAAACCATTGAGGAAGAAAACATGAATCCTAATATTAATAGATTCCCGTTTGAAATGGGAAGGAACCTTAAAGTCATCATATCCAAATTTCCTCTCTTCAAGAAAGGAAATTGAGGTCCAGAGAGGTCAGGGAGCGAGTCAGTGTTACACAACCAGGCACGGCGTCTGCGGTGCTGCTGTCCACCCCACACAGGCACCCTTCTACAGGGCATTAGCAAACTGCCTTTCTGGTCCAACACAATTTGGCTTGATTTTGAATGGTCTCGCTTAACTCATCACCACGCAATGCCCTCACAGAACTTTAAGACCAAAGCTTTCCCCAAATCTGCTGGAATTTGCCTGAACCTTACTGCCAGAAATAAAGTCATATTTGTTTGACCTCAACAACATAACACTTTTTGGGAAATCATCTGAATTTAGGTGTGACAGGCTCAGAGAATGACATATATCCTTTCTAAACTTTATGGTCGCAAGGTAGTGGGAGGAAATAATCCAACTTTATTTTATTTTATTTTATTTTTTGAAGTTTTTGGCCGGGGCTGGGTTTGAACCCACCACCTCCGGCATATGGAGCCAGTGCCCTACTCCTTTGAGCCACAGGTGCTGACCCAAATCCAAGTTTATTAACCAAATGCTCCTCATCCTTGAAATACTCCAAAGGCATGTTTTTTCTCATGTATTCAATCTCAGGAACCATGTTCATATGAAGGACCCCAGACGGTCTCAGGATAAGGATGTGGCAGAGCTGTCACTCAAACCCATCTGCAATCTCCTGCAATGACGATTCATTTCACATGGCTACTTGGCTAGGCCACGTTGCTCAGGTGCTTGGTGAAAGGTAAGGTTTAGATGTGATTAACGTTTTAATCAGCAGCTGTTTGGTGAAGCGGATTTCCCTCCATTGTGGGGGCGGGCCTCATCCCATCAGTGAAGGCCTGAAGAGAAAAGACTGAAGTTTCCTGAAAAAGAAAAAAAGGCTCCACAAGTTGCCAGCATAGACGCCTTCATGAGTTTCCAGCTTGATGCCCTACAGAATTTGGACTGAAGACTGCAGTATGAACTCTTTTCTGAATGGCCAGCCTGTGGGCCTGATCTATGGATTTTGGATTTGTCACTTCTATAATCATGGGAGTCAATTCCCTAGAATCTCCCTCCCCACCCTGATCTCTCTCTCTCCTACTGATTCTTTTTCTCTGGAGAACCTGACAGTACTCCCTCCATGCTCTTTCTATGTACTTTCTGGTGTCCTGAAGCTGGACTTTGAAGTGAGCAAAGCACACCTGTGTGGGGACCAAGAGCCAGCGGACTGGCTGTGCACCTGGCTCCATCTGAGAGGAAGGTCCCTGGAGAGCCACACTTACAAGGAGATCAGGGTGGAATCAGCAGAAACAGCGTCTGGCTGATGCGGCTGCTGACTCGAAGGACCAGCAGCGTCAGGAAGGATTCCGAGGATCCCTCTGTGAAGGCGCTGCTGGAATAAATAGGACTTAAGAACAACAATATCAACAAAGGGCTTTTCAGAAACAGCAGCTCTGTGTGCTGTATAATCAGACAAATGTGTAGGAAGACATTTTGCAGAACGCCTCTTTACAACAACACTAACAAAAAATTCCTCCCACCCAAAATAAAACATCAACGCTCTTGAACAGAAAGGAATTTTGATTCTGAACTAAATGCTTTAATGAGGGACAGATAATAAGTGTGAATTGAAACTAATTGGTGTTTCAGATCACTGAGCTGGTTGAAAAACCATTTGTGATGAGGTCTGTGTAAGTTAACGGTGGCTTTTAAATGCCTAATTAAGCATCATTCTGTCCCTAGGGGGAATAAAAAAATGTATTGTCGCTCACTGCACTATGCTTAACCAAGGGATTAAAGTGGGCACTCCGAACAGATTTATTTTTTGTATTTGTGGTAAAAGCTCTTTTCCCCCAGAGCAGGCTGATGTAGGTAGCCCTTGGACAGGACACATTGTGTCACACGCAGGTGTGAATCCCGCCTCATGGTGAGCACGCATCATGGGCTGATGTGAGGAAAAAACACGAGATTCCAGTGTCACGAAAGGAAAAATAAGAGACAAAGTGAGAGGTGGGTCCATCCTGTTGATTTTTCCCCCTTATCCCGCAAATAATAATTAAACAGGCATCAATAGAAGAATTTTAAAAATTACACTATTGGGGCTGTAGGATTGAGGGCAAAAGTATTTGTGATAAATTCCATTCAAGAGAGAGAAAGGTTTAGGACTTATGATTTTGTTTTACTATTGGCCAAAGCCCTGATCTGACAGAAACACTGCTGGACGGGCGGGACAGCTGACTCTGGGTTAGCACTGGGGAACCGTTCTCTGGGTTTAGGAAGTGAAGAGCTCTTCTGGAAGTTGAGTATTTTCTTTCTTTCTTTTTTAAAAACACTTTTCTTGAGACAGGGTTTTCTTCTGGTGCCCCAGCTAGAGTGCTGTGGCATTGTCATAGCTCATAGCAACCTCAGACTCCTGGTAATTACTCTGAATGGCTGGGACCAGAGTCGAGCACCACAATGCCTGGCTAATTCTGGTCCATATGCTGCTCAGGCTGGTCTCCAACTTCCGGCCTCAAACGATCCTTGTGCCTCAGCCTCCCAAAGCACTAGGATTACAAGTGTGAGTAATTTCTTCTTCTCCTTCTTCCCATTATTTATTTACTTATTTATTTTTGAGACAGAGTTTCTCTTTCTGTTGCACAGCTAGCATGCTGTGGCCTTAGGCTAGCTCACAGCAGCCTCAAACTCCTGGCTTCAAGCAATCCTTGTGCCTCAGTCTCCTGGGTTGCGAGGACAACAGGCACTTGTCAGAACACTCAGGGCTAATTTTTTCTATTTTTAGTAGAAATGAGGTCTCATTCTTGCTTAGGCTGGTCTTGAACTCCTGACCTGAAGGGATCCTCCTGCCTAGCCTCCCAGATTATTAGGATTACAGATGTGAGCCACTGTGCACGAGAAATGTCTTAAGGAAAGCGTCTGGCAGGTGTGGTCCACAGGTAGAGTGAGTCTGAAGGGCCACTGGCCTGTCCCTCCAGCTCCCTTGCAGTCCTCTCTTCCTTCTACTACAGCCTGTAAAGAAAACCCTTATTCTGTGGTTGTGTTTTGCACCAATAGCTATATAACAGTTAAAGAAAAAAATCATTATTTCTGTAATTAACTTCCCTAAACATTTTAAAGCTAATTGAGCCGAGTCTACTTGAGCTTAAGGTCAGAGGAATATTTTTCTGTATAATTCCAGAAAATAACAACAACAACCCCTGAAACCAACATCACAGGTATTAAGGGAAAAAAAGAGAATTATTTCTTTTTTTATAATCTGGAAAAACTCTCAGGGTATGTCTTTAGTGAGGAAACGTCGTTTGATGATGCAGGTGATGACAAGTGATGCCTTAGAGAGAGGGACCCAGAGGAAGGTGGGGAGTGGAGGGTGGGGACAGTGCCAGGAACACGCTGTGGGCATCTCAGCTTCCCCTTGCCCCTGCTCCCCGAGAACCAAAGCAGGCGTGATGCCTCGGGGCACTCACAAAGGTGAAACTGGGTTCACGTCTGTGCCGTGGCTGCTCATTTATTCAGATTGGTATATGGTGTGGCCATTCATTACCTTCTAACACCCAGCAGTGTCTCTTCCCCCACCCCTCCATGTGATCATCTGCTTCTAACACCACTCGTGGCTTCTTGTATAACATTTGCACTGGTATCCTGTGGAATTGACTGGTCAGTAACAGTCCTGGCTTCTGCGACCACTTCTGTTGCAGTCCATCTCAGACCACGCTGGTCTGGTTCCCTTTCTGAAAGGGTGATAGGTTCTTCAGTGGTTTCCACCATCTGGACCACAGCTATGGCTGCCCAGCCCCGCCTGGCCACTGTAAGCACATGGGCCCACCTGTTTGTATATCCAGCTATAATTTTTCTTGGAGAAGGACTCAATTCTTCTAATTTAAGCCCTAATAGCTTGATTAGACCTGCACGGAGCAAACTGCATTGCCATTTTCTCGGAGTGAAAACAGTCTAGTGACGTGATCATCTACCTTAAATAGCGTTAAAATGCTTTGCATACCGTACAGAGCAGGACAACGTGTCGTTGACAAAACTCTGCAGAATAAGGTCAGAGGGTTAGTGCAAGTCTATGGGGATGAAATACTGGAAGATAGTTTGAGTTTATTTCTTTCGCATTTAACACACTAAGTAGAGGCCATGGGGGGTGGTTTGAGTCCCTTCTGTTTTGTAGGGAGGGGGACCCATTACAGCCCAGCCCTGCAGCAGTCACTGGAGAGGGACTTGGGCCATCGGGGTCACCTCTTCCTCTCCCAGGTTCAGGTGGCCATGTTCTCAATTCTACCTTCTCTTTCATTTTCAATGTTACACGTGCTTTGGTGATTTCTCCTCTGTTATGGTCCGTGCCTTTTGGCACAGATTAGATGAAGGGTTGAATGAGTTTAATAAAACATTAAAATAAAAAAATTGAAACAAGAAGGCCACAATTTGCTTGATTACATCTACACAGCCAGAGAGAAATCAAAATGCTAAAGAGTTGGGTTACGTGAACACCTTTGTAACTCCTTTGATTTCTTCATATTTTTTCAAAATGGCAATGAAGCAGATATGGAAGAATTTTAAATTACAAAAAAATCAAAAACTATTTCCTGCGTATTTTTATTCTAATGTCAAATGTCTTTTATTCAGGTACTATAATATAGAGAGTTAATGATTTTTATTATATCTCTAAATATGTTTAATTTCTACATCGTAAGTCTTTAAATCTGAAAGATTTGCCATTTAAACTTATAAATTATTATTTTAGACAGTTATCTAAGAAGCAGAAACCTAAAGTATATAGCAACGGTACTTAGAATTTCAAAATTATTAAAAAAAAACCCTCTTTTTTCCCCAGAATATTAGAGATAAGGAACAAAGATGATTTTTTAAAGCACAATGTAAAATAAACTATAAATACTCCGTGATTGTCAATGTCATAACCTACTGGTTTTAATATTCATGAAAGTGGGATTTGATGATAATGAAGTCCATATGAAAAGCATTTAAAAAACTAAAAAAGTGAAGACCAATCAAGTCAATCTAGTCACTCTTTTATAGAACATTATAGTATTTGTGTGGATGAAAGGTGGAGCCAAGTGGAGGGTAGAAGTTCCTACAAAACGGAAAATAATCCCTATCAATTAGCAGTTGTTCTTGAGCAAATAATTAGAATATTAGGGTTTCAATATCAGTAAATCGACATGACAGGAACTGGAGGAGGCAACAAGACACTGTGTAAAAATAAATCCCATTTTCTGAGGTTCATAGACGAAAACTTCACATACGAAAGTTATGCCGTGGGTGACTGTGTCTCTGGTTATATTCGGGGAAAGCTCCATGCGAAGTCCTTGACATACAATTAGTGACTACTATTATTATTAAAACCATTTGCACTGGGGAGCCCAGGGATTAGTCCCTTCTTTCCCCTCCGTGACTGCCTCTGCCCACGGTGGCTCTCTGTCTCTGTCTGTCTTTCTGAAGGCGGCACACTGGACCTCTCTTATCCAAGGATGTCACAGTCTACAGTCTCTCTGCACAGTGGGGACTTCATCAATATCCCTTGGTAGAATTTTATAATTTTTATAACTTTTTGATAGCTCCTTAAGTTTGCTAGCTCCTAGTTATTCATGATTGGAGTTACTCTTATAAATGCAATTTTTGCTCCATCATATCTTCCAGTGTTTTAGTCTTGAAAAAATTTTGTGGATTTGTGCCGTCTCTGCAAAGTGTCCCAAAGCCTGCCACAAATAGGAAAAATCAACAAACTCATATTACATTTTACTTTTTTATATTCACATATCAACAGGTAGAGAAATATTTTATAACTATTTTATAAAATTATGTAAAAATATCTTGTAGAAAAGGTGCATTTAGCCACGATTTTCCACTTTTCCTGTGTCCTTACATATGGTGACCTTTGGGGACAACCTAGACACAGCTGGGCTTGCTCGTCCCTGATGGCTGAGTTTACCGTTTCTGGTGAGGAGGTGGGTTCACAGTGGCTCATGAGCTTGTCTTTTAGTTTTCTAGTGCACACTTTTATCCTCATCGTCATCTCAAAGTTCCAGCTTTGAAGCCCAGGCCTGCGTCTCCAAGGTGGGAAGCTCGCTTTAGGTTAAGAGACTGGTATGGCTGACTTTCATTTGCTCTCCGACCCCGACTCTTCAGCAGTTCACCCGCTGCCCATGTGGCCTGTGGACAAACAACGTTTCCTGTTTGTCCTTTCTCCAGCCTTGTCTGTAAGCCGGGCACAGCTTCCAGTGGCTCCTAGCTGCCCCGTTCCATGCTCACGTACTAGGAAAGTCTCACACCGACAGCCATACCTTTATTTGTTCTCGATGTTTTTATATCTTTCTTATAGTCTGTGAGTTTGAATCCTTTATCGGTTTTCTCCCCGGGAAACGCAGCCCTGTGACACCTTGAGTTTAGCCCAGTGAAGCCGTGTCCAACTTCTGATCTCTGCGACTGAGTGTAATATACCAAATTTGTGTTAAGACCCTAAATTTCAGTAACTTGTTAATGGCAGCATTAGAAAATTAATACATGGATCTATCAGTCTGCGCAGGAGATCATAAGAAAATACTGCGGACAAGGTGAGTTCAACAACAGAAATGAGGTCTCTCTCAGCTCTGGAGACTGGGAGTCCGAGACGGTGAGGCCAGGGTGGTCCGGTTCTGGTGGGAGCTCGCTTCGGGGCTGGCAGGTGACTTTTTTCTTGCCATGTCCTCATGCGTGGGTGGGGTAGGGGGACAGAGGAGGACAGAGAGAGAGAGATGCTGTCTCTTCTTATTTCAGACATATCGTGGCCTTGTCCTTCCCATTTCATTTCACTGTGCTTAGTTTCTAAAGGTCTACTCTCCAGATACAGTCACTTTGGGGGTTGGAGCTTCAACATGTGAATTTTCAGGAAACACAATTCAGTCCATAGCAATTCATTTTACATTTTTTTAAATTGCTTTTTTTCTCATTTCAGTGGTGTGTGTATGTGTGTATCTGTGTTTTATGGGGTGTGGGCACACACCGGAGAAATTACTTCTTATGCTAATAGTGCTTTTTAAAAATCTCTCCATTAAAAATTTTTATACTTTAAACATAGTTACCACACATACTATATTCTTGAAAAATACTAAGAGAGTAGATGTTAAGTGCTGTCTGCAAAAATGATTTTAACTATTCCACTATCTATCTACCTATAGATACACATATATACATACTTCCAAGCTTCATTGTATACATAAATACACATGATTTTATCTGTCAAGTTTTAAAAAATAATAAATTTGAAAAAAATTTATATTTTACAATTTTAACTTTTTACTTTAAAATCATTTCAACTTAAAATTTTTCAAAAATGGTACAGAGAGTTTTCCATACCCCTCACCCACTTGGCTCTGTGTTTGCGAAGCCACGTGGCACACTGAGAAAATTCCCGAGGACGGCAGGCCACCCGCTCAGTCTCTCACACCTGAGTTCTGCCTGTCACTCGGTCCGTGTGCTTCCTGTCCCAGTCTGTCCCAGGACCCTGCCGTGTTAAGTTGTCCCGTCCCACTCACCTCCTCTAACCTGCAGGCCTTTCTCCGTTTTCTTGTCTTTTGGGTCCTTGACCCTTTTGAGGCATTAATTACTTTGTTCCCTGCCTTCCTCTGGATCTGATCTTCCATTTTTCAGGAGGGGCGTCTCAGCCGTGGTCCACTTTTCCATCTGACTTACAAACACCGCCGGAGCCTGGGCTATCCACGGAGGGCCAGTGGTTCTCTTTGCTCCAAATGGGCATTTTGTACTCTGCAGAGTTCCAGACTGGGCGGCACCAAGTTCAGCAGACCTCTGCCTCTAACAGGTGCGCTTCTCATCCGAGGATCCCAATTCTACTGCTCTACCGCAATTCTGCGTCCCTGTCCAAATGTCTCCAGGCAAATTCAAAACAGTTGGAAATAACTGCACACCTGAAAGTGAGAGAACCTTCTTGAGTGACCCACCAAATCTGGTTGGGCCTGATTAGTGGGTGGGTGCCTCATGGAGACAGTGATTTGGGAGTTGGGGGTATGCTAATAATGGCTAATAACAGCAAATGGTATTTAATAATTACCTTGAGTGAGTTATCTCCTTTACTCTTCCTAGTTGCCCCTGGAGCAGATAGGAAATTGCAGGTCTGCTTGTGAGCAGGTGGTTTGGAGTATCATGGCCTGCAGGGACGACACCTTGGTGGCTGATAAGAGTAAACAGTCCTCTACAGGCTGGTTTATCAGATAAGGATATGGTGGAAAATGGGGCCACATGGCAAATAAGGGGCGTGAGGGACGGGAAGAAAACCACTGAATCAAAGCCACTTGGAGCTGAGGGCTGCTTAGCAATTGTCTAGATGCACTTCTTCCCAACTCAGATAGCCCTGCATTATTTTTCTACCAGATAAATAATGTCTGTGTTTAATTCTTTACCAGATAGTCCACTGTTCTTTTGGGTTACTTTGGCTGTTCATATCTTTTCCCTTCTTTTGGGTTAAACACTGCTTCTCAAAATTGTCATCCATTTATTCCTGTCAAGCTCTCTGGAGTTCAAATGATAAATACAAATATCTCTTTCAAGTGACAATCCTTCAGGTATTTGAAAATAACTATAACACCCCCTTCTGTCTTTTCATTTCTATTCACAAGTTCTTCAGCTATTTTTCATACGATATGATTAACAATGCTCTTACCCTGGGGGATCTCTATTATTTGGCTAAAGATGAGAAAATACTGGAAGACCATTCAACTCTGAACCCAACATGAAAAGCAAATGAAAGCCATTTTACAAGTAAGGCAACTTAGATGTCACGAAAAGAACCCCGTACAGCCAGCCTCGAGCAGCCGGTTGAGTGTGGGTGCACAGTGAAAGTCTGGAAAAACTCAGGGCAATATCGTTTCAATAATTATTCCTTTTAAGATTTCCCTTAGAAGAACACATAACTTAGATGTCCTGAGGACATAATCTGGAGCACATCTGAACATTTATAAACTGGGATTCCGCCTGGCACTTAAAATGTTTTCCTATTTAGGAGATTTGATTGTCAAATGAGACTTTTATCTTTTGATCCTATCAACTGATATCCTGCAGAAAAAGCGGCATGATGGATTTCCCTGGAACATGTGATCAGTCTGTAATTTTACCTTTCTTCCTTCCCTCTCGTTCTTTCCTTGTAACTGGACCCTGAAAGGGAACGGAATCCGTCAGTTGTGCTCTCCATTTGTTCCTTCTGCACAGAAAATACTATCATTGCAGATGTCCAAACTATAAATTCTCCCTGAAATTCAAAATAGTTGGAACAAGAAAATAGCTCTTGCAAATATGTTTAAAACTCTTTGGTGTTGACCATGCTACTTTTGAATAGTGTCTTTGTAGGACAAACAAAAACATGGCAGTGTACTGTCTTCTTTTTTGCCTAATGCTAATTAAGAAATGTGCAAACTTAAATACTAAATGCTACTGAGATTTCCAATCAGCTGAAAATCAAACTGTCATTTTCTTCCCTAGCCTTGAATTGCTTTTGCAGATACTATGCCGAGTATTCTGAAATGCTAAGATTTGTAACATCTTGTGCCTGTCTTATTTCTCAAGGGAGAAGTTCAAAAAAATCACCAGTGTTCACAATAAAATGAGTTATACTTATCTTTAGAGAGGTGAAGTCTATATTTTGAAATGTTTTTGAGGTTTTGGGGAGCCACTGTAAAAAGAGTCAGGGCAGTTAGACTCTAAAGACTCCTTCCAATTCATTATTATTGAAAATAGAAATTGATTAAATAATTTCAAGTTGAATTACCAACAGTTGACTCCATTTGTGTTTGAAAACGGGGAGTATATCTTTAGTCATTAATAAAAATTACTCTTTACTTACGTGCAAAGATTTTTCATTTTGTCCCTCACAAAACTTGAGGATGTCAAAGTTTTATCAGAATACAATTGAAAGAAAGATTCATAATAATACGGTGTAAAATGAATGAGCATTGGTAGTGTTTAGGTTAATCGTTTGAAAGGTTTATGAAAAATAAAAAAGAAGACAGTCCAAGGAATTTTTTTTTTCTGCCACTCTTGGCCAGGGCTGTGTTTGAACCCTCCAGCTGTGGCATATGGGGCTCGCACCCTACTCTTTTGAGCCACAGGCGCTGCCCCCAAGGATTTTTTTTTTCTGGTGTATTTTTAGCAAGATTCATTGTCATAGCATTTCAATGAGAAATTTTGCTCTGTATAATTAGTCATTGATTAAAGAAATGACTTAAATTGGGAGTGGAAATAGCAAATTCAGTTAAAATATTCTTTAAGAATACTTTAAATTTATTTTTAAAAGATAGCTGTTAAGGCATCACCCAGGGATTCTTGAACACTATGATTTCTTGGTTGTATCATCTGAGTAATTCAGTTTGAAGAAAAGTCGTAAACCTTCCAGTGTTGAAATTTTCTCCTTTGCTCTTCTGCAGCGTCACCAACGTGCTGCTCTGAACAGTGGAGTGTGACTGTCTTGCACAGGGACCACGGAGCTGAGGGCCAGCCCTACCCGGGTGCCCTGCACCTGGGTCCATGGTCCACAGTGCCTTGCCTCAGACAGCTTACGAGGTCATGGGAGGAAAGTATTAACATACTGGGGTTTACTTTACTGAAAAATAAGCAAAATCAAGCATATTAAACGTGAAGTATATTTGCTGCTGCTGTAGCCTCCCCTTGGCTCACACTGGATGGTGGTCTTCACGTGCAGTACCTACTGTGCTACGCGGGCCTGGTGGGCTCTCTGTGGTCTCCGTGATGCGGTGATGCATGATAGAACCCATGCGGCTTTGCTCCTTCCCACGAGAGTGAAGTTCATTAGAGCTCTGGTGTGCCTGGTTAAGCAGAATCGCCATAGTATTTTTTTTTAAACTAACCCTCCGAAAAAATACTTTTTTTTCAAGTTCCATCAAATTATTATTATTATTTTTTGCTGTGTTCATGAGACAGGTCTTTTTTTTTTTTTGAGTATTTGGATTTATTTATTTATTTTATTAAGTCAAATACACATAGATCATGAATACATTCATGCATATGTGGGGTACAATGTGCTGTTTTTTTTAATACAATCTAACGTGGTTACATTTAACCAATTAACATAGCTTTCACCTCATTTACTTGAAATAATTTGAAAGAAATCAGAGATTGAAGCTAGTACTAATAATGCAAACATAAGCAAAGATCGGGAACGTTGAAGAGAAGCCATTTTTCTATTCTGGAGCTTTTCATCAGTCGTCTCGTAAAGGAGAAACAGTAATCATAATGACAGTGACCATCTCTTCAAGATCAAGAAGTGGATCCTCCAAAACTCAAAACTGGGAAGAACCCTCTCAGTCTCTCTCTTTTCCTCCCTTTACCTTTTGTCCACATATAATATTACATTATGAATGTACATAATAAAATAGAGACAGCCACTGTTGACAATGATTCTGTAGTCAGTTGTATGCTGGGCTATAAGGTATCATAGCCAATGATGTGCACATAAAGACCATTTAAAAAATATGTTGGGGTAAAAATATATGATGGGGTAAAAGGTCAATGTTTCATTAACAAGTGAGATTATCAAAGAAGTTTGGACCCATTTTTGCTTTTCAAACAGAAATTTTGGCTTTTGAAGGAATACCTCTGGTTCCCAATGGTCCCCATTCAACCCTCTGCCTCATCAAACAGTTATCAGAAGTCATCGTACGGATGACCACAAGTGCTTTCTTATTAATTCTGCCAGTATAATTTCCAGAGTAGATATACTTAATCTGCTGGACTCTGACCTGAAATCAGTTGTGTTTCCTGTTTGAATGGAATTTGGAGGTCCCAGAAATAAGCAAGTGTAAGTCTGAGTAGCACAATGGGGTTTGGTCCAGCAGGTGGACATTATTTAACTTTCTAGTGTTATTGTGAGAAATCTAGAGATGAAATATTAAGCAGTGTGAAAAGGGGGACTTTTCATATCAAAAAACCCTATGTAAACTGGACATTTAAAAAATTTTATAGATAAAAATGTTATTATCATCAAGGGAATACATTTGTTAAACTTTAATAAATTAATTAATTCTACTGTGCAATTAACCTGATTGTCCATGGTTGGTTTTGTTTTTAACTTGGTCTTTGGCTGGTTACCTTCTCTCTTACTTGCTCTTCTTTACTGCTTTTATTTTCTCTTTAATCAACTCTAATTTTAGTGTTGGTAAGGATGTTGGATTCCTTGTAGGTTTGTGTATTTTATATGCAATGGACAGACATGTGTTGTTTTTGACTGAACAGCACATTTTTACCTTTGTTTAAGGATCAGAACTCCTCTTTAATTTTGGAAACTTTTCTTTTGATTACTGGTAAGGCTGCTGAATTGGGTACCCTCCAAACCCCCATCAATGTCATGGTCATTGACGTGAGCAGGTGACAGACTCGAACCAGGACTTCTGTGGAAGATATCAAGAAGGAGCTCTCTAGTTGATGAGGTCTCTGGCTGTGGTAACCAAGTGAGCTTGCAGTGTTAAGCATCCACCTTTGTACCACAAGAGGAGGGTTGCCGGGGAATGAAACACACACAAGAAAATCTTAGATATGAAGAGAAAGCAAGGCTTCTGATGTTTGAGCTCTGACCCATCTACACCTAAAGCCACCACACTGCAGGACTCTGTCCACTGAGTTGCCTCCAGCAATGAAGTTGCCTATTTTTGTTTAAGCTAATTTGTGTCAGTGTGCATCATTTGTCACTAAAATATTTCTAAGACAATTATGTACAGAAAAAGAAAATATATGAACTTAGTGATTTGACTCACAAAAATGACAATTTCTTATGGTCCAACCCAATAAATATAATGGAAAACTCAGGTAGTCAGAGAACACTGTTCTGTCTGTGCCCATTACCCTGGTAATCTTGGCCACATTAAGCTTAAGTTTTCTCATGTTGAAAGGAAGGGGGACGCTGCCCACTCTCCACACAGAGATTCACCTGTGGAGATTATGATGTCAAATAAGACAAAGCACACACATACTTTTGTAAACTGTCTGGCTCTATAAAATATTATCCATCATTACACCCAAGAAGAGCTGCCTTCCTGACATATATTATACCTTATCAGTGGTGTGTAGGCAAAATTCTGGAGTAATGGCAAACGCAAGACTGTGAAGATGTCAAAGTTTGCTCTGAGGATTTAATATAGCTCTGGCTATGGCAGATACTCTTATCTCTGTCTATGTGGAATTCAGAGAACTCATCTGGCTTCTGGTAGAATTGGTGAGAACCAACTAATATAAGATTCTCACTTTCAGATGGTCTTCAAAGGAGGACTCCATTAACAAGATTATTCTGAGAAGTCAGGAAGATACCACTGGAGGTCAGAAGCAAAATAATACTTACTCAATACTTAGTCTTTATTGCTTTTAGCCTGTATAGCTAATCCCCAGCCATGTCATAAAATAGGTATTCTAACTTTAATAGATGGATTAACAATTACTAAGTGTCTCTAGCAAGATCCCAACCAAGTTATGGAGGCAAGTTCTCCACCTAAGGTTGCCCAAGTCTACAACCAAGGGTCTATCCCCATTTGGCTCTTGTTACTGTAAAAAGTCATGACCACTTAGATCTTCTGCTGAAAATTCAGTAGGAGACGAGACAGACTGTTAGTGGCCTGCGACTGGTTGTAGTATTTCCAGTCATATGATGAAATCCAGTTTCACGCTGGCAATCTCCATGAATCTATAGGAATGTTTAAAGAAGCAGAATACTTTCAAAAGTGTAACCACCATCTTTTCAAAAAGTCACTTTGACACAATGTATATGAACAGATGCATATAAGGTGGCCCACTAAAATGGACATACAGCCAATCTAGATTTTATAATTAGGTCTACTTAATACATAACTCAATAATTAGTATATAAAGCTCTCTAAAAAATAAAAATAGTAAAATACATGGAAAACACTGCTTTAAAGAGATATAATGAGTCCCATTTGGGAGAAAGTAAAACAGGCAATAAATCAGTTGAATACAGACTAAAATCTGGATAGAATTACCTCAAATGAGTTAATAGGTTAATTCAAAATAATATCTTAGGCTTCCAGCCACAGGCTCACAGATTCACTAAGTCTGTCCTCAGCATCAGTTTTCTGAATCTGTTCTGTATTTATTTTCGTGGAAATGAGTGAAGAATTAAGACATAACTAAATTACTTTTCCATGATGTATATGTTGCACTAATGCCATAAAAACACAGTTTCCTCAAAGTTTAATTTATCATCTGGTGTGTAAGATTAAAATAAAGATGCTCCCTGGACATTCGCAAATAGACACATATGTACACAGATACACATTTATTTCTCATGAAACTCTCCATGGCGCTATAGACATAACACAAATTATGTCACAAAGAACAGCATTTATTTTATAAAATTATTTCTAAGATAAGTAGTTGGTGGAAGATATTACACTGGCATTCTATGACATTTCAATCTCTAACTTAGCAGACTTGGAATCTGCTTTTCATTGTATAAATCAATTTTAGCAAGATTTGTAAGCAGTAAAAGAATGCCAACATATGAACATTAAAGACTGTTATATCTTTTGAAAATATCCAGTAATGTATACAATATAGTGTTTCAGATAAACCCAAGTAACCTTGGGCTCAGCCTTTAAAAGAAGAAGATTCTTCACCCAAAGAAGAAACGTTTTCAGACATTTTATAAGTTATCTGATATTTATATTGTAACCCCTCCCCTAAGCATTGATTTTTTTCCTTAATATTAATTGGGTCATCAGAGTAGGAGAAGACATTTGCAACCTATGGAGCAAAGATTCATAGCCAGAATATATAAAGAACTCTCAAAAAGCAATAAGAAAAAGTTTCAATACCCAATAGGAAAATAAAAGGTAAAGAATGTGAAAGAAGGACTAATAAGCCAAGGACGGGTTCAACGTCACCAGCCTTTGGGGAGATGCAAAGCAAGTGACAGTTTCACATTCATTGTACTGTGGAAGAGAAGGTGGGAAAACAGGAATGTGTGTACCTTGAAGGGGAAATTGCCAGTTGGCCTAACCTCTTTAAAGAGAAACAAAACAATGTTGAATAAAGTTGAAGGAACCTGCACTTTTGATTCAGTAACTTTACTTTTAGGTGTCTAGTCAAGAGAAATGTTTTCACAAATGCACAAGAAGGTGTGCAAAATGATGATCATTGCAGCATCGTACAGAGCTGTAAAAAGCAGAACCACTTAGACATCATTTTTCAGTGTAATGGAAAAAGAAACTATCATTTAGCCATATAACAGGATAGTGTGTAGCTTATGCAGAACTAGACATGCATATAACAGTTTCGATCAAACTGAAACATGTAATTGAATGCAATAAGCGAGCTATAAAAGAACTAAACAGCAGGAAAATATTTACGTAAATTTTATAACATGGAAGCAATGGCATACATATTTCATTTATGCGTTCCTATGCAGGTAGGGTACAAAAAGAAGTATAGGAATGCTATCACTTTCACAGTGGAAGACACTGCTAGAGAAAGATGAGTAGCAGAGAGGAAGAAGCTTGTTGCTTTGATGCACAGAGTTAATTTAATCTCTTAAAAACATAAGCTCTGAAGCAAATATTACAAAATGATAATATTTCTTTAATCTCTATGGTGGGTCCATAGTTGTATGTTACATTTTTTTGTACTTTTCTATATGTTTGAAATATTTTATAATAATACACTCCAAATGTAAGTAATCAGATATGACTTCAAGTTGAATGGGTTAATATATATTTTCTCATCTCTTTTCATTAGCGTCTCCATTCTATTTATCCTTCCAGAGTAAATCCTGAGAACATCTCTTTTTGTATAATTATGTAGGCCAAGGTTTTTCTGCAGTTAAGGAAATTCATCATAGAATGTTCCAGACATTGAGACTCAATTAATAAACTCCACACATATCAAACTCAATGGGAGTCCTAGAGGGATAAGCCAGTTACTGCGCCATGTTGGGGAGACACCTGTCTGAGGCTCCAGAAGCTACTTTAAGAGGCAGCAGAGAGGGAAGAGAGAGAGGACGTAGGAAGTGGGGGTGGTGGACCTCATGATTCTAGGGAAATTGTGTAGGCGCAGCCCACCTCAACCAGGCTGGAGGGGTAAGTGAGCCCCTTTCCTGGACCTGAAAAGGGCACTTCCAGGGCATCCGGTGTAGGGAAGGCAAAGGTAGACGGGCAGAGAGTATCAGCCAGTGGATAGAACTACGGTGCAGCTGGCGGGGCTTGGGGAGGGCTGTTTGCTAGGCCTGAAGGATGGGCGGGGTTTAGGGCAGGTCACAGAGCAAATACTGCCCAGCTTTGGCCCTGCACCCCTCTACTCCTCACTCTGCTCACCACCTCCACATCACCTCTTCATCTGTTCAGAAAACACAGAAATGGTCCAGATATTGTGCTTCTCAGAGTTTATATAGATAGAGACTGAAGGAGGAATAGGTACTTGGTTCTGATGAAGGTGGGGTGGGCTTGTTGGCCTTGCTTGGGCTGACAGCTCAGGGCTATGCCAGTTACTAGCTTTATAGAGGAAATGCTGTAAGTGTATGGAATTTTCTGGAACACCAATTCTCTCTTTATTCTGCTTTTATAAAGCCAGAAGTTGGTATCTTGTGACAAAAGGGGAGACGGAAACAAGTATACATGATTGCCAATAGTGTTCACCAATAACATCTGACATATAAAAAAACCCATGAATTTTACTGTCTATGTGTTTATGAAACAATAAGGAGAACTAAATTTGATAAATTATTAAAGACATGTCCCCCTCCCACTCCACCCCAAAGTATTGTATATCTTGTTTTCCTAGCTTTCTTATGAAAAAAACCTTCCACTGCTATTTCCAGTTAAGTCTTTGGTTCTTTGCACAACTGAGTAAACCATTCACGGTATCACTTCTTTTTAAACGGAGGCCTAGTGTTCTTTCGAAGCTGCATATCAAAAGGTAAACAAATATAGAAATTTCTCCTTTGAAGAGTCTGCAGGAGTCTGCTGCTAGTTAAATTTTCCTTGCAGAAATCAAACAGTTTCCTGTTGCGTGTTTACTGAGCCCCTTTTCTCCATAAAGTACAAAATGCAGGGCTGCAATTTTCCCATTTGTTAATTTTTCCCCGTTGAGCTCATTCCTTCCTTTTAAATATCTTCTTTCTTGTAGTGAACCTCATTTAGCAGGGAAAACGGAGGATTACAAACATTCTTGTTAGATATAAAACATTCCAGGAAATTTAATTTCTTTAGTCATGGATTTTAGCTGTAATGATACCGCGCATTTGTATAACATCTCTGCTATGAGAAATATGAACCCCTTATTCATTATCTGGAGACAGGGATTATTATCATAATTTTGTATCCTGTGTAACTGAGTCACAGGAAATGAACCAGAAATAAATCATACCTGGAGTGTAACTTATGAAAGAATGTAGCAAAATGGAAGGATGATTACACTGAACCTCGGACACTTGCTCACAATACAGCTGGTTAACCGTTTAGAGAGGAGAACATTTCCATTGTTTGGATCTAAGGCGGGGGGTGGGGGAGAGTGAAGTGAAGGTGTCTAGGGCTACTGCGGATGCTGGACAACACTGTGAGTCCTTCCTTTGCCCTTCTGGGATTCACCTCTGCCCTCAGCATGGCCCAACCAGCCTGCTGGGGCCACATTTCCCCAGGTCGGAGCCTTGTTGGGTGCTGAGCCCTGCCACAAACCCATGTGAACCAGTGTGGTCCTGAGCCTGAGCCGAGTTGCTCATGGCCCTTGGGATCTGACAAGTCTCTAGTTCTGTCAACGTGCCCAGAATCCTTAGTGGTCTAAGCCTTCACCTCCAGGAATTTTCTGAGGAAAATAAAAGAATCTAAAAGGAAGCCATGCCGTGAAGGGTCCGCCTGCATGTGATTTTGTGAGATGTCGCCACAAGGTTGACCTTCAGATGTCCCTGAAGGTTCCTTTCCCACCGGGGAACTGTATCAGAATTCTCTGCCATAGGCTACTCTACCTAGCAGGTGTGGGAGCCCCCAGGTCCACTGGGGAAGGCCAGACAATTGAGAGAAGTGGCAAAACAGAGAGGGCTCAGTGACCCACCTCCTCTGGGCTCCCACGGATCGTGTTTGTACCTGCTGGAGACGGGGCTTCCTGGTCTAGCGGATTACTATTACTTTCGCTCCTAATTCTTGCTTACTTCCATGTAGAAATGAAGGAATGAATTCCATCCTAGGAAAAACACGCATGCTAACTGAAATAATTAACCATCACAAGCAGAGAGAGGGCTGTGTGACTAGCTAATTGCATAAGAAAAATTAGAGTTACCTGGAAGGTCTAAAAAGGTGGCTTTCCAAGTAAGCCCCTGCAGCCTTGTTGATGCCCCTCAAAAATCAGAATGGAGCCTCCTTGGCTTACTCTCAAAGAGGGTCTCCCATAATTCAGTATGGATTCCAGACCCCCTGCCCCTGCATGAATTTAGGGAGAGTTATTGGAATCTCAAGGCGCTCTCTCGTTGGCATTCCACCACTGTGTACGATTAGCAATGGCTTGGGCTGGGGTGGCTTAGATAAAAAAAGCAAGCAGGAAAGAACCAGAAAAAGGAGACCCTGCAAATATGTTGCCGTTTTTGGTGTATTTGGAACATAATACAAGAAACTCTCATGAGAATGTCAAGAAAGGAAACATACCATGTCTGTCACTAAGAGGGAAAAAATGTCACTGGGCCAGTGAGCACCGAGAGAACAATACGAGCTTCCTGGTGCCAGGAGTCAGGACGAACGTGTGAAAGGGGCGAAGGGACATTACCATACCCGGCCTTTCACAGGAAAATGCTAAATAAACGGAGGGCTTCATGTCAATATTTGGATAAGGAAACACGCCTCGGTCCCATTCTAAGGCCCTCTACACAAAAAATTCTTGAGAAACTTTGTACAGTATTCACAATAACAACAAAAATAATACACTTGGAGGTTGGGGTGGCCATTCTCATGGTAATGAACCGTGTTCCAACAGGGATCATACAGCGGGCTTTGTGGCTTCTGTCTCCAGGCGTGGGCAAAAGGGAGGCCCGGCTGCCGTCCCGTCCTGTGGCTGCAGAGTGACTTGGTGGGCGTCAGCTGCGAGGTTCTCAGGTCCTCAATGGGCAAGCAGGGCACACTGAATTAGGAAGGACTGCTGCTCCCTTTATCTGGTACACGATTTGTAGACAGAAAGCAGATTGTTTGTTTCATGTTTTGTTTGTTAGGGTCACTTCTAGCAAAAGCCAAGCACATGGACCCCGATATAGGGCAGCCATGTCTCCAGTCAACCCAGTAGGAAGACAATTGCAGACATGATTGAGAAGAAATGCGATGGAGGGTTGCCTCAAGGGACACTGCCTTCCTCCTGCTTCCCGCGAACCCCACACTTGGGGGAGGTGGGTTGCAATCTTCTCAGCTCTGCTAGGACTTCCCCCTTCTCCACTCCCACCACCGTTTAAAAATAGGCACTCGGGTCTGAAAGGAAAATGCAATATTCCAAACATCTTTGGTTTCAGGTTTTGAGAGATGTCTGTTATACTGGGAATCTGAAAAGGAAAGCCGAGAAATTTCAATTGAAAGAAACAGCAACACCAAAAACCACCCCGGCTTTCTCCCTTCTCTTTAGCAATAACGAAGACAAAGAGAGAGAACAGGAGGAAGAGACGGAAGTAAGACTCTTCTATTTTACCACGTTAGAGCATAATGGCACATGAATAATATCATCATTTTTCTGCCATTTATTCAGATGTGAAGGAACTCAGTGAATAATAATAGCTGCTGTCAAAGGTATTTATATTTAAAAGGTCTTTATGTAAAAAAAAAAAAAAATTGTCAGGACTGATTTTTCTCTGAGAGGATCCCTCCATCTCCTAGCAACCAATATGGCTATCTTTGTGACTAGATGCTGCTTTTACAGTGGGTGCGTAACCTTTTTGTGGAAGCATTTGCAAATTTAGCAGTCAGGACTCATATGAATTCAAAGCAAGTTGTGAAACTGATCCCAGAGCCAGACTTGCAGTAGAAGTCTCAGGGGGTCTCGTCTCCTGGCAAAACGGAACACATGTGCTGCACACGACTCGGCTTCCTGTGTTTCTCCAGCCTCACATATTCTGCAGATGAAAAATGGCCCCTCCAATAACCTGTTAGCAGAACTTTTATCTGTTTAGAAGGAAGAAAAACAAGCTAACTTGAGGACACACAACGATTTTGCTTTGCAAATTACTATCTTAATGGAAAGATTATATCGCAGGAAAGAGAACGTCCAGCAGGAGTTCGTTTGTTAAAACAATTTTTTTTTAAAGAGTAATGAAAACACTTGGAATTCAGTCATCTCTTTTGCTGCTGCATTCTGATTATTTGTAATCTGTTAATGTCGTTTTCATTCTTCCTAAATCTTACAGTGGGGACTTTCTGCCTAGTCTCCAAACATTGGCAGAGGCTCCTAATCCCGTCCGGAGATAGATGTTGTAAACACCGGATTACAAATGAACCACCTGAGAGACAACATTTGTAGAGCAGGAGGAGATAGAGACAGGGACTTGTGATTTCCAGTTCTATGACGTTGTGTTTAATAGCAGGATGAATATTATCATGAAAATAGAAAAATAATATTTATATCATATGGGGATGCACCCTGTTAGAATAAGCATATGGTTTTAAAAGAAGAACGTTTAAATCATTAAAAATTAATTTCAAAATGAACTCTCTGGAACCACACTTCCCTAGAGAAGTTCTCATCCCATACAAAGGAAGCACACAGGTCTCCACGGCTCACAGGGACGGGCGGGCGCGGCGGCCTGCTGGGCCCAGGGCACTGTGCTGGGTCCTGCCCCCGGGAGGCTGGAGATGAACGACGGTGACTTCAGGCCCGGCTGTGAGTCGGCAAGTTTGCCATCGGAACATCCTCTTTCCCCTTTTTATTTACTCTTTCTCCTGACTTTTCAGATTTCTATCTCTCCTCACTCTCCAAACAGGAAACACTCGGATAACCAGACGGATGCTGGTTTATTTATTGAATCATTTCACTTTAGTCTTAATTCGCAGTTCTGTGTAACTCTGCATTTTAAGCCTCCTTGTTTTCCCCCCTCCAAATCTTGTTATTTTTACCGAAATGTTTTCTGGAATCCATAATAGCAGTCCCTGGAAATTTCTGGAGTGCTTTACAGCCTCAAAGAGGCTTTCACTTTATCTCACCCATCTTCACTATGACCTTGTACGTGTTATTTTTTTATCAGCACCACCATTTTTAAAGCTGAGGAAACCAAACTTTGGAGAGATTACTTGACTGGTTTGAGCTCATGGAATAGTGACAGATGGGGCTGGAGTTCAAGAGCGGGTCAACTTCGTTGGAATCATTTGCTCTTCCCCCAGATCTCAATTGTTCCCAGAACGCAGCTGGGAAGGGGCTTCTGCAGACAGACACGGTGCAGTCTGGTGCTGGGTACAGAGTACGGCTGGGTCTGAAATTAAACCTGGGTTAGTCCTTGGGGTCACCAAGAAGTTGGAGGAGAAGAACATCAAATGTCCCCCTGCTGAGCCACTTCTCTGGGGTGGCTGACCACAGGGCTGACACCCAGCCCTGAAAGCCCCAGGGGTGGAGGAGGCTTTTTGTAAGTCCTGGGATGGGTGGTCCCACTCGATCAGGTCTCTGTGCTCAGACCAGCAGCGACACTGTCTGTAGGCTGAGAAACAGACTCTCAGACCTCCCTGAGCTGGAATCTCTGGGGATGTGGCCCCAGACTGTGTTTCAGTCAGTCCTCTAGTGACTCTTAGGTGCTTTAAGGTCTGGGAACCACTGCTCCAGACTCCAGCCCCACGTCACGTCTGACTGACGCAGTGATTTTCATCTGTGTGGTGTGCCCCAGCGTGCTGATGAGCCCTGAGAGAACTTTGACTGTGCCACGAAAATTTTAAGATTGTTAATTAAAAGAAGTTGTCAAAAGAAGTTCAAAGCATAGTAAGTATACTCTTCTTTTGATCAACATAATTTAAATGTAATGCAGAAGTTCAATTACAGGTTCAAGTGTATCGTGAGATAGAAATAGTGGAAAACGCTGGACTAACAGGACCCTTTATTCCCCGTGTCTGAATTCTTCACCCCAAACAGCCTCTTCCTTCCTCTGTTCCAAGACACTAGGTCTGAATGTTGCTTCTTTTCTAGAATAATTTATTTTGTATTAGTACTTGAAATTGATACCTTCTTTTCACAGACTTTCTTTTCTTTTTTTTGAGACAGAGTCTCACTTGATCACCCTTGGTAGAGTGCTGTGGCGTCATAGCTCACAGCAACCTCAAACTCTTGGGCTCAAGCTATTCTCTTGCCTCAGCCTCCCAAGTAGCTTGAACTACAGGAGCCTGCCACAGCACCCGGCTATTTTTAGAGATGAGGTCTTGCTCTGGCTCAGTCTGTTCTTGAAACTGTGAACTCAGGCAATCCACCTGTCTTGGCCTCCCAGAGTGCTAGGATTATAGGCGTGAGCCACAGCACCCACCCCTTTTTCACAAACTTTCTGAAACTTATTGGTTTTATTCCCCTAGACTTTTATCTTTAATGTGAAGTTTCTTTTCTTTTCTTTTTGAGACAGAGTCTTATTTTGTCACTCTTGGTAAAGTGCCATGGCCTCATAGCTCACAGCAGCCTCAAACTCTTGGGCTCAAGCAATCCTCTTGCCTCAGCCTCCCTAGTAGCTGAGACTACAGGCACTTGCCATAGCACATGGTTGTTTTCAGAGATGGCATCTAAGTCTTGCTCAGGCTGGTCTTGAACTCCTGAGCTCAAATGATCTGCCTGTCTAGGCCTCCCAGAGTGCTGGGATTGTAGGCGTGAGCCACCATGCCCAGCTAATGTGAAGTTTCTATGTTTCTGAGTAAAGAAAGAGAGAGAGAGAGAGAGAGGCATAAAATAAATTGAAAAGAAAATGCTTTGAAATGTCTGTTAGATATTGATATTGATTTGTTCCGGAAATGTCTCTGCAGTTCTCACACAGGACACAAAAGGCTGGTCTGTCTGAGGTGATCGTAACCACTCCGCTACCTCTGGCTGTCTTCCCGTAAGTATGAGACAGTGGATCAATTCAGCTAAGAATCGACTGATTCAGAGAGAAAAGCCTGACTGATATTTGTGGTTGTCAGGTCATCCTGCCCCCCTGACAGTGCAGCGATGTTCCTTTTTAATGAACTATTTTGATAGTGTAGAGAAGATTTTAAAATTATGTCATTGTCAATTACTCAACTTTAGCACGGGAAAGGTGGACTGATTGTCATCCATCAGCCAAGCTGTCCGCATGCTACGAAAAGACACCAGTCATTTCAGGTTTCAGGAGACATTCTGTTTTGTTCTTTCAGGCCTTTATTCCTACACACACGTGTACACACACACTGAGATAAGCTGCCTGTTTAAGCAAATGTGTCACAAATCTTTGTTTACAACTACAGAGGAAAATAAGGCATCTTTCACATTGTTTTGCTTCCCCTTGAAAGCTTTTCCTTCATGGATTTGCACAGGGTGAAACCTGACGGGACAGCTTGCTCCTGGGAGCAGCCCTCCACATGCACCGTGCTCTGCAAAGCCTTCCAGAATAAGTGATGGCTTCAGTAACGCACCCCGAGTCAGTCCAGAAACCCTCCACTCAGACAATAAGTGAGTTGAGGGAGCAATCTGAATACAGCTTTCTCCATAATCAAAAAGCATATAACTGAAGATTGAACTTGAGCTATAGTTTCCTGCATTGTTTGTGCGTTGTTCTATTTTAACAGCTCCATATGGGGACAATAAAGGGGGCTGACAAACAGTCCGCTGTTAGGTTCCAAGGCTCTATCTCTGAGCCCCATTCATTCTCTCTTGTCAGGGTACCCATCCCACCCTCCAGTTTTTTCTCCTGATTTATAGTACTTGAGCAAATACATTTTTCATTTATACCCAACTGGCAGTCTGACTGGAAATAGCAGAGTTAACCAGTAAGAACTTTTTCTTAAGTAGCTTTTCTTTTGAAGAGAAGAGAAAATATTGACTCAACTGGGTTAGGAAGATATAGAAGCCAGTTACCTTTACATGGTACTTCTATTTATTCCTTCTTCTTAGGATTCATTTCAGTTTTATTTTTAGTTAGAAGACAAGCATCTTTCTTTAGTTCCTTGTTGACTTCACTGCTATCTTTTGGTTTCTTAAAATGCAGGCAGTTTTCTGGGCATTTTATGAAGGGAAGTTTTGTCTTTGTTTTCAGACAATCTGAGACTCTTTTTCTTTTTCTTTTTTTCCTAAGAATTAATTCAAAATACGTCAAGTAAAATGCATTCATTGTAGTATTCTATCTGATTACTGATCATTATCAAGGCTATTTATAGCTTTGTCTTTCCTCCATTAATGTGTTAGGCAGGAATGCAAACTCACAAAATTTAGGTTTGGTTCCTAAAATGATGATGCTGGCTGCAGAGAAAACTTGTCTACAGTGAATAAGAATTACAGTAAAACAAAACACATCAGAGATCTGAAGGCTGCACTAAGAATGTGCCATCCTATATAATTATAAAGCATTAAATCTGAAGCTTAGAAAGGAAATTGTAAACAAAAGCAGCCCTGTGACGGCAGACAGAGCTCTGCTTCACCACGTGGCATGCGGGTTTCTATTCCAACTTTTAGAGTCCCAGAGATGGAATTTCTGCAGCCTCATAGTGGTCTTTGTCTCCGATAACCTTCCTCAGTAGCTTGTGGGCTCTGCTTCATGGGCGTATAAGACAGACATCACGGAAACTGTTAAGATTTAGAAGTTTTCTAGTATAAAGGAGGCTGATCCCTTTTTCATTTCTTTTTTTTTTTTTTTTTTTTTTGAGACAGAGTCTCAAGCTGTCCCCCTGGGTAGAGTGCCGTGGCATTACAGCTCACAGCAACCTCCAACTCCTGGGCTCAAGCGAGTCTCCTGCCTCCACCTCCCAAGTAGCTGGGACCACAGGCGCCCACCACAACGCCCGGCTCCTTTTTCATTTCTTTATGGTTCCTGGACGTTCATATAATCAAGGCAGGACTTTTGGGGCTGCTGTGAGGACTGCAAGAAACTTGCTGGGACACCCTCTGCCATCTGAGGGCATCATCCCATGGTCATGATCAGACAGCCACCATTGGCTTCTGCTCCCACCCTCTGCTCATGCAGCAGGCACCTTTGTCCTCTCTCCACTCCTCTCCTGCCCTGATCCCTGCCTTTGCCCAACAGTGTGAGCCATCACCTCTTTCTGGAGCTTACTTAACTCATCTGACTATATCTTTCATCTCTGGAACTCTCCACGGTCTGTGCTCTGCTCTACAATGCACTTCCCACAGAGCAGCAGGCAGAGATGGCCCTTATACTTCGTTCCTATGTCCCCTCCAGCCTCATCTCTGCCTGCAGAGCTGGAGTTGCCATCATACCTATGGGCCCCGCAGCATCCTGCATCTCCTCCACTGTCACGACGGCACTGTGTGTCATCCCTGCTGACCCCCTGCAGCCTCCACAGCCCACCTGTGGCCCCCAGCATCCTGCATCTCCTCCACTGTCACGACGGCACTGTGTGTCATCCCTGCTGAACCTGCAGCCTCCACAGCCCACCTATGGGCCCCGCATCATCCTGCATCTCCTCCACTGTCACGATGGTACAGTGTGTCATCCCTGCTGACCCCCTGCAGCCTCCACAGCCCACCTGTGGCCCCCAGCATCCTGCATCTCCTCCACTGTCATGACGACACTGTGTGTTGTCCCTGCTGAACCTGCAGCCTCCACTAGACTCTGAGAAGACGAGAACTGTCTTGCTTACTGACACATTCCCAGAGCCAAGATAGAGTTCTTAAAACACTAAGTCAATCCCATCAGTGAGGGGGGGTGGAGTGAGAAGGGAACAGAGCAAGGGACAGAAACTTGCAACATTCTGGTGTGATGTCAAAGGGTAAAACAGCGATGTTTGTGAGGATGGTGTCAGTAGAGGAATCAAGGTGGAAGTAGATTTCAGTCGGCAGAAGACAAAACAGGAGCTGGAGTTGGTGGATGGATGCAGGTAGCACTTTCAGATGGAAAAGGGTTTATTTACTAGGCAAGCTGAGTGGTTTAACCTGGTTCTGTTTCCCTTCCTCTTTCCTTCTGTGTGACTTAGTTATGCCTATTTTGTTGTTGTTGTTTTTTTTAAGGTTGACATGGGTTGGGTAGAACATTGGAGTTTGAAGGAATGAGCAGGGCTGGGGTTCATGGTAGGGTCAGGGGAGGAGGGCCGCAGGTGTGCACCACACGCAGGTGGCCCTGAGGAGCTCACCAGATTCAGACGCAGCCCTGGTGTGGCACTGCATGAGCCCAGGCAGAGACGCCTTGTAATCGACCTTCTCACAGAGATGCACAGTGATGCCACAAGCAGCAGCCGGACCGGCGAGGGGAATGGCATGTGATTGATCAAATGAGATCTAAGGAAGACACGGAAAGGGGTGGAGGCTGGAGGAGAGAGAACAAGGCCTCTCGGAGGAGGCCCATCTTCCCAGGGGGCAGGAAGGAAGGAGAGGAGAGGCCTGGGTCAGCCGAGTGCTGTGGAGGCCCCGGGACAGTGCCTGTCTCTGGGAAGAAGGAAGAGGGGCTGTCTATGGAGAGGAAGGGTCAGAGGAGGTTTAAGGAGAGTGGTTGAAGAGGGAGCTGATTGCAGGCACTGCCCGTTGGTACTGCGCCATTCAACTTCAGCGTTGTCTCTGCTGTAAGATCACACAACGTCAAGGTCCCTTACATGGTTTGGCTGTCCGTAGTCAAATTGCCACAAGCACATGGCTACGTGGACTCACCCTCTTATCTCTGACCACAAGCCCAAACCCGGAGCCTGGAGGCTGCTCTTCCTATTTATGGCTGGGCCCTCCTGCTGGTTTCCAAGCCAGTTTGGGGAGGGGCGGTGAGTCTTAGGAAAGTACTAGGAAACTGGAAATTTAAAAACAAGAAGGCCAAGTGACATGAGAACTCTGTAAATGATGAATTCTGAGAAAGTGAGAGTGCTGCCTAGGAGTTCAAGGAAGGGCTGGAGAAAGTGAGAGGAAATCTCAAAGGGACAGAGTGGGTCCCGGCTGTACCCTCAGGCTGGGTGTCTATAGAGGCCTCCTTGCCTCAAGGTATGAGCGGTCCATTTTCTTATGATGATGGCAAACATGTGGGCAGACAATCTCCAATCAAGCTTCCGACCTCTCATTAATTTGTAATACAGTCGATTGTTGTCACTAAATATAAAGCGATTTACCTGCACTTAGGAAGGAATTGGCTTGAGACACTGTGTGACCACAGGGCTCTGTCTATTCCATCTCCCCCACTGGCTTCTCTGTGCAGACACCTGCATGCTGCCGCATACAGAGAGGGTGCACACAGGAACAACCCCGAGCTGCTGCATGCCATCCATGTGAGACAGTGGTTTCACGTCACCTGTCCCTTTGTGTCACTGCCCATCTTATCCGTCTCTTCTCCTCTTCACCATTGAAAAGAAACAAAAACAACAAACTTCTCCGTGAGTTCCCAGCTCTTCCTGTATCAGCAACAGTATACTCTGAAGCACTACAGGCATCCTCGATTTGTCCCGATGCGGTCCGTTTATTTTAATTTGGGACCGTCAGCAGAAAAAAAAAGAAGTAATTAAACTTGTGACTGGCATGAAAAAAACATTGTAAGACCCAACGCTGCAGTCTGAAATCCACCGCTTTCACTATATTTCTCTCACTTGTCAGATCAAAGACTCAACTCCGAAAATTCAGCCATGCTTTGATTAATTACTTCATCCAATGAGTTTGCAAATTACAGTTCTATGAGATTTATGTCATTTTAAGCTTCAATTGGATTTTTGGAGGGAGGGCGAGAGGCTCTGTTCACCGCACCAGTCAGCCTGCACCTGGGAGAAGCACGTTTTTGAAATGCACCGTGTTTTGTGCTTACAGAGGAGTTATAAGTAAGGGTTTTAACACTATGCTTCATCTTAACAAGAGTGTAGAAGAAACCCGTTACTCTATTTGGAGATCAGAATAAGAAAAACAGATTTCCTTTCTATAATCTCTGCCTCAGTTCCCCTCCTCTACCTGAATAACTCACGTAGGTAGTAGAAATCACGGCGTTTAAGTTTCCCCCTGCTTTTCCTCAGCTCTTATTTCTTAATGAATGAGGATGTATATATTTGGAGTTATTAAAAATTTTCTCCATAATTTCAACTGGGGATTGACATTTGGACATTGGATAGAAAGCCTCTAGGAAGCAGGTCAACGCAAGGTGGGTCCTTTTGAATAGGAGACAGGAAAAGGCCCCTCTCTGCTTTGATAACCCAGATTCTTCATTGAAACTAGAAAAATAAAGTCTGCCTGTTACCTGAAGTCGCTTGCCTAACGCCTGAGTCTCTCTCTGCTTTCAGAAGGTGACGTTAGGTATGGCTGACAGCCCCCTGGCCTCCGTGCTTTTAAAGTATTTATTTAGTAAGGATGGTGCTCACGTCCCAAGGAGTTTGGGTCCTGGTTTCTGGAGAGGAGGGAGTTCATGACGTAGGCAGCTGCACTGGAGACAGTCACCAGGCAAAGTAGATGGTTTTTTTTTTTTTTTTTTTTTTGCAGTTTTTGGCTGGGGCTGGGTTTGAACCTGCAGCCTCCAGTGTATGGGGCCAGTGCCCTACTCCTTAGAGCCACAGGTACCGCCCACCAGGCAAAGTAGAGACGGAGAAAAAAAGTGATAGTGAAGATTTCTGGAGCTATTGCCACCTGTTACCTAAGTGGATTCAGCGCACATTTGCAGCAACTAACAAAAGTGTGTATTTATAAAGGAAATAAACAAAGAAAGACGGGTCTCAAAATCAATATGAATCAGTACTGAGAGCCTTGCATTTATTTTCTAAAAACTGCACAACTGTCATAGAAACATCATAAATACTACTATTTCCATATTTATTCAAAATGATATTCATGACAGAATTGTTATCCACAAGGCCAAAGGGAATCATATTGCAAAACATTAATGAAATATTTTTATTACCGAAGTAACAGATTCCACATTACAGCCTGCGCAGCAAATATGGGGCTGTCACCATGACTCCACCTCCCGTGTGCATCTGCTCTGAGTGTCTTGGGGACATTTCTTTGCTGTCTTTTTTTCTTAATCACAGGCTAACTTTTGTATTGTAATAAGAGTTTAAATACATTTTTATTCATTATTTATTTCCCATCATATCAAACACTTTTGTATTTCTTCTAAGCAGTATAATATTTTTTAAGTAAATACACAACAATTTACATAATCATGTCCCTCTTGACAGTTATTTAGTTTTTTCTCAGTTTTTCAGTATCATAAATAACCCTAGAGTGAACAGCTTGGGGCACACGAGTATTTTAGGTTTGTTTCTTAGGCTAGATTCCCCTAAGTGCTGTTACTAGGTCAAAGATTTTACTCTATCTACTGAACTTATCTTCCATCAGTGTGTAATGTCAAAAGCAATAGATAGGGCCAGGTGGGGCAGCTCGCGCCTGTCCTCTCAGTGCTCAGGGAGGCCGAGGCAGGTGGATGGCCTGAGCTCAAGAGTTTGAGACCAGCCTGAATAAAAGCAAGACCCTGTGTATACTAAAAATAGAAAAACTAGCTGGGCACTGTGTGGGCACCTGTAGTCCCAGATACTAAGAGGCTGAGCAAGTGGGTCACTTGAGCTCAAGAGTTGGAGGTTGCTGTGAGGTAGGATGCCACAGCACTCCAGCCAGGGCGACAGAGTGAGGCTCTGTCTCAACAAGAAAAGAACAGCACATAAAACATCACTCTCACTATCAGTGGGCTGACATTTTGTTATTATAACTTTAAAAGCTAAAGTTTCTGATTTGCTAGTTTTTTGGTGAAGATGCTTCTCTCCATTCTTTGGGTCTTTGATGGCTTGTGAGGGTCTGTACCTTTCATGTGTAGACTTGCTAGTTATCTCCCTTCCTCCCTGAATTATCTATTCAGGATCCTTCCCACTTAGCTATGCATTTCTGGATGTTTTTTATTCATCCCTTCTCTTCCCATCTGGAATGATTAATTCACAACCCTTACCTAACCGACAGAGTTAATTATTCCTCTCTTGAAACACCTCCCTTTGGTTTCTCCCATACCGTCCTCTGCATCTTTCTGATCTCACTAGTGCCTTCTCCATCTCTTTCTGGGGCTTCCTTTCCTCTCTTGTACCTCCGCTATTTGGGATTTCCTTCTTCTGCACATCATTCTCTTCCCACTTGCTCCCCACTTGCTGGGTGATCCCTTTCTTCCCTGTGGCTATGAACACAATTTGTATGTAGATGGCGTACAGGTCCAGCCGGATCTCTCCTCTGACACATATTTCTAATGCCTGTTTACAGTATGTCTCAAACCGAACAGCGCAAAGATAATACAGGTGGGACTGGATTCTTAATTTCCTTTGAAATCTGTTTCTCCCCATCTTCCCCAGCTCCCCCGGCTCAGGGGCGGCATCCGTGCCCACCTGGCTGCTCTGAGACAATTCTGCATTCCCCATTACTCTCTCCACCTGTTCAGGGAGCTCAGTAACCTTGTCTCCAAACCCATCTATTTCCTTAAGATAGATCCTGAGGAGTGTAATCAATATTAGTGTTTTAATGCATATTCATTCAAAACTCTGGGGAAGAATGTACCAAACTGTAGACCTACGGGGCTTCTTTTCCTAGTTCAGATGATCTCATTAACATCACAACTTCTTTACAAGCCCTTTTGTTAATTTGATAGGGACTGAACGATGTCTGAAATTATATGTCTCTGAGCATAATTGTCACTATCCACCTGCGGGTTTTCTAAGATTGGTTCATTGATGCCCGTTGTTCTGTTTTTTAAATGAAAGTGATGGTGTATGTTTCCCTGACCTGTCTCTGTCATTCTCAGCCTCACTAACAATCTCTGGTGTGTGTTTATAACCTGCACTAATGCCAGACCCTCCCCTAGGGATAGTGCTTTACTTGGCCTGGGTCGAGGTACCAGCACGGGTGTGCTTTTAGTTCTCCAGGTGATTTTGATCTCTAGCCAGCGTTGACCACAAATCAAGACTCTTTACATATTAACCTGCTGTCTTGTTATATTTTACATTTTACAGATGTTTACATTTTTAAAAAATTAAGTGTAAGAATGGGTTCCATGGGGGTTCAAATGTGCATTCGGAAGCCAGACTGCCTGGGTTTAAGTCCTGACTTTGTTCTTCATAAGTTGTACCACTCTGATCAAGTGGAGTTATGACTCTCTGGATTTTCTCTGCTGTAAGGTAGGATTAGTTTTTGGTGTGCACACCCTGTATTTGCTGGAGAGATTAAATGGGTTGTTTGTAAAAATGCACACAATAGTGTCTAGTACATTGAAAGCCCTGGATTAATGGAGACTTTTTTGTTTATCATTTCTTTCATTTGTTTTATTCTTAGACATGTCTTTTCTTACTTTGTGATCAGGTAAATATTGAATACACATTCTCTCCTAAGAGTTTTTGTTTTATTTTTTTCTACTCCCCACTGCCTCTATTATTCCCCTCAGTCCTGGGCTGAAGTTGTTGTAGAAAGAAGGAACAAGTCCCTCAGGGCCCTGAGGGGTCAATGTGCCATTTCCCTGACTCTGCCTCCACCTCAACCACTTACTTCTGATTTCAGATACCAAATGAAATTTGTTTTCAAATATTCTCTTAACTTTCAACACCCATGCAAAATGATTCTGACAAGTCCTCTGTTGTATTTTTGAAATGTTTTCTGCTTAGCCTGGGCCTCATAGACCCTTTTCATGGGCACACCTCTCTGGGTCTCACAGACAGACCACCTGTCAAGAGCCTGCAAATTGCTTTCCAAATACCTGATGATGACAGATTCAACATAGCTCTGCAAAAATCAAAGGAAAATTATATTATTGGAGGCACATGAGTGGATGCATAATGATCTGAGGCCATTATTGCAAAGTATTTTCCTTCCTCGGTATCCTTAGAAGGTGATTAATGGTGTGGGGATTAGAAGTTTGATGGTGGAATTTTGAAATGGGCCTCACCAACAGCACGAGAAAGCACATCTTGGTCTTTAGTTCTGTCTCTGATTCTCACCTCCTGCTCACACCAGCACTCCTTCCTCCAATTCTCCCATCAGTTGAAAGTCAATCTCATTGTTTCAGGTCACGGATTATATTGTATAATAAGTAAAGGAACAGAGCTGAATGGCAGCAAAAACAACAGTAAAATTTTTATGCATTTCACTTTAGGGAAGAGTATAAACATCTTCTTTGTCCTTATCAATTTCCAATCAGCCCTTAGGAAAAGCCATCAGCCTAACCTGCTTTTAGGAGTGATAGCATCAGCAAACACAGGAGGGGAGGCCGGCAGCTGTGTGCCGCCAGGATTTTGGGAGTTTCGGCTGGTGTGTCTGAGTCACCCTCACTTCTGTGGTCCCTGTTGTTATTTTCCAAAGTGCTTTACCAGTGACAGAGGTTACTAGAATGTATGGCTATCTGGAAAGTACCAGGAGACTTGATCCGGCTTAGCAAGGCTGTAAATATTTGTATTTTTAATAGCTTATAAATTATAGTTACCAAAGGCTTCTATAGAAGATACATACATATATACATATATTTTGCTACGAATCCCTGAAATAAATTAAATAGTGTATACTTTTCAACTTTTATGAATACCACATTTTTGGATAGGAATTCCTAAAATCTTACATGCTCATGTTTGTGAAGTTATTGAGACAATGGACTCTGGGATTTATCCACTGCTGAGTTAAAAGCCAGGCATAAAGAAATGTTTGTTGAATGAATGAAAAGTTATTTGCTGAATTAAATAGCAATACAAGTATCATCTGGATCACTGAATTATGAGCCATTACTTTCGTTGAGCCTAATATTCCATTTAAATTAAAATGTTTGACTATATTGTCCTCTGTTCCATGCTCAGTCAGGTTTTTCCCAGATGTAGTAGAGGAACTGCTGTAAGTTGCCTTAATACTTGGAAGCCACGTGGGGTACCCTGCAGGACATGATCTCCGACCCCTGGGCTGCAGACCAGTAGAGATCTGTGGCCTATTAGGAGCTGAGCCACACAGCATCACAGCCTGAGCTCCACCTCCTGTCCTGGCCCCACTACCCCCTCCCCCAGCCATGGAAGAATTGTCTTCTTGTCAAACCCGTCCCTGGTACCAAAAACGTGGGCACTGTGGCTAGTGCAGGGAGAGTGCGTTGATTAAACATCTGCTCACGTAGGCTCTTGAACCTACTCCCAAGGAGTGTGTGAGCCCTCAGAAAACCCAGCTCCCTGGATCCCCTTATCATGGTGACAGGCTGATGATGGGGGTGGGGTGGGAGTAGAATGATTATTTTTCACCGACTCCAACCACTTGCAGGAAGACGCCGGTCACCGAGGGTCACGTTTCTCTTGTTTACTGGCCGTGTTCGCCTCTGTTACGTAGTTCTTTTGTTTTCTCCGGTGTAATCTCTGTTGCACATGGCCTTCAGACAATGCAGATGACCCTGTCTGCGATGCAGAGTTCTCTGTCCAGATATTGTTGTCTCTCACTGGGCCCAAGTCCTATTTTGGTTACGAGAGAGAGAAAAAAAAGAAAGAAACAATGGAGACAAATTTAGACACTGATGGGAACAGTAAAGCCACTCACTGTCCACCTCAGCCCTTTGAAGCTACGCCCACCGCCCCACTTCCTTCAGCCTTGTCAGGGATTCCCAGCAACTGCAGAAGAGCCAAAGTGAGCCAAGGCAGAGGACAGTGAACTGACATGTGGCTCCCCCCGCCGTGCTAAGCTCACGTCCCGGGCACTGCTCCTAAAAACAAACAAAACAAAACAAAAAAAGCTTCGCGTCTTCCAAACAGAAGCAATATTAATCTCTGGGTTAAGATCGAGATCTACGCTGGATTGTTATCAGGCTTTGTTTTCCCACCGATTCTGGTCAGCATTAAACCTTGCACCAGATGCGTCTCAGGACTTCCCACGGTTGCCGTGTCCTCTGCTGGCGAGTCAGGCGTCTTCCTTGGACCCATTTCCCTTCTTGTTCCTGTCCGCCATGACGGCTTGGTCTCCTATATCGGTGCTCTCAGCTCTCCTTAACTCTAGGGGGTGTAAATTGGCCTGGTGATGTGAAGAGACGTTTATCAGGGTGTAGCTGGATGCCTGATGTTGAAGGCGTCTGAACTGGGCGCCGTTTATGTGGAACACGCGTACCTACCGCAGTGGCCTAGATAGCAAGTGTAAGAAGCAGAGACGGTGCCCGCTCCTCCTGGACTGTCTTGTTAATGAACTGTGAAACTAGGCAGCTGCAGTCCAAATACAAAACGCTACCTCATGTGGGAACAATGTCTGCTTTGAAATCATCTATCACGTCACTGGGAAGTCTCCATGGAACACGCATTCAGTGGGAGTGTAACACACAGGTGCACAGCACATCAGCATTAGCACAAATATCAAATGCATCTCATTTTCAAACAGATTTAAAAATCTCATAGAGCGGGCTCTGTACATATATATTAGACAGGGTTATTCGACCATGTAGATGTCCTAATATACCATGTATTTTACTTAATTTAAGTGGATGCAACTTATTATGCACAACTTTCTTTCTTTTCTTTTTTTTTTTTTTTTTTGAGACAGAGCCTCAAGCTGTCCCCCTGGGT
>NW_003852429.1:15221721-15236669 GCF_000181295.1 Otolemur garnettii
GCCCGGCTATTTTTTGGTTGCAGCCGTCATTGTTGTTTTGCGGGGCCCAGGCTGGATTTGAACCCACCACCTTAGGTGTATGTGGCTGGCGCCTTAGCACTTGAGCCACAGGCCCCCAGCCTATGCACAGTTCTCAAGGCCTGCAAGTTTTTATCCTAGTTTCAGTTTCCTCCATTATTACTCTCCTTAGGTCTCCACTCTTTAAACATAAAAGAAAAAGAAGGTGGTGAGAGGCTGAGAGGAGAAAAGCCGTCCGCAGTCAGAGAGGTACACGAATTAATTAGGAAACCGTGAGGCCAGGGCTGCAAACAAAGGAGCCCATGTTTACCTGTTTCTTTCTAATCCTAAAGAAAAATACAAGCGGCTTACTGCAAACACACATGCAGTTCCCACATCTAAAGCGATTGAACGGGGAGAACACCAAGGGGCACCCACGGCAAGTGCGGACGTGCCCTCCTTCCCATGGATCTCGTGTGATTTCCCTAAAATGCAAACAGCTTCCCCCCAATACATCATCCCACCAAAATCCTCAGCATCATTTGCCACAGAATTGAGCACATCTCAACTGATAGGTCTTCAGAACACCAAACAATAAAAACTAGAGTTTTAACTTTCGAATTTCTCTGCTTGTCATTAGGTGGCATGATTGGTTTCTGTCTAAGATGATCTTGGGAGGATGTCTCCGAGCTCTGTGCTGGGCAGCGCCTGTGGTGGAGGAAAGCCCAGCTGTCCTGTGTCCTCCCCAACCCCAGACCATCTCATTTCTGGTCTCTTTTCTGGACAGCAGTGAAATCCACCCCCCCACACACACACCCTGTGAGCATAGAAGTCCCTCCCAACATGCCAAACGTGCCTGGAGCAGCAAAATCTGCCCTTCATTCGAGAACCACTGGGTTGGGATCTTGTGGTGAAAATTGCTTCCTTCACTCTCCCAGACCACATGGGGCGTGTCCGGCCTCTGAGCATCAGAACTGCAGCTCCCTCATTCTGGACCCGACTTCCAGAAGATTTTACACACACCATTTCACCTCTGTGGGGGGAGCGCTCCCCGACCCCTCCTCTTATATGATGTGCACCCGCATCCGCCAGTTTGAGCATCTCTCTCTTCTCAACCTCCTTCAGGTGATTTCATAGCACTTTGTACCTGAATGTATCTCTCACGTGTGCTGCTGGTCCCACTCATCGGAACTTAAGGTCCTTGAGGGTTGAAACTCGAACCTATTCACATATGTATTACTCCACAGACACCTGCACACAGGGTGAGGTCCACGCCTGCGTGCTGAATGAATGAAATGAGTGAGTGAATGACTGAGCTGCAACTCTGCTGCAGTTTGCAAGCCCAGAATCTAGATCTGCTTGTTGGAGAGAAACATGGGGAATCTGCTCCTGTCCACGCTGGGCGCCCACAAATCTTTCAATTTTTCATTATTTATGGGTGGTTGATACCATGAACTTTTCCCACCAGGAGAAGATTTATCAAAAACTAATAGGTTCTCACATCCAGGCCACATAAGTCTTTGGCATTTAATCTTTCTTTCCCATGGAAAAGAACATTGTGAGACGATTGTTGTTCCCTTTTCCTTTTCTAAGTCATTGTCAAGCTGCTAAAGGAAGTGATGCTGGTCATGAAACCCACGATTCCCTATCTGAGTCAATCTCAGGTCTTTAATAGAAGAAAACATTCATGTATGCAGTGTGCGCGGATAAGTATTTCTTTTCTTTTCTTTTCTCTTGTTCAGCCACTTTCTACCCTGGAAGAAAATAAATCGTAGAAGGAGGCTGATGTGAGATGTGCGGGGACTGAGTGTTCACTGGCGTCGCAGAGAGTGCCCTTCTTTCCTGTAAACAGAGGAGCCGGGAGTTTCCAAACAGCCCGTCCTTTTTGTGTTCCTTAGGGCATGTGAGTCCATAATCGTGAATCTCAGCAGTGGTAGGGAGGAGTAAGTAAAGGCTTCTGAAAGAGTTTATTTCAGGTGGCTTTAAGCCCTTATCATGAGTGCTACCCTCTCTGTCCCTTGAAGAAAGTATGGCTTTATGAGTAGGGGTGGGGCTTACATTCCAGACAAGCTGGGTTCAAATGCAGCCTCCATGAGCCACTAACTCTGTGACCTTGATGGGGACACCTGCTCTCTAGATCTCAGGGTCCCCCCCTGTGAAATGAAAACACATAGATGTATTTTCCTCCTAGTATTACTAGATTATTAAATGAGACCATATCCATGAAGCCCTAGAATGGGGCCTGGCATAACTTATGTTCTTAAAATTAGTGATCTTCGTTATTGTTTTAATTTGGCTTCATCTCTGTTCTGAGTTAAAGAAAGTCTGTAAATACTGGCTGGGAAAAGCTTCTGGTTCAACTGTGTTCAGTTCTGGCCCATACTAGGTAGGAAATGGGGGAAAAACAATGGGAAGTTCTCCTTTTTTAATTTTAAAAATAACATCTATCTTGTTTTTATTTATATAAACAGTATTTGTTCACTATAGAAAATTTGAAAAATTTTTAAAATGAGTAAAAAATAAATGAATCGAATTCTCAACAGTTTTGTATGTTTCTACACATTCGTGTAGGTACAGAGAAGTAAAACGAGCTATTTATTTTATTGAAAAAAATAAATTCATTTCTTTGTTTCTTTTCTCACTATTCATTATAATTTTGTGAAAGCACTCACACATAAAAGAATACAAAATCAAGCCCTCCTCCCCCACTGTCCTGGGGCCACACAGCTTACATTATGTTACATTTTTTCTCAGGGTTTTTCCTCACACATAAGTTTTAGATTTGTTTTGAAATCTATTTTTTTATGCTGTGAATTTTTTTCATTGCTAAAGAAATTTAAAAGTTGAAATAGGAAAACATCGAGAAGTGCCCTAAAGCCTCGCCAAGAACTCACTGAAGGAGTCAGCATTTTGTGAGGGGGGAGGACCTTCAGTTCATCCCACCTCATGGTGTTAAGTCTTGGAGGACTGGTTCAATACAGAACATTTGAGAAATTCAAAAAACATAGAGGAAAAATAAATGAATTATGAATCCTCAACTGATACTCTTTCTCTCAAAATATTGACGAGCTGTGTGGCTTTCAGCATTTGACCTCACCAAGCCTCAGTTGTTCTGTCAGTGAAATGGGATAATAAAGAATCCATTCTATAGGTTACACGTCTAAAATAGGCCACGAGCCTAGCAAAAAACCTGGTCACAGTAGGACTGGGCCTTACAGTTAGTTGTTTCTCATCCTGCCCCACCCAGGGACATCTGACTTGCCAGCAATTCCCAACCTGCCTGTGGTTGGTTAGCCGAGAGAATTTCGCTCCTCTCTCCTCCTGTTTTTTGGTTTTTAAGTTAAAAGGGAATCTTGGAGGGACATTTCTAAATTTTATGGTTTAAACTCTGGATTTGGAGGTTCCCCCCAAATGCACAATCCCAATGTAAGAGCAGAGGACGCTGGACTGGGGGTGTGTAGCTCAGAGTGGACAAGGATTAAGAGGTTGGTATTTTCTAATCGGCTGGGTAATCAAAGAGCAAGGCTGAGCCTACCACTTATTAGGCTACTGCCCCAACCTTGCCCTTTACCAAATTTCCTATATTGAGGTCTCTCATTTAAAAAAACGAGATTCTCCTAGTAAAAAAAAAAGTTCAGAATAACAGCTGTAAACAATATCATCATTACAAAGAATTTCTAAAACTTGAAAGCATTTCTTATGGGATTTGTTTAATAACGTTCAGAGATACCGTCTTCTTCTGAGTTCTTAGATGATGTTCCAATGTGCTGTCTGCCTGGGATTTTTTCATAGACTTCATTAGAGTTCTCCCCCTTTTCTGTTTTAATATCATTTGTGTGTGTGTTTAAGTATATCCCTTTTTTAAAGAAGAAGGCTTTTAACTAGACTTGGCGTTTTCCAGCATTATGTATGACTGGCTCTTGGTTTTCTCCCCTTGCTCACTCTGATAATGCCAACAGACAGCTTGGACAAAAATAGGAGACACATGTTTTTGAAAAAGTTTTATAGCATGGGGGGAAAGTTCACAACTTAATGCTAAGCAAAGTAACGATTGGTAGCGTTCTACACAACATCTTCTCAGGCCGTAACACTGGCGCGCTCTGACACACACATGTAAGGACTCAGCACATCTGCTGTGTGAATGGAATGAATTAATCACATCACTGTAGGGTGGGACTGTGACTATTTCACATGTCGTCCCATAAACCATTCAGTGGTTTCCAAATTTTCTACAGTAAACACGCAGAATTGCTGGAAAAAAAAAATACAGCTTTCCAGCAGCCTTTTCGAATGGTGAAATCATGCCTACGTTTGTTAGAAATTATGTCTACTTATAGTTCTATGGTTTTCATAAGTTCTTTTTCTTTTAATTTCTTTGCTAGGTTAAAAGGAGCATGAGGTCAGGAATGGAATCTTTTACTATTGTTAAGTTACCCGTACCCGAGAGATGCTAAAAATTGTTGGTGGGTGACCTGCTCAGCTGTGTCAGAATCAACAAAGACAATCAGGTGCTAATAAAGAACAACCAGCTCTTCCCTCGCCCCATCAAAAGCACAGTATCTGTGGAAATTGATCTTACACTATATATTAAAAAAAAACATGAAAATCCACTTCGACCAATCTCTTCTTGGATTGTTGGTGGTGATACTGATGTGATAAACGTTTTCAATATTGGAAGAAGTGATGGTCCTATTTTTTTCATCAGGATAACCAAACATAAACAATTCTGATATTTCATGAATTTAACTCAGAGGGTTTTATTTTTGTGCTGTAGCTAGTTAATAAACAATTAAACTGACTTTGATATATGCCTGTATAATATAAGTAATTAAATACCAAAAGCCCCATTTACCTGGAAATATATTTTTCACTCTTGAGGTTCTGTCATATCACCTAAAATCCCTACCAAATTAAGACAACGCTTATGGGTTAAAGTCATGGTAGTAGGCTAGTAGGTATCTATTAGAAAGCAAATATAGTATCTGAGACAGGAATCATTAATATAGTAGGATTAGGTCTTAGACTTGAGATGAATGTCAGAGGAGTTTACAAGCAGCAAAGAGCCGCGTTCTGTGAGAGTAGGCAAGAGAACAGGCGTATTTTAATGATACAATAGAAGAAATCTAAGGCATGGGGAGATTCTAACAGTTGAGATGTGACTGGTGAACTCTAGGTAGCCAGGAGTCAGCACAGGGCTCTGGCTGGTTAGAGCTTTCAAGAGGATCAGGTGTCAGAGCTCAAAGATGGCTTTCTAGATGGGAGGCACTATCAATTTTGCTTGGGCAAAACAAGGCACTCACATGTCTATCTTGTTAACAGAGCAGCCTCTCTCACGATTCCGTAGTTACAGATATTCTCTGCTTTGGAATAGTACTGGCCCAAAGTGGGAGGCTCTGGATACCAGGATGTATGACCAGCGCCCTCCTTAAGCTCAAGAAATGCAAAGTGCTAACAGCAGTTCAAACAATCTGAGCTCTAATTTGCTCTTCTGCACCCGGTGATATAACCACATGCTCCTCACTCCTCACACACAAGGAAAAATTTTCCCGGTAGAATGGGAGGTGAGCCAATTTGCTAATAGAAAGCTACCAGTCACGTTAACAATACTCCCCGAGTAATGAAGTGAGCTGATATGAGCAAATTGAAATCTCATCTGAACTCCCAAGGAAAGATGTTCACGTGCTTGGGAGAAGTCAAAAGTTCTTCTCAGAGTAACCTGGCAGAGTCTGAATTGTACACAGAAGAGGTTAGGGTGTGTCGTGAGGGAAAAACGCTAGTTGGGGAGATTAAGGCCACAAAGGTAGGTTTAAATGCCAAGGGTCTTGGCAGAAGCGCTGGAGACCGGAGGAAAGAAAAAGCACTTTGGCTAGAATATAATATTTAGAAGCAGATTGACCTAAAAGCCCAGTCCAGGGACAGAGGAAAGGCACAGCCTGCATCTCAAACGCGGCCTGTCGCAGTGTCACTCCTGAGACCGGGATAGTGAAATGACAGTTAATAACTGACGTTTTAAGGAACGCACGCCAGGGAGCCACACACTTTCTGTTGTTTTCCTCGCTCTGTGCTGCTCTTAAATCAAGTTCTGTGTCTCAGCGATGGCTAAGAGGCTGGACATATTGTCTGGCAAATGAACAGGTCCTTGGCCAAGTAACTAGATCTCACTCATGCTAAAGGAAGAACATTGTTCACTAAAATAGTTTGTCTTCTGATGCCAAAGGAAATCAAATTGTAATCAAGGGCTGAGAACGGACTGAAGTCATCAAGGCTGTCTTGCTTCAGATTTGGCAAGCTTACATGTTCCCAGGCTTATGAAATGTAATTTACGTTTACAGAAGGGAGAGGCTTTATTACATTGGAAATTTGTTTTAAATAACGCTGCAATGAGCCACCAATGGAACAGCCAGCATCAAAGTCCGTGGTGGCTCCCATGGGTCTCCAGGACAGCAAGAGGAACACAGATAAGGAGGAATTTAGATTCTGTCGAAACAACCCAGTAAAGAGAGACCGCGTCTGAGCGAATCGTGAAGCCCTGTTATTAACCAGACTGAGCTGTCTCAGAGTCACCACTGTGGGTTTTTGTGTTCTGGTTGTTTTTGTTTTGGTGTTGGTGAGTATAAGAATTTGGAGCAAAAGGCACAAACCTTTCTTTTAGATCCATGATTTCCTTGGGTTGCCTTAAGGATTTAATTCAAGTTACATTGTGATTGTTGAATGCACATTCTACAGCACTGTCCTTCAAATATGCTGGCTCATTCAGCCACTCGCCACGGTTTTGTAGTTATATTTGCTGCATTTTAGGAATCCAGAATAAAGGCTCCTGGGGTTAAATAACTTACCCAAAGTCTCCCAGCTGGTGGGCTGCAGAGACAAGATACAAGTTCCGGCTCAGGAGAGCCCAAAACTCTCCTCTTTCTGCTCTGTTCCCTGCGTGTCATGGAAAGGTCAAGGAAGGGAAAAAATACAGAGGAAAAATGTTTGTATCCACCACCACCCTTCTCAGTAGCTGGGCAACACCCCCCAAATGCTTATCCTCACCTCTCTCTTGGGGAGCACTGGGCATTGGCCTTGGCCGTCTGCAGCATGTCCTCCCATTCTCCTTCACTTTACAGACAGGGCCAGAAGCCCTGATGGTGGAAACAGTCCTTTGAATGAAACCACACAATGTCTCGGACAGGTAAGGCTTTGGAATACGCAAAGTCTGTGACTAAATTCCCACACTCGGTGGAAACAGGGAAGGTAAAACCTGGGGCGGAGGAGGGGTAAAAGGAATTTCTTTTCACTTCCAGTATTCAGAGGAGAAGGCATTTTCCAGATTTAAGGGAATATTGCAGTGGTATTGTTTATTTAAATAATTTATTTTTTGTCTAAAAATGGCATTAATTTTTGGTCAAAATGAAAAATGATGGAGACAATTGTCTTCCGTCAACTTTATAGGATGATGTCTGGTGGGCCTCTCAATTATTTAAGTCATTGTGGAGTCACCAAATCCATTCACAAATGATTTTAAATAAAGATAAAAGGTAACCACTGTAATTATGGTGTTAGGTGATAGGAAAGTCAGAGGGCAACCTCAGAGTTTGAACTTACCAGCTTTATTTTTATTTTTTTTCTTTTATTTAGTTTTAAAATAGTTAAAACTATTCTTTCTTTTATTTAGTTTTAGGATTTTATTTAGCCACGTACACCTCTAGGCACACAATTCACTGAGCCAAAAAAAGGACAACAACAAAAAAGCCTAGTGCTTGAGGGCTAATGGACCTGGGGTTTTGTTACAACATCACAAGGAGGTTTGTATCCCAGCCTCTTCCTGGCTGGCACATCCAGGGCTGCTCCAAGCAGTGGCTGCAGAACCACCCCTGCCTGTCATCGCCGAGGTGTCCTCTCCTCTGCTCTCCGCTCAGCGTCTTCATGGCAGTGTGGTTACTGAGCCAACCTTCTGTCCTTCCCATTAAGGAAATTATGATTCTACTGGAGGTTCAAAGGGGAAAATTAAAGTCATCTAAAATCTGATTCAAGTAGGCATTTTCTTTGAAAGTGTGATTGCAAATGTGAAGCATGCTCTATTCACCCCCATCCCTGGCTCGGGTGCCGCTGAGGGGGGTGGGTTTGCCTCTGCAGTCCGGGAGTGGAGTCACTGACTGCTCAATCCCACTCTCCATATGGGGAAGAGGCACACGTTCCTAGCAGTCGGAGGTAAGAAGGCCATGCAAAGTCGGGTGTGGAACCTACACAGGAATTCTCTGCAGCTGTCCCCAAATGAGATAAAAACCGCGCCACAGACAAGGCGACTCAGGAAGCAAAGGTCAAACCTGGGGAAGCCCAGAGTGGTGCTGCTCTGAGGCAGGGCAGCTTCCTTTGGAGGCCACCGTCCTGCTGGAGGGGACCCTGGCCTCAGCAGCTGCCTCTGATCAAACGACAACATCCTCTGAGCCGGTGCTCCTGTGCCAAACCCCGGGCCACGTGGAGGAGATGAGGAACTTCTCCACAGGGACAGAAAGATTCTCTCCGTGTCGTCTCAGAGTTTATGGGCCCCGAATGTATTTTATGACGATGAGAACAAAGTGCCCGTGGTGAGTGTCAGGAGTACTTCCCCCCTTGACAAAACAAGTGTTCTACATCTTTCCATGAGTTGAATCCTCAGGAAAGACACTCCGGCATAAATTTTCCCAAAGAAAATGTTTATTCAGATAAACTTTAATAATAGAAGAGTATACTTGAAAAAAATCCCACTGTTTATAGAAACCCTTTAGTAGCTTTAATGTCTGACAAGGAAAGAGCCAGGAAACTCTCTGCCCCATGAAAAGCAGACATTTGCGAGGACATTTTTCTTTGAATTTATTAAATAAGGATTATCCGTCTAATCCTGTGAAATGTCTCCCAATTTAAGCTACTGGTTGCGTCCTGTTATTCAGGTAGCAGTTAATGTGATGGTGGTTTCACTGGATGACGCCATTATTATTTATTTAAAATACATATAGTGTGGGCATTGTTACTGTTCACAATCGGCACTTAGCCAGAGCCTGCGTCCCCTGACGATTACATCTGAAGGGTCGTAACAGCACTTCCTTCAGTCATGATCTAATGCGGGAAACAATACATGGCAAATAAAGAGATTTCCTCCTCGTGGGCGGCGAGTTCTCCCCCATTGTGTGCCTCTCTGGTGAGGCCCAACACTGGGAAATGTTTTGACAAAGGGTTCCTCTCGTTTCTGGGTTACAACTCTCTTTCTCACTATTCTCTGTTTCTCAAATAAGTTCCTATAACTTCCCCCCCATTCAACAAAGACCATGACTAAGACCAGAGAAACCTCCCCATTGTGGGGTGGTGAGTGAAGTTCGGACGGAGCTGGTGGGCACCTCTTGGAAATGTCACTTTGTCATTTCCACAGAATGGACCCACTCACTTTGGCATCTAAGGCTGCTCAAAAAGATGAAAGAGGAGATCCATGATGTGGACTTTGGCATATTGTTATGAGACCATTGAGATATGGGAGCCTAAAATGAATACTGTTCTCTGTTTGGCAAGCAGGGATAACTCCCCTCCCCCTCTCCTGAGTGCGCAGGAGAGATGCGTTTTCATGGATGCCCCCCCCACCCCAGCACTCCCGGTGTATTCTGTGCACAGTGGAAATAGGGCACAGTGATCCCACTTCTTCCAGAGGGACACTTAAGACCCATCCTTCTGGGTGACACCCCTACAGAGACCACCCTTGAACAAACCCAAGGAGAACACCGAATCCTTCACTGCACCAGTAAATATTTATAAAATGCAGAGTATTGAAGGACAAAGGTGTCTTTAAGGCATTCCCCTACATATTGGAGGGTTGCATCACTGCCTAATTTAAACTCATACCAGGTGTAAAGGACTCAGCATCAGAAAGACAGTTGTCTTAGCTCCTGCTGTCCTGCACAGCTCCTTTCCTGAACACACCTGAACATCGCACATGCTCTCATCTCTGCTTTGTTATTCCCTCCAAACCTGGAACACAATTTGCTCATTGAGATTGAACTCTGTGCAGGTCCAATTAGGCACAAAGCTTGTCAATAAATACAGTCAGCAATTTGTATTGGTGGATTCTTCATTTACAAACACATCAACAATAATATTCATGGGATACAAACCATAAAAAAGGTTGACTTTTCATATGCTTGGGTTCTGCAGAGCCACTGTGAGACTTGGGTATGGAGCATTTGCAGGTCTGCAAACTGGTCCCAGAACCAGTTTCCCATGGATACCAAGAGAAGACTGCAGCTTTCTGAATTGCATTTTCAGATTGCTCGTTGTTAGAGTATAAACATGCAATTAATACTGGTATGTTGATCATGCATCTTGCAAACTTACTGGTTTCATTTACTATTTCAAATAGTCTCTTTCTTTCTCTCTCTTTCTGTCTTTCTATTTCTCTCATATTATATATTTTCTAGGATTTTTCTATATCCAACATTATGTTGTCTAAGAATAGAAATAGTTTTACTTCATTCTTTCTAATTTGTATGTCTTTTAAAACTTATCTTGCCTGATTTTCCTGGCTAAAACCTCCAGTCTCATGTTGATTAAATGTGGGAAAAGTGGGCATCTTTGTTTTGTTTTTATCTAGGTGATAAATCTATAATTTGTTCACCATGAAGTATGATGTTATCTATTTTTTTTGTGATTGTTTTTTATCAGGTTTTGGAAATTTCTTTCTGTTTTTACTTTTTCAAAGTTTTTTTTTTTTTTTTTTTATCATGGGAGGAATTTAGATTTTATCTAATGCTTTTTCTACTCATGTGCTTTCTTGTCTTTTTTCCCCGTGATTTAGTGCTCTGATTTTTATGTGTTGAACTAACCTTGCATTCCTGCACTACATCTGACATTTCATAATCCCTTTAGTAGGTTGCTATATTGTGTTTGCTAATGTGTGTCTATGTTCATAATGGATATTAAGGTGAAGTTCTAGTTTTTCCTGTGATGTCTTTGCCTGGATTTACTATCTGAATAACTTAAGCGAATGAGTTGGAAAGTTTTTTACTCCACTTTTCAGATTTTGTAAAGGATTGGTGTTAATTCATCTTTAAATGTTTGCTAGAATTCACCAGTGAAGACATTTGCACTTGTATTTTTCTTTGTGTGAAGTTTTTGATTTCTAATTTAGTCTCTTCACTTTTTACACATTTATTCAGATTTTTTATTTCTTTAGTGAATTTTGGTAGTTTATGTCTTTCTAGTAGTTTGGTAATTTATATTCTTCTAGTAAATCATCCATTTTACCTAGATTGTCTTATTTGTTTGGAATATAATAGTTCATAGTATTCTCTTTTAATCCCTTTTATTTAAAATTGAAAACATTTCCACTCAGATCAGGAACCAGGTGAGGCTGACCATTGTCTCCACTACTTTTTAACATTGTAATGGAAGTCTTAGCCATCACAATCAGCCAAGAGAAGATGATCAAGGGTATACAAACAGGGTCAGAGGAGATCAAACTCACTCTTCACAGATGATATGATTTTATACCTGGAAAGCCCCAGGTATAAAACCACAAAACTCTTAGAAGTGATCAAGGAATACAGTAGTGTCTCAGGATACAAAATCAATACTCACAAATCAGTAGCTTTTATATATACCAATAATAGTCAAGCCGAAAAAACGGTCAAGGGCTCTATTCTCTTTACAATAGTGCCAAAGGAGATGCAATATCTGGGAGTGTACCAAGAGGTTCCCAAGCCTCCGCCCGTTGCTGAGTTGCACTTTCTCAGAGCCAAGCCAGACACCTTCCACCCATGCCTTTCTGCACTGTTACCTGATTCACAGTTACAGCATAGCTGTGCTACCTCAGACCAAGCAGTGCCCAGTCTTAACAATGAACCAGAATTGTTCTGGTCTCCGTAGGAGTTGGGCTTCTAGACCGCCAGGTCAGGGGGAAGGGTGGACTGAGAGTTCAAAGTGGCAGGGAAAATATTTGTTCAACCTTCATGCCAGACAAGAGAATACCCAGGCTCACAGCAGGGACTTTCTGGAGAAGGAGTCCCAGCTTTCAGCAATTCACTCTTGTGGAGTGAGAGAAGAAGACCTCAGGTCACTGCTCACTAGAGGAGATCCCACATCAAGTAAATAAGCAACTCTCTTGGGGGAGGGAATGGACACATGTCCTCTTTGGGGTGGGTTCTGTACCTGAAATTTGTTTCCTTGGAGTTGCAGCTTGCCTCAGCAGAGAAGATGTGCAATTATCAATCTCTTCTCTCAGCTTGGCTCCCATGTTTCAGCTTTGTTGGGTTCTTTCTGGCTGTCATCTCTCCCTCTGGATGGGAGTGTCTGTTGAATGCTGGCTTCAGTTGGCTATCATCCCTCACTCCCTTTTGCTCTTGTTGAATGTAAAAGTTGGAGTTAGGGAAAATAGCCAAGTCAAGGATTTAGGAGAACACAAGGCATATTGAAACAAAACAAACAAACAGACACACAATCAATCAAAAACAAAAACAAAAAAACCTTGAATAGCCTGATATAAGCACTCTCAGCAACCATAAGAGGAAGGGGAGGGCTTGGCCCTATATCCAGCGGCCAGGGCCTCAGCCACACACAGCAAAGCTGGCAGGCTCGAACCTGGCCCACGGCCCACCAAACAACAATGACAACCCTTACCAAAAAAACAGCCAGGAACCGTAGCAGGCACCTGCAGTCCCAGACACCCAGGAGGCTGAGGCAAGGGAACTGCTTAGCCCAAGAGATTTAGAGGTTGCTGTGAGCTGCAATACCCCAGCACTCCACTGAGGGTGACATTGTGAGACTCTGTCTAAAAAATTAAAAAAATGGGGAAGCAGAGAAAATAATAATAATAATTAAAATAAAAAAGTTTAACAATAACTACTAAAGGAAAAAATGCAAAAACCAAAAAGAATGAGGAAAGAAAGAAAAACGTGCATACAGCTATATGTATAGCATAGGGATCAACTTTAGTATGAATATATTGATGTTGCAATATACTTTCTGGACACAAGGTGGCGCCGTGAGTGGTTCCCAGGCTTATACCTGTTTCCTGGCTTAGACTGTTCTTGGTGCCTGCGCCCAACCACCTGCCTGGCGCCTAGACCCCACCGAACTGTTGATTCCACCAATCTCAAAAAATCTTCACAGGCAGGTTTCACAAATTCTCCCCGCAACAGTTCCTGTGAAGTGTGGGACTCCTTGGGCCAGCTCCAGTGTAGGATGATTGTCGGTGGGTGAGACTCAAATTGCTGCTCCTGGCCTGTGTGGAAAGGTGCCTGAGGCCACCACCATCCCCAAATTTTAAAATAATGTCCTCTTCCTGTCCAGGATCTTTCACGTTTGAGTGTCTCTCCTGCTGCCTAACCAAGGCACCCCATTCTGGCTGCCTAATTCGGCTGGGGAGTCCACACTTCACCAATCTTTCCGCACAACACCAAGCTTCCTACGAACTGGAAATTATAATCCTAGGGAGGGGAGCGAGGGCTGGTTGCTGCCACTGCTGCAGCCACAGCACAGAAACTTTCCTGGCAGTCTCCGCAGTTCTGGATTACACTCCAAGTCCAGTAATTTGACATCTTGTTGCACACCCCATTCTACCTCTCCACAGCAATATTTCACACTGGGAATGATCTAGCCCGCTCACTCTCCACTGTTGTTCCAGGAGAGTTGAGCTAAATGTCCCTCCCGTCCACCATCATGCTCCACCTCTTTCATTTTTAGAAGAGTTTTACTGGATACAGAATTCTTGGTTAACAGTCTTTTTTATTTTTCCACACTTTAAATATGTTATCCCACTGCCTCTTGCTTTCGTGGTTTCCATGAGAAACCCTGTTAATCTTAGTGAAAGCCTTTTATATGTAATGAGTGACATTTGTCTCTTTTGCTACTTTCAAGAGTCTTTTTTTTTTTTTGTCTTTCACTTGTAAACGGTTTGATATATTTATGTGTGGTTTTCTTTACATTTATTTTGTTAGAATTCATCGAGCTTCTTAGATGTGTATATTAATGTTATTTTACCAAATTTGGAAAGTTTTTGGACATAATTTCTCCAGTTTTTTTCTTCCTCTTTCTCCATGTGCTCTTCTGGAGCTCCTGTTGTGCAGATGTCAGTAAGCTCAATGGTGCTGCATGGGTCCCCAAGCCCCTGATCATTTTTCTTTATTATTATTTTTCTCTCTGTTCTTCAGACTGGATAATCTAATTGATCTATCTTCACATTTGCTGATGCTTTCTTTGGCCAGCTCAAATGCGCTTTTAAATGCTTTAGTAAATTTTTCATTTTAGTTATTGGTCTGCTCAGCTTCAGAATTTCTCTTTGATTTTTGTTATAATTTCTGTTTGATTTCTTTTTATAATTTCTGTTTTTTTAATTCATATTCTTTATTTGATAAAGCATCATTATCATAATTTTCTTTAGTTTCTTAGACATGTTTTTATTCAGTTCTTTGGCCATATTATAATAGCTGACTTACAGTTCTTATATAGTATGCACGATATCTGGGCTTCCTCAGAGGAATTTCCTAATGCCTGCTTTTGGTAAAAAAAAAAAAAAAAAGTGTATGCCATATTCTTTATTTCTTTGCTTATGTTATACATATTTTTTGATAACTGGACATTTAAAATAATATAATGTTGTAAATTTGGATATCAGACCCCCCTTCCCAGGGTTTGTTCTTGTTGCTGTTTGTTTAACAATTTTCTTGAACTAATTATTTAAATTCTGTATTCTTTTGCTGTTTGTGGCTACTGAAGTCTTTCTTTAGTTAGCTTAGTGTCAGTCAATGATTGAACTGAGATTTCTGAGATGCTATGAACCACGGATTATCCTGACCCTTGCTGTGGGACTCTGTGTGTGTGCCGGGTCAGGCCTTCAGTGTTCCCACTGGAAGGCACGGATTATCCTGACCCTTGCTGTGGGACTATGCATGTGTGTTGGGTCAGGCCTTCAGTGTTCCCACTGGAAGGCATGGATTACCCTGACCCTT
>NW_003852429.1:15236719-15250151 GCF_000181295.1 Otolemur garnettii
TTATCCTGACCCTTGCTGTGGGACTATGCATGTGTGTTGGGTCAGGCCTTCAGTGTTCCCACTGGAAGGCATGGATTACCCTGACCCTTGCTGTGAGGTTCTGTGTGTGTGCCGGGTCAGGCCTTCAGTGTTCCCGCAGGAAGGCAGCTCCTTGATAGCTTTCACTTCCTGTTTGTGCAGAGGCTCAAAGGCCACCAGGGGTGAGAGACTGGGGCCTGCCCAGGCCTTTCCTGAGAGCACACACAGTTCTGCACATGCACATCGCTTCTTGGTTCCCAGGAATATGTCAGAGTTTTCAGGGACTCTGCACATCTCGATCCTTTGAGTGTCTTCACCAGCCTCGCATTTGCTCCAGCTGTCTTACTGCAAGGCCAGCAATTATTTTTAGAAAATATTCTGAGGAAGAGACTGTTTTCAGTAAACTTGTTCTTATTATCAAATAAAGACAAATTCTGCAAGTCAGGGCTCCCATGGAACTTTTAGACGGGTTAAGTGAGGAAAATTCTCTGGAAATGGGGCCTTTGGGGTAACTCCGAGCACTTTCTGCACCGTCATATGCCTGCTATGCTCTTTATTTTTATGGCCATCATGATTGAAAGTCTCCTGGTTTTCAACCCATTATAAACCATTTCTGTTCTTTGGCCATATTATAATAGCTGACTTAAAGTTCTCATGTACTATGCACAATATCTGGGCTCCCTCAGAGAAATTTACTAATGCCTGCTTTTTGGAAAAAAAAATGTGTATGCCATATTCTTTATTTCTTTGCTTATCTTATACATTTTTGCTGATAACTGGACATTTAAAATAATATAGTAATAAACTGTCCCAGAGCTGGAGAGTAAGGGTAGAAATAGATCAAGCAGAAATGCCACAAAGACCACCGATCAGCTCACTATTCAAGATTCAGCTGTTGTTACTAAATAAATAGTCCTGAGATTGTTGTAAGTCTTTGGACAATTTCTACAGTTCCAAAATACTGATTTGGATCATTCTGTCAGTGCTCTCATTGCTTATACAGAGGAGTGCATTTTTAGAGGTCCTTGCTCACCATTCCAGAAGTGATTCCCCTTGGGCAAATTCAAATGTGTGTGAATATGAGCTTGTTTCTAATAACTCACTGTACACATCAGTCCAGAACTTTTTCGTATCTTGTTTTTTATGCCAAAGCAGCTATAAAATCCAATGGATCAAGATTTGGGGTTTAAATCTCCCTGGTAGAGCTTCTTTGGCAAAGAGTTAGAGAACTAAAGCAGAAGCTCACTGAAGTGCAAAGAGATTTTGGCATGACTTTCTGCCCTGGAATTCACAATTTTAGTGTCTGATAAATTATAAATTCTGGGGAAAAGCATTGGTGGGATCATGTGGCAGAGAGATTATATATAGTATACACACACACACACACACATATATGTGCACATATATATTTTTTGACACACCTGTAAGCTCTGTTTATTTTTCAGGTACTCCTGCAGTAGAACCCAGTAGATTCTTAACATATGTGCACACAAGGGGGAAATGGAACTCATTCTCTGTTAAAATGATGATATTGCTATTATAATAATCAAATTAAAAGACAAATGAAAGCAAAAGCTATTTAGTAATGGGAGTTAAGAGTGGAAAAGAAATTTTCGAAGAATACAGCTCTATTATTTCTACATTATAGCAATGATATGCAAGCACGTATATGGTTACGCGTGGGGATTCAGTCTAATTAAAATACAAACAGCAATCCTCATGCTATGTATCATGTCAACCATAAATGACAATCGGGGGGCCAGGAAAGTTGTTCCTGTCCCTTTAGCATAAGGTAAAACATATAATGAGGGAAAACAGAAGGTTGAGCTGATGAGTCTGGTTCCAAATAACTTTACTAATCGGTGATTTTTTTGAGTTGAGTATTACCCTTTTATATCTAGAGGATGTACTTATAATAGGAAAAATTAATTTGTTTGTTTACTGTTTTGTGTGTGTGGGTGTAGAAAATATATGCATGTTTCCAGAGATATGCCAATTTGAGTTCAAGATACTTGGATGAAATTATAAAAAACTAAGTTATACTTAATTATCTTTTGTGGCTTTGATAATTCCTGCCCTATGGTTCTTTAAAAAGTGGAAAACAGGCTGGGTATAGTGGCTCATGCCTGTAATCCTAGCACTCTGGAAGGCCAAGACAGGCTCAGGAGTTCAAGACCAGCCTGAGCAAGAGTGAGCTGGGACTGTAGTGGGTGTATGTGGTCCCATCTCAGGAGGCTGAGGTGGGAAGATTGCTTGAGCCCCAGAGTTTGAGGTTCCTGTGAGCTATGATGACACCATGGCACTCTACTGAGGGTAACAGAGTGAGACTCTGTCTCAAAAATATAAAAAAAGAGTACAAAAACAACAAAATTCTAGAAAACATTTTCTAAAGTAATTTAGTTGTCTTTCTAATTTATGTTGAATTGTTATGTTAAAAACAACTTAGTAGTACCTTCAAGTTTTCTATTTAGACACTTTAGAGGGATATGCATGTACACCATTTCTTATAAAACCTCCTGTGAGCCCCTGCCTTGTGTGAGGTGGACAGCACAGGTCTGAGGTTGACTGGCATAGGTTGCCGCCTTGCCTTGGCAAGGTGCTTGGCTGGCAGAGGACAGTTGGGGCTTGTCAAAGTAGGGTAAAAGAATTAGCTGAGACCCATGGAGGCTAAATGACACTTTAAACGTCCTCAGATAAGAAAAGCTGATGAGGATACACCAGGACCCAGATCTCTTGTCAACTAGTAAAATCTTAGTACTTGACTTTCAAAAAACAAATTTTAAGAATCTGGATAGCAAAGGGTTTTCTGAAAATGTTTTCAAATATATTTGGTTTTTGAGTTTGGGTGGAAGGTTGGAGAGCGAGACCCTGAACACTCCAACAGGAAGAGTTCAGATCAGATTTTGGGGCCACCTCCATTTGCAATCTTAGAAGCTCAAAAATGCAGTCATAATAGACTAAAAAAGCCGCATGCTTTATTCGGCTTCTTTTATCCACAGAACACCCCTAGAGCTCTAGGGAGAATCTAATTCAAGAATCTGAATTACCTCTTCCTTTTCAAAAGGGAAGTCTGTAGAAGTGAGCCAAAATGTGTGGCAGGGAGTGGGTTTCAGGGTTGGAGCAGAAGTCAGTGACCCCAGGGGATGGGTGGAGAGTTGGTCTGTGCAAAAACCTTGAAGAGGGGTGGTTGGGTTCAGCTTTGACACCCTTGGGAACAAAGTAGGACCCAATCTCTTACTCACCCTCATCCACACAGCTGTAAGAGATGGAGAAAGCCACCCTTGAATTAAGGGTGTTTCCTGGGGAAGAAAATATTAAGCTAATAAAGTAAGGGACTTAGGAGGCTTACTTGACTTATCTCTCTCCTACAGTGAAAAAGTTGATTCTCTTCAAATTACTATTTTTTTAAATTTCAAAATATTACGGGGATACAGATGTTCTTGGTCCCACGGATGGCTTCTGTAGTGTCTGAGTCCTGGTAATAAGTGTGCCCATCCCCAGAGAGTGTTCCCTATGCCCACGAGGTAGGTTTCCAGCCATCCCCTCTCCATCTCGTGCCCTCTTCACTCCCACTGAGTTTACTTACCTCTGTGCACACGTGTGCTCATCAGTTAGTCCCAATTTAACAGAGAGTACATGTGGTGTTTGTTTTTCCATTCTTTAGATATCACTTAGAACAGTGGTCTCCAGTTCCATCCAATTTTTTTTAAAAGGCATTAACTCATCCTGCCTCGTGGCCGAGTAGTGCTTCATCGTATACATAGACCACACTTTGTTGATCCACTCATGAACTGATGGCATTTGCGTTGATTCCACATCTTTGCAATTGTGAATTGTGCTGCAATAAGCATTTGAGTTCACGTGTCTTTTTGATGAAAAGTCTTTTTTTTCTCTGGGTGAATACCTAGTAGGGATTTGGGGTTCCTGGATCAAAAGGTAGGTCTTCTTTCAGTGCTTTGAGCAATCTCCACACTATTTTTCATAGAGGCTATGCCAACTTGCAGACCCACCAATGATGCGTAAGGGCTCCTTCCTTTCTGATTTATGCCAGCATCTACATCTCAACATTCACCTGATTGAGAACTCCTCCTTTTATTACTGGCAGTGGAGAAAAAGTAAGTTCAATACTATTGGCCATAATTAATCTTATTAGTTTAAAGAAATTTGTTCAGTTTGATTTCAATGTTAGTCTTCATCACAATTAGAACAGAAAGAGTTAGTGGCAAGACACTACATTTTTAACAAATATGCCCTATTTGAAATGAACTATCTTATGTAAGTAAAGTTTGTTAAATTTTTAAAAAAGGACTTCAGGGTTTGTTTCCATCACATTTATTTATTTAGCTTTTAGAATTTTGCAATTAGAGAGAAAACATCACAATCTCAAAGATGGATATATCTCATATCAATAAGCCCAAGACAAACAACTACCACTGAGGTCATGTGGTCCCCACTCCCTTCAGGGACACACCTGCAGGAACTCCCAATGATGGCTGTCCCTGTTGGTCCCATCAAAAGGAATCCATCTGCTGTTCAACTGCATTCTTTCCAAACTTTCTATACGTTACTATCATGACACATTTAAGTGTAGTTTCCTAATGTATTATTTTAGCAAGGCAGACAACAATGAATTTTTAAGAGATGCTAATGTAGGCTGAGGAAGGAAGGTATGATTTTTGGCATTATGAAGACTTGGCTAGCTGAAGTTGAGTGTTTCATTTGGGAGCAGAATGACAGAAGCCCCCAAATGTCTAAATCATCTTAACTGCTGATGCGTTAGCATCTAGTGTCATGGTCACTAAATAACCATCTACAAGAACAGGAGGTACTTTTAATGCGCATTTGAAACATACTGGGGGCTGGATAAGTACCTTTTGCTAGTAGCCATACTCTTCATAAGTTTGTCAACCTAAATAAACAAAGACTGTCTAAAAAATAAATGATTTTTACCTGGGAATAGGGCATTGCGATGGGAATTCACATGCCGTGGCAAACTCGGAGAGCATTTGGGAAGACAAGGCGTTTAAAGGGAAACTGATGAGGATTACATAATTGTTTTGAAAGATTAATAAAAGGGGTGGGGGTGGCAGTCTGCTGTTGGACAGGCAGTTGCTGGGCAGATGTCCTCAAGGCAGTGTTTTTCGCTTGGGGTTGTGCTGGTTTTTATGCAAGGTTGTGGTTGTTTTTGCAGAGTTTTGTGATAATTTTGCTATCAGGCCTACAGGTGTGAGACCCTTTCTTCACAGCCTTCCCTGGCTGTATTTGTCAGGCTCTTTTTTGTTATTGTTTTGGCTTTTTAAAAAAAATTAACACAAGTTACTCCATTTTGATTCTGACAGCTTTCACGACTTTCTGAGCATGCTCCTTTATCCTTTATCCTTTAGCCAACGTTTCTTCAACTTTTTAAATGAATATTTTGATTCCTACCATGAGCTAAAAATAACCAAATGGCATGCACTTAAAATAAATGGTTGTCTCTTCAGTATAATTAAAGAGATCAGTGTCATCCAAAATCGTCATTTATTTCAAGAAAACCTAGACAAAATCATCTATTTAAGTGAGGTAGTGTCTATAAATTGGATTAGTTTGCTAATATGTTTTTAGAATGATAAAAATTCTGAAATTTAAAATTGATATGGAAATCTATCTTGATAATGCTTTCTAAAGTAAAACTATTTTTACTGGGAACTTTTACACTTATAAATGCTTGAATTTTTAGAAGGAATCTGCCTAATTGCAATTCTGCTGTGTGTGTTGAGATCAATGTGCATTCTTTCAGTGTAGGATTTCTCTCCCTCGCATCTGAATTGTATGTTGTATGGGCTTCCTGAATCCTCCATCCTGCTCCGGCTTGACTCCCTAGCTGTTGCTACCCCTGAGTAGAAGACAAGCTTCTAGACTCAAAGTTAGCACTTGGATGTGTTGGAGAGAGTCAGCCCCTGGAGCTAGTCAGGAAATCTAAGGTTTTCAAGGCAGAATGCAGCTTGTAAACATACTGAGATAAAACAATATTCTCATTGTTATTACAGTGTGTGTGCTTAATGCCAATTTTTAAAAATCTTTGCATTTATCAGGGACAGAGAATAAATAAGGAGGTTGCATAAAAAAATCTAAAATTAGACAATATATTTCATATCATTTTGAGCATATGACTTCTCATTGTGCTCCTTTTTATTTAGAAACACACAAATTTACTTGATTATGAATAGATACAATCTCATCATAGCTTAGAAAACCAGGAATTTTTATTGAAGCAAATATAATATTGTGTTTTACGAGACAATGGGTAAAATTATATTTTATATATAAAACAGACATGAATACAATAACACATCCTTCAACCAACCTTTTCAGGGAATAAAGTGTTCCACATAAATGAATTTTCCTGATAACAAAAGGTTTTCTCTTTGAAATAAAATAATCTTAGAAGTAAAGTTTTAGTTCATTTCTTTATTTTTTAGACATCAATTTACAAGGGTAAATGCACTTTTCAGCTATTTAAGCAGAAATAGTCAACATTTTTAAACATGTCCTTGATGAATTATGAACACTGAGGGATGAAAATGATAATGCAGTAACACTTTCAGTACAACGTGTCTCAGTCTAGTGCCCATGAGAACAACCTTGGAGCTTGTCAGTAATACATCTTGAGACCCACCAAAAATTTTTACTCTGTAGAGTTGGGTGAGCTTCAAAAACCTGCCACTATAACAAGCTTTCTCCCTGATTCTGTCCAAGCAGCCTATGGAATCACGCTTTGAGAGAACTCATCTTTTGGAGTATTGTTTAGAAAATGACAATAATCTTCCTGATTTGCTGAGTTCTTTGTAGACTCTGGTTATCAGCCCCTTATCATGTGTAACATGCAAATATTTTCTATTTTGTAGGTTATCTATTCTCTCTGTTGATTGTTTCCTTGGCTGCACAGAAACTTTTCAATTTAATCAAGTCCCATTTCTTTATTTTAGTTGTTGCTGTGATTGCCACTGGAGTCTTTATAATTTTTTTGCCTAGACCATTATCTAGGTCTATGTGTATTATGACATTTTCTTCTAGCATTCTTATGGTTTTATGTCTTAGGTTTAAGTCTGTTATCCATTGTGAATTAATTTTAGTGAGAGGTGAGAGGAATGGATATGGACCCCATTTCAATCTTCTGCATGTGGCCACCCAATTTTCCCAGCAACATTTATTGAATAGTACATGATTTGTCAAAGAGCAGATGGTACTATGAGGATTTTTTTTAATCTGGGTTTTCTGTTCTGATCCGTTAGTTTATGTCTTTGGTCTTATATCAGTGCCATGCTGTTTTGGTTACTATCACTTTTTATTTATTTATTTATCTTATTTATATTTATATATTTTTTTACTATCACTTTTTAGTAAAGCTAAAAATCTAGTAATGTGACACCTCCAGATTTGTTCTTTTTGCTTAAGGTTGCCTGTTCTATGCAATCTCTTTTCAGATTCCAAATGAAATGTAGAATTATTTTTTCCAGATCTGTGAAAAATGATGTTGACATTTTGATGGGCATTGAATTAAATCTGTAAATCACTTTGGGTATGGACACTTTAACAATGTTGATTCTGCTGATCCATGAACATAGTATATTTCTCCATTTCTTTACATCATCTGCAATTTCCTTCCTCAGTGCTTCACAGTTCTCCTTATATCTTTCATTTCCTTGGTTAATTATATTCTTAGGTATTTTATCATCTTTGTAGCTATTGTATAAGGAATTGAGTCTTTGATGTGATTCTTACTGTTGTTGTTTGAATAAAAGACATGAGCAGTTTTCATAAGAAGATAGGCTAACAGTCAAACATAGGAGAAAACGTTCAATGTCATTGATCATGGGGAAATGCAAATCAAAACCACATTGCAATATCACATAACATCAGTGAAAATAATTTTTATAAAAAAATCCACAAACTATATATGCTGGCTTGGAGGGGCAATAAAGGAAAATTCATACACTGTTGGTGGGATTGCAAACTAGTACAATCGCTTTGGAAAGCAGTATAGAGATTCTTTGAAGAATTAAAAGTAGATCTATCATTTGAGCCAACAATTCCACTGCTGATAAATAAAGCGAAAAAAGTCATTTTATTAGAAGGACACTTGCACTCGAATGTTTATTGCAGTACAATCATAATTGCAAAGATGTGGAATCAACCCAAGTGCCCATCAATCTGTGAGTGGAGTGATAAAACGTGGAACATGTATACCATGGAATTCTACTCAGCTATTAGTTTAAAAAATAAATTAATTTCTTTTGTAACAATCTGCATGGAACTGAAGACCATTCACCTTAGTTAAGTATGGCAAGAATGGAAAAATAAACACCACATGTACTCACTATTAAATTAGAACTAACTGAGCAGCACTCATGGGAACAGAAAGAAGTAAAACTCAATGGAAATCAAACTGGTAGGAGGGGGAGGAGATGGGTGAAATCACAACTTATGGGTACAGCGTACACTAGCTGGAGGATGTGCACATTTTATAACTTTGTCTCAAGCAGTCCAAAAGCAATCCATGTAACTAAACCACTTGTACCCCTGTAATATTCTTAAATTAAAAAGAATAAATTAGACTTAAAAATAAAAAAGAAAATGACGACAATCTTAACTATACCATCTCTCACTGTCAGGCACTATTCTATACTCTTCTGCAAATTAGTTCATTCAATGCTCACAACAACTGTATGGAGAAGGCATTAATTTCACCCTCATTATTCTGATCTGCAATTGAGGGCCAGAAGAATTTAAATATCTTACCAGGGTCACCATGCCACTAGATGGTAAATTGGGAGTTCCAAAGCAACTTCACAGCTCTGTAGAGCTTAACCATCCTGCTGTACTATAGAATTCAGATGCAAGTGTTTCTAAACATTTTATCGATGTGCTGCTTGCTAGAGTCTCAGTGTGTGTCTTTGAACTCACACTTTTCAATGGGAGTGTGTAGTATTGGTTAGGGGCTGACTCAGTGGAGTTAGGGGTTAGGAGATTCTGACTTTCAGGAAACTTCTTGGCCCTCCTGTCACTCTCTCTTCTAGTGATTGTAACCAATTCTGCATCAGGAAACTCAATTACTACCTGCAGAAGAAGTGGATCTATGACATCAGCAACTAGGCTCTGGGCAGCATTTCAATATAACTCAGTAATAATCTGGTCTTGCAGAAAATGTGGAAAAACAGGAAAATGTCATGGAAAATATAATTTGTAAAGTGGTCCTAGGGATTACTGTTAACATCAGAATCTCTTTAAAATAGTTTCTACATAATTAAGCATAAATATGCAAAAACAGGTGGTGCCTGTGGCTCAAAGGAGTAAGACGCCCAGCCCCATATACTGGAGGTGGCGGGTTCAAACCTGGCCCTGGCCAAAGACTACAAAAAACAAAAAACATGCAAAAACAGATTTGAGTGTTTATACATAAATGTGTAGGCATTATTTATACATTTAACGTTATAATCTATATTACTTTTTTTTACACAATTGAGATCATACTGTAAATAATATTCTGCATTATTCATTCTTCACTAGATATTGATGTACAAGCATTTTCCCAGGATAGCAATAATTTTAGAAATTTTTTTCAATAAATTTCAAGCAAATTTTTCATCCTTGAAAGTCTTAAATTTGCATATATCTGAGCCTACTTTTGAATTTGTTTCTTTTTTAAGCTATTTTAAATAGCACTGACAGAAACATATTTGTATATAAATTTTTGTACATAATATAAATTGTTTTTTGAAATAGAGTTCTGGAAAATGAGTTATGGATTTCTTTTCTTTTCTTTTCTTTTTTGAGACAGAGTCTCTACCTGCCACCCTGGGTCGAGTGCTGTAACGTCACCGCTCGCAGAAACCTCAAACTCGTGGGAGCAAGTGATTATCTTGCCTCAGCCTCCTAAGTAGCTGGGACTATTGGCACCTGCCACAACACCCAACTATTTTTTTGTTGTAGTTGTCACTGTTGTTTAGCAGGCCCCAACTGGGTTTGAACCTGTTAGCCTTGGTGTATATGGCTGGCACCCTACCCACTGAGCTACCGGCGCTGCCAGGAGAACTTTTCTTAAGAAACTAAATAAATATTTCCTGCATTGCTTTCAGACACTGTACAGTTTTCTGTCCATCACTAGCATGTGAGAGAATTGACTTCATCTTATCCTTATCCACACTGAATATTATCATTAAAACAAAATTTGCTTGTTTAACACTTTATGTGTATTTTATTTCAATCTATAGTTCTTGATTACTTGTGTAGCTGGAATTTTTTCCTATATATCTCTTCTCTTTTTTTTTTAGAGACAGAGTCTCACTTTGTTGACCTTGGCAGAGTGCTGTAGCGTTATAGCTCACAGCAACCTCCAGCTCTCGGGCTAAGCCGATTCTCTTGCCTTAACCTCCCGAGTAGCTGGAACTACAGGTGCCTGCCACAATACCCAGCTATTTTTTGTTGTTGTTGTCACAGTTTGGCCAGGGCTGTGTTCGAACCCACCACCCTTGGTATATGGGGCCAGCACCCTACTCACTGAGCCACAGGCGCCACCCTCATATATATTTCTTAACAATTTGTTGCTATTCTTTTAGGAATTGTCTAGAATTGTTCCTTCTTACTTTTTGCTTTATCTGTAGTACTTTTTTATATGTAGTTTTTGACTACGTTTTTTATAAATTTACTAAGAAATTTTTGGGGGGGTTGAGAGAATGAACATAGGGTCCTTGACTTTATAAGTAAACTTTGGGGTGTTCACGGGTGCTCTGATTTATTTCTATACTCTTGTCTTGGTTAGAAACAGTTGATGCTAGTGAAAATGTGATTTCCACAATTGCATGCTATATTTTGTTCTGAAAAATGATTGCAGGTTGCATTGATGCTTTGCTGAAATAGTTGATTTTTCTGAAACCTTTTTGAGGATATAAGATAAAGTGGGTTTTTAACTTATTTTTATTTCTATTGTCTATTGCCAGTTTCTGTCTACTATGTGCCAAAAAAATGATGTCAATTTCTGATATGGTAAAATCAATCTCAGAGGTGTATGACCAGGGATCAACAAGTATTCGTGTTCTAAGTTTTTACATTTTTTATTATATCAACTTTCCTTTTTCTTTTGCAGTTTTTGGCTGGGGCTGGGTTTGAACCCACCACCTCCATCCTCCATATGGGGCTGGTGCCCTACTCCTTTGAGGCACAGGTGCCGCCCTATCAATTTTCTTACCTTTACAAGTATATGCTCTGGCATTTACTGACAAATATATATTTTAGTAGTATGACTCAATCTTTTATAAAAATATCTTACAGAATTATTTTTCAATAACTATAGAAGAAATACAAAATATTCTCAGTTTAAAGTTGCAGTGGAATAATTTAAACAATGTTTGGCTCAAACAGACTTTCAGAGATATATACCATGAAACCCTACACTTAACTTTGTAATTAAAAATGCATTTCTTTATTCAGAAAATAATTATTTTATTTTAGAAGTGAAGAAACTGACTGACCAAATTCTGTAGACTCTGGTAAAATTCTCACTGGTTCCAATTTTACAAAGGTATCTGAAAATTTTATATGACTGGTTCTACTTATGAAAACACAAAATAAAGGAAACTTAGTTTTTAAAAATTAGAGCAAGACATCAAGGACTTAATAATGAGACACCCCCCAAATCACCCCTAAAGTTGCCATACATAGGGGAAATATTTATAAAATATTCCGTACGTATTGGCCATCTCTTCATACAATTTTATAATGAATATTTTGTAAATAAGGTACACTTAGCTATAATCTCCCATTTTCCCTATGTATGGTAATTTTAGGGGCCATTTTGGCAACATCTTGGTATTTAAAATAGAAGCATAAAAATGTAAACAGCTTTTTGTGAAAGGAATGAATTTTTGATTTAAAAAGCTACAGGCAGAATGAGTTTTGTGCAGACAATTTTAATAAACATAATTCTGGCAAACACTGTACTACGCTGATAAACTTGGTAACCAAATCCGTACCAATGAGCCCGGACTGCTTGCTTAGTTTCCGCAAGGTAGCACACGGCCGCCCAACCTCTAAAATCATACCACTTTTATTTAAACCTCTCTTCTTGTAGATGCATACAATTCTCTTGCAAATCTTTGCTTTCCTTCAAGTTTATGAACCTTGACAAGGATTCTGTGGGTGGCTGGGAGCATCTGGCACTCCGCCTTCCTTCTCCCAAACAACAGAGGCAGCAGACAGTCCCACCATGTCCAGACACAGAGCCCTGCCGGTGATGGAGCGGCCCTGAGTGTGCACTCACTATGCACGCTCAGTTAGGGCAGAGAGGCCGGCCTTGTCTCATCAGTCTCAGAAGAAAACTTCTTGTGAATGTTACCTCACGTTTCATTAGGTCAATTTAGGCAAGGCTGGGCGTGTTCTCCCTCTTCTGTCCCACCCCTTCCCCTGGACCCCAGGGCTATCATCACCAGCGGCCACTTTTCCAAGAAAGGTAAGTTTTTGGTGGGGAAGGTGCTGTGGGAAAAATCTAGTTAACACATTACTACTAACTTGCAGATCTAAAGAACACACACCCCTACCCCTCATCTCCCCCCCTTCCCACCCTTCCACCTCCCCACCCCCTCTCACCCCTCTTGACCCCTCCCCCCTCAAGAGCTGTGTGCAAATTCCTAACTTGTGCAGTGAATGGAACAATATTGTATTTGGAATGTGGCATTTACTCAGGATCTGGGAAGTTTGTAGCAAATCATGTGACTCATGAGGTCACATCTTCCCCTTGTGCCCTTGAGTCTATTCTTGCCTACCCATCCTCCCTGCACAGTGTGGTGGGGAGCCCCATGGGGAGGGGACATCCAGGAACAACACCCCTCAGTCTGTGCAAGGTGCATCGGGGAGGTCCTGAAAGGAGAGATGCTGGAGCCAGCAGAAGACAGGAGTTAGAAGTCCTCATACTTGACAGTACAGTAAGAAGATTACAGTTAACAGGGATTTAGTGTCCATTTCAAAATAACTAGGAGAATTGGAGTATTCCCAACAGAAAGAAATGGTAAGTATTTAAGGTAATGGGTATGATAATCACCCTGATTTGATTATCACACATTGCACGCTGGTATTAAAATACTCAAGGAACCCCCAAAGATGTACAACTATTATATATCAATAAAATGACAAAAAAATTATATTATGGTGATGTCTGTGCAACACTAAAAACTTTAGAATTGTACACGTCAGATAGGTTTTAGAAGGCAGAGTTGACTTTGTTGGGTTTTCACAAGATTCATTGTTAATCAAGATTGTTCAGGTGGCGCCCAAAGCTCAGTGAGTAGGGCATCAGCCATATACACCAAGGCTGGCAGGTTCAAACCCAGGCCGGGTCAGCTAAACAACAATAACAATTGCAACAAAAAAATAGCTGGGC
>NW_003852429.1:15250303-15274314 GCF_000181295.1 Otolemur garnettii
AAAAAAAAAAAAAAAAAAAGAAAAGAAAAGAAAAAAGAAAGAAAGAAAGAAAATGGAAGCGTGCCTCACCAAACCAGTTCTCCTCTGCTCTTTGAGGAAAGTCAGCCCCACCATGCCACCACAGCTGCCCTCCAGAATCCCCATCACAAACCAGGTCTTTGATAAATGGAGTGTAAAAAGAGAAGTGCAATCTTGGCTGGGGTCAGCAGCAGGACAGCAGGCCTGGCACCCTGGATTGGAGCCACTGCAGGCCCTGGAGGACAAAGGTCCGCTGATGTGCCCTTGGAATAAATAGAGCAGCCCCCAGCAGAGGAGCCATCCCAGCAGCACTGTCACTCATCCAGGACTCAGGTGCCACCCCCTGAACCCTCGCTGGTAAGCGAGGCAGTCCCAACTCACACTCTGATGCTGGAGGAGGCGTTGAGCTACCAGCACAACCTGTTGTGTTAGGCAGATAGATTGTATTCCAACTCCCCTTGGAAAAAAGGACAAAACGTGGGTGCCCTGACTGCTGCTGCATGGTCTTGACCTACACAACTGCCCAGACAGGGGAAGAAGGGAACTCTACTATCTACCAGTCAGAACCTGGCTGCAAATTGACACAGAAGACTCTCTAGCCCAGGGGATGAGTAGCATAGGTAGGATAGAGTCTGCACAGTGACTTAGAACAACCTTGAGGCTAATTATCATGTCATGAGTTTAGATCTACATTGTAGTTCACACTTCCCTAGGGGCTTTCTGAGAGGATCAGGGGAGGTCCCCACAGGTAGTAAGACTCAGTGGTTCCAGGTGACCTCTGAATGCCAAGGTGGTCCCAATCTAGGAACCCAGACCATAATTACCACCTTCTTATGTTTCAACAAAGGGGCCCATTGGTTATCTGTGATAAACCTAAAGCAAGGTTGTGTTATTTAATTGCTTGTGAAAATGTCATGGGTCAAATTTCCAAAATGTCAATGAGATTCAAATGAAAATTAGGCTAATTCAAATCTATTGAGGCCAATTCCATACTTGGTTACTGTAGTGATGAGAAGACCAAGATACTGATTCGCTTTCAAGAAGCTTACAGTGTAGAGGCAGACACAAGACCTAAATACTTAAAATACCAGAGTAAAAATAATAAAAAATAAGAAAAAATGACATTTTATAAGTATCATTTCTAAATAGTCTCTGATTAACAAACTTCTAACAAGTTACCTGTGTACATAAACCCTTCATCTTACTGTAGAAATAATCATTTATGTACAGAACTCTTGGAGAACCCAAATCTCCCCACGGAGGTCCCCATAACCTCCTTGAAGAAATCCTGGGGTCCTGGAAGAAGCTTCTGGGGTCACTTAGAGAAGATAATTTCAGCTTCTCTTAGGGAGAGTTTCTGGCATCCCAAATCAAAACTCAGAGAACATGTTCACATAGAAACAACATAAAAATAGGTGGGCCATTTAAAAATAAGGTTAATACAGTGTTATATTAAAGGTAAAAGCTAATATGTGCTAAATAGATATTTGGAAGACTAGCTAGTAGAGTCTTAATTTACAATATTAATTTTTTTTCTTTTTTTTATTAAGTCATATCTATATAGATCATGAATACATTTATACCTTTGTGGGATTCAATGTGTTCATTATTTGTACAAATTGGAGTGTTTACATCCTATGAAATAACATAGCTTTCACCTAATTTACTTAATCACAGTGTCAAGACATTTGTGTTCTATACTTGATGGATTTGACTTGTACCCTTGCAATATGCTCCATTGGTGTGGTCCCACCATTAACCCTCCCTATATCAAACCACTCCCCTCCTTTCCCATCCCTCTCCCCTTCCTTCCTTCATCCTGGGCTATAGTTGTGATTCATCTTTCATATGAAAGTGTGAGTGATTATAAATTGGTTGGTTTCATCATCGTACTGAGTACATTGGATATGTTTTTTTTCCATTGCTGAGATACTTTACTAAGAATAATATTTTCTAGTTCCATCCATGTAAACATGAAAGAGGTAAAGTATCCATCTTTTTTAATGCTGCATAGTATTCCATGGTATATATATGCTATAATTTATTAATCCATTCATGGGTTGATGGGCACTTGGGCTTCTTCCATGACTTAGCAATTATGAATTGAGCTGCAATGAACAATCTGGTGCAAATATCTTTTTTGCCAAGTGATTTTTGGTCTTTGGATATACACCTAGTAGAGGAATTGCAGGATTAAATGGCAGGTCTACATTTAGATCCCTGAGTGTTCTCCAAACTTCTTTTCTTTTCTTTTCTTTTCTTTTCTTTCTTTTTTTTTTTTTTTGAGACAGAGCCTCAAGCTGTCACCCTGGGTAGAGTGCCATGGCTTCACTGCTCACAGAAACCTCCAACTCCTGGGCTCAAGAGAGTCTCCTGCCTCAGCCTCCCAAGTAGCTGGGACCACAGTTACCTGCCACAACACCTGGTTATTTTTTGGTTGAAGCCATTATTGTTGTTTGGCGGGCCTAGGCTGGATTCAAACCCGCCACCTTAGGTGTATGTGGCTGGTGCCTTAGCCGCTTGAGCCACAAGCGCCTAGCCCAAACTTATTTTCAAAAGGAACATACTAGCTTGCATTCCCACCATCAGTGCAAAAGTGTTCCCTTTTTCTACATCCACACCAACATCTGTAGTTTTGGGATTTTGTGATGTGGGCTACTCTTACTGGACTTCAGTGATATCGCAAAGTGGTTTTGGTTTGCATTTCTCTGATGATTAAAGATGATGGGCATTTTTCCATGTGTCTGTAGACCATGTGCCTATCTTTTTCAGAGAAGCTTCTGTTCATGTCTCTTGTCCACAATGAAATGGGATCACTTGTTCTTTTCTTACTAATAAGTTTGAGTTCTCTGTGGATTCTGGTTATTAGACCTTTGTTGCAAATATAACCTGAAAGCATCCTCTCCCATTCTGAGGGATGTCTACTTGCTTTACTTACTGTTTTCTTGGCAGTGCAGAAGCATTTTAGTTTGATCAAATCCCAGTAATGTATTTTTGATGTTGCTTCAATTGCCTGGGGGAGGGGGGTCCTCCTCCTAAAGTAGTCTCCCAGGCCAATTTCTTCAAGTGTTTCCCCTGCACTCTCTCCAAGAATTTTTATAGTTTGATGTCTTAAATTTAAGTCCTTTAACCAGTGAGAGTCAATTTTTATTAGAGGTGAAAGGTGTGGGTCCAGTTTCAGTCTTTTACAAGTCACCAGCCAATTCACCCAGTACCATTTGTTAAATAGGCAATCTTTAACCCAGTTTATATTTTGGATAGGCTTATCAAAGATCAAATGATGATAAGTGTCTAGGTTCATCTCTTGGTTGTCAATTCTGTTCCATACATCTACCTCTCTATTTTAGTGCCAGTACCATGCTATTTTGATCACTATAGATTTATAGTATAGTCTGAAGTCTGGTAGTGTGATTCCTCCTGATTTGTTTTTATTTGTGAGTAATGTTTTGCTATTCAAGGTTTTTCTGTTCCCATATAAAAATGAAGTACTAATTTTTCCAGATCTTTAAATTATGACAGAGGTGCTTTAATAGGGATCACATTAAATCTGTAGATTGCTTTGGGTGGTATAGACATTTTAAGAAGGTTGATTTTTCCCAGCCATGACCATGGTATGTCTTTCCATTTGCTAACATCTTCAGCTATTTCTTTTTTCAGAGTTTCATGGTTCTCTTTATAGAGATCTTTCACGTCCTTTGTTAGGTACACTCCCAGATATTTTATCTTCTTTGGCACTATTGTAAAGGGAATAGAGTCCTTGATTGTTTTTTCACCTTGACTACTGTTGGTATATATATAGGCTACAGATTTGTGAGCATTGATTTTGTATCCTGAGATGCTACTGTATTTACTATATTCCATGATCACTTCTAGGAGTTTTGTAGTTGAGTCCCTGGGGTTTTCCAGATATCCAATCATATCATCTTTGAAGAGTGACAGTTTTATCTCTTCTGATCCTATTTGGATACCCTTGATTGCCTTCTCTTGCTTGATTGCAATGGCTAAGACTGCCATCACAATGTTAAAAAGCAGTGGAGACAATGGGCAACCTTGCCTGGTTCCTGATTTGAGTGGAAATTATTTTAATTTTACTCCATTCAATAAAATATTGGCTGTGGGTTTGCTGTAGATGGCCTTTATCAGTTTAAGAAATGTTCTTTCTATATCTATTTTCTTAAGTGTTCTGATCAAGAAATGATGTTGGATATTATCAAAAGCTTTTTCTGCATCAATTTAGAGAATCATATGGTCTTTGTTTTTTATTTTGTTCATGTGATATATTATATTTATAGATTTATGTATATTGAACCATCCCTTGGGACCCTGAGATAAAACCCAACTGGTCATGATGTATAATTGTTTTGATATGTTGCTGGATTCTGTTTGCTAGGATCTTATTGAATATTTTTGCATCAATATTCATTAGAGATATTGGTCTATAATTTTTTTTCTTGTTGGGTCTTTTCCTGGTTTGGGGATCAGGGTGATATTTACTTCATAGAATGTATTGGGAAGTATTCCTTCTTCTTCGATGTTTTGGAAAAGGTTAAGTAATATAGGTACTAGTTCCTCTTTCAAGGTTTGGTAGAATTCTGATATGAAGCCATCTGGTCCCAGGCTTTTCTTTTTGGTGATATTTCTTTTCCTTTCTTTCTTGCTTGCTTGCTTTCTTGCTTTCTTTTTCTTTCTTTTTTTTTTTTTAAGTTTTTGACCTTTATTTGTCATCTTTTTCCATTTGACAGGAGAGGCAAGTAGCCAAATGCCCAGGCACTGACCCCCTGACCTGACCCAACCCAACCCCACCTGACCCGAGCTTGAAGGGAAGAATATCTAGAATCTCTCCCCACCCACCCCTCCCCGCACCGCCTCCCCACTGGGCTTTGAGAGGATGGATTTGTGTCCTCTGTGGAAGGAACAGCTCCATACCCAAAGAAGTTACAGGCCCAGGTGCAGTGGATCACCACTAATCCTAGCATTCCCAGCTGTTCGGGAGGCTGAGGCCAAAGGATCTGTGGAGCTCAAGAGTTTGAGGTTGCTGTGACTTATGATATGATGATGCCAGGGTGCTCTTCCCAGGGAGGTGGAGTGAGACTCTGCTTTCACTCACTCTATCTGGATAGATTAGAGGGGGTGGGGGGAGAAGCTCTTGTTAAGGATAGAAGATAAGGGCGGTACCTGTGGCTCAAAGGAGTAGGGCACCGGCCCCATATACGGAAGTGGTGTGATGGATTCAAACCTGGTGGCCCTGGGGCAAAAACGGAGAGGCGGATGGGGGAGGGGGGGAGAGGAGAAGAGAGAAAAAAAAAGCGTGATATTTCTTATGGTTGATGCTATTTCAAAACTTGATATAGGCTTGTTCAACATTTCCACTTCTTTCTGGCTAAATCTAGGAAGGTAGCATGTTTCCAAGTATTGGTCTATTTCCTTCAGATTTTCATACTTCTGAAAATAGAGTTTTTTTTAATATTCAAGATTTTTTGAATTTCTGAGGAGTCTGTCGTTATTTGGCCTTTATAATTTCTGATTGATGAAATTAGGGATTTTACTCTTTTATTTCTTGTAGGTTGGCTAAAGGTTTATCTATTTTATTGACCTTCTCAAAAAACCAATTTTTGATTTATTGATCTGTTATATGATTTTTTTTTCAATTTCATTTATTCTACTCTAATTTAATTTCTTTCCTTCTCTTGGGTTTGGGGTTGGAATGCGTTTCCTTTACCAGTTGCCTGAGAAGTCCTATTAAGTTGTTGACTTTCTCTCTTTCTGTTCTCTTGAAGAAGTCTTGCAATGCTATAAATTTCCCTCTTAGGATTGCCTTTGCAGTATCCCAGAGGTTCTGGTAATTCGTGTTTTCATTATCATTTTGTTTCAAAAATTTGGCAATTTCCTTCTTAATCTCATCTATGACCCAGCTATCATTTATCATGAGCTTATTTAGTTTCCATGATTTTGTATGAGTATGCAGATTCTTCTTGTTACTGAGTTTAACTTTTATTCTGTGATGGTCTGAGAAAACACAAAGAATAATTTTTTTTCTTTTTTTAAAAAGAAATCTGTAGATTTCTTTGGGTGGTATAGACATTTTAAGAAGGTTGATTTTTCTACAGATTTCTACAGGTTGATTTTAAATCTACAGATTTAAAAAAAAAAAAAGAATTTTTTATTCTTTTAAATTTGCTGAAGTTAGTCTTGTGACCTAAGATGTGGTCAATTTTGGAGGATGTTTCATGGGCTGATAAGAAGAATGTGTATTCAGTTTTGTTAGGATGAAATGTTCTGTAGATGTATGTTAAATCCAATTGTTGAATGGTTTAGTTTAAGTCTAAAATTTGGTTTCTTAGTTTCTTATTCGAGGATATATCCAACACTGGCAAAGGATGTTAAAATTTCTGACTATTATGGTGCTAAAGGAAATCAGGTTGCTCATGTCTGTTAGAGTCTCTCTTATAAATTGAGGTGCATTCTGGTGGGGTGTATAAATGTTAATAATTGAAATCTCATCATGCTGAGTGTTGTCTTTAACAAATATGAAGTGACCATCCTTATCCTTCCTTACTTTTGTTGTTATTAAAGCCTATTGTGCTATTAAAGTCTTTTGTTATTAAAGCCTATTGTGTCTGTGAATAAAATTGGAACACCTGCTTTTTTCTGATTTCCATTTACCTAAATTATAGATGTCCATCCCTCCCTTCACCCTGAGTCTATATTTATCTTTTAAGTTAAGATGAGATTCTTGTATGCAGCAGATATCTGGCCTGAGTTTTTGTATCCAGTCAGCCAACCTATGCCTCTTTAGAGGACAATATAAGCCATTCACATTCATTGAGAGTATTGATAAGCCTGGTAGTATCTTGGGTATCGTGCTTTTCAAAAGTCCAGTGGACATTTTTAATCCTTTTGCCACTGTGGAAGTTGAAGTTTGATCAAAGGTCTCTGAGTGGGTTTACTTTGGTGGTAGAGCATTGTGTTTGTCATTGTGGAGGATGGGTCTGAGAATATCCTGGGGAGCTGGTTTAGTTATGACAATTTTTTTCAACATGTGAATGTCATTAAAGTATTTAATTTCTTTATCATAAATGAAACTTAGTTTAGCTGGATATAGGATCCTGGGTTGAAATTTCTTTTGTTTTAGGAGGTTAAAGTTTGATGACCATCCTCTTTTAGCTTGAAAAGTTTCAGCAGAGGGATCTGCAGTCATTCTAATATTCTTCCCCTTGCAGGTTATGGTTACTTATGTCTGGCTGCTTACAGAATTTTCCCCTTCATATTGACTTTGGCAAAGTTAATTATAATGTGTCTAGGAGAGGTTTAATTTGGATTGAGTCATGCTGGGGTTCTGAAACTGTCTGCTATCTGGATTTCAGAATCCCTTGCCATGTTTGGGAAGTTCTCCTCAATTCTCTTTTGGAGTAGAGCATCTGGGCCTTTCAAAGCAACCTCTTCTTCAGGGATTCCTATCAGGTGAATGTTTGTTCTTTTGGAGTGGTTCCACAATTCTCTCAGGGAATGAACCATTTTTGCTCTGCACTTCTCTTCCCCTTTGAGCATTTGGGAGCATTCAAAAGCTTTGTCTTCAATGTTAGAGATCCTTTCTTCTGCCTGCTCCATTGTGTTACTGAGAGATTCTACTGTATTTCTCAGGTCTTTGGGGGCTGCAAGTTCTTGCCTCAATGTGTCAAAATCTTTGGTGATTTTGTCTTTCAATTCATTGAATTCCTGAGACAACTTTTGAATTACTCCTTGAAATTCTAACTCCATCTTTACCTTCATTCTGTTGATCTTATTTGCCATCCAAATTCTGAACTCGATTTCTGACATCTCAGCCATTTGTTTATGAATGGGATCATCTGGTGTGTCTGTTTTGTCATTTCTTGAGATAGTTGATCTACTCCGATTATTCACGTTACTAGAGTTTTTCTGCTAATTCTGCCCCATGATTATTTTTAACTATTTGGCTACATGGGCAGGTAAGGTGAAATTGGATTGAGGGCTCATGGAGTTATGGTTAAGCAGCACTTTGCCAAGGATCTGAGACTGGTGACTGTAGCTTTTTCCCCTACAGCTTTGCAAAGGACCTGTACAGTATTACAGTCTGAGGCTCTGTGGGGGATTAGGTGGCTCTGTCTTGTATTCAGCTGGTCTTTGTCTGATCCTAGTGGATCAGTGATTCTGGGTTGAAGTCTCAGCTGTGGGAAAATACAAGCAACTAAGACACCCCACCCACCATGGGCAACAAATGGAAGAGGAAAATCAATACTTCCCATTGCCACACAACCAGGGTACCAACTGAGAGGGTCCTTGGATGGTTGGCCAAGGTTAGAAGTTCCAAACCAATTGACCAAGTCAGTACCAACTCTCAAGTTGGAGAGTTCAAAAGGTCTCCAGCAACTAGATAGCAGAGGACTACTGGCTGTTCAAATGTGGCTCACTCTGGTGCTCTGTGGAGTCAGAAAGTCCTGCCCAGTAGCAGAGTTGGACCAGGGGGCTGGTATCTCTTTCCCCACCTTGTACCTTTTTCACATCCAATCACTGGTAACCCCACAAGGCTATGGTCCTGTTCCCTCCAATAAGCAGATGTGCCAGGGCTTTGCATCTGCCAGAGTCAAAGGAAAGTCAATGCCCCTTCAGCTGGCCACCACTCTCTGCCACCTGCCAGCTGGGGGAGCTGAGGCCTGCCCTCCTTGGGTACTCAGTGACAACTAAGGAGTGTTCCACTAAAAATCATTTGCTCACTTGTTATCCTCAGGTTCAGAAGTGAGCAAATGATTTACTCCCTTGGCCACTGTGCCTTTGCCCCAGCTGCTCTGCAACACCAGTATCCCTATAGGGCAAGGTCTGGCTTCCTATGGCAGTCCTCAGAGTTGGGAAGGTGTCTCTTCAAGATTAGACCCCGGCAGGATCTTTCTACTGTTGCTGAATCTTTGTGGGAGGTGTCCATGCACAGCTCTCAGGCAGTTTCCATGGCCAGGGAGGCAGGTATAGTGGCAGCTCAGGGAGCATGGGGTGCATGGCTCCAGTAGCAGGGCAGAGCATACATAGCACACAGTTCTGGCAGGGCAGGGCATAACTCATGGCACACAGCTATGTCAGGGTTGGGTGTGGAGCGCTCCATTTTGGCAGGGCAGGGGCTCAGCCTGCAAGTCTCCTCCCATAGCTGGTTTACACTTTCACAGAACCAAGCCCGACAGCCTCCCTCCCTTTGTCTGCACTACTGCTGGGCTCAATGTTACAGTGCAGCTTTTCTACCATAGGCCTTGCAATGCCCAGAGCTGGAAATGATCTGGTAGACATTCCAGTCTCTGCAGGGGTTAGGCTTCTGGACTGTCAGGTGAGGGGGGAAGGGTGAACTGGAAGTTCAAAATGGCAGGGAAAATGTTAGTTCAACTTTCATGCCTAGCAAGAGAGTGCTCAGGTCACAGCAGGATCCCTCTGGAGAAATAGTCCCCATTTCCTGAAACTCTTTCCCATGGGGTGAGCCAAGAGGTCCTCAATTCACTATTCACCTGTAGAAAACCTACAGTGAGCAAAACAAAACAAACAAAAAAACAAAATAAATAAAAAAGCAACTCTCTTGGGGGAGGGGACGGACTCTTGGGATGAGTTTTGTACCTGAAATTTGCTTTCTTGGAGTCACAGCTTGCCTCAGCAGAGGTGACGTGCAGTTATCACTCTTCTCTCTTACCTTGGCTCTCAGGCTTCAGCTTTATTGGCTACTTTCTGGTCATTATCTTTCCTTCTGGATGGGTGCTTCTGTTGAAAGCAGGCTCTAGTCGACCATCTTGTTCCTCCTTCCTACAATATTAATTTTATTAAAAAATGTATTCCAAGTCTCATATACCAGTCTTCCTCACAAATACATATTTTGGAAACCAGTCCATGGGTAAGCCAGGGCTGACTATGAAGGAGATGTCACAGGTGATCTCTGATTAATTGCCAAATTAATAGCACCAACAAAAAATTGTTATTGTGGCTCAGAGGCAGAGATATCTCATTTTTACCTGGGAGGTGGGTCAAATAGAACCTGGCTCTGAGGTCCAGAAGATGAAGGATCCCAAGATATTGGCCCTTGTAGCTCCTTGAAGGTGAAGACTGGTGAAGTGCTTTATAGCAACCCCAACTCAAAAAAAAAAAAAAAAAAAAAAAAAGGATTTGTGAAAATCAATCAGTAGCCAGAAAGTCCTTTCAGACCAGGACTTTTCCATTCTACCTTACTTTTCCTTGTGGTTCACATCTATAATCCTAGTACTCTGAGAAGTTAAGGAAGGAGATTACCTTGAGTTCAGGAGTTTGAGACCAATCTTAGCAAGAAGGAGATTCCATCTCTTATAAAAACAGAAAAACCCTGAGCAAGAAGGAAATCCCATCTGTACTAAAAACAGAAAAGTGAGACATGGAGGGGGTGCTTATAGTACCAGCTATTGGGGAGGCTGAGGCAGGAGGATCACTTGAACTCAGGAGTTTGAGGCTGACCTGGACAACAGAGTGAGACTCTGTCTCAAAGAAACTAATAAATAGATAAATAAATAAATAATAAAAATGCATTCATTCAAGGAATGGCAAATTCAACAGTCATAAGTAAGGCCCAATGCCTACTTTGGGGGCCAAGAGGCCCAGATACAAAATTTCACATGGATAATTGAGATAATATAGGTCTTCTATAACCCAATTTGATATTCTTATTTTCTATTGGTGATTATACCAAAAGTGAAATAACTAGAATAACTCATTAACCTCGACTCTTTGGTCCAGGATCTTTCTACTTTATAAATTACCAACTGGTTATGAATGAAAAGTCCCTGGAACTCCCACTTCTTTTTTGAGGTGACTTCAATGGATGCCTCACTAGTGGCCTGAGAGTTAACAAGGACACTTCTGCCTGTCTGTCTGGGGAATGGTCACAATTCAGGGGAGAACAGGCGCCCCATGTTTCTGCCACCCCCTGGTGAGCTTACTTATCTTATCTAGGACAGGAGAGTGCTCTTGGGAAGATAGCAGCGGCCTTGCACTTCACTCCCTCACATCACAGAGTTCTGTCGGAAGGATTCTTTCTGAAAGGGTGCTTCTTATCTTGTTTTACTTTGAAACCCCTTCAAAGAAGAGTTCTGACCCAGGCAGCTGGTGTCATGTGAGATAAGTTCTGCCTCCTGGAGGAGGGGACTCAGTGTGGTGAATTGCTTCCCTGCGCTTGGCTTGGTGAGCATGATCTGTTCTTCAAAAGCCACAGCCATATCAGGGTCACTGATTTGAGTCTTTTCTTTATTTTTGAGGTGGAATTCCTCATCAGCCTCTCTGGAACTTTTTTTTTTTTTTTTTTTCAAATAGTGCTGGCTCTTTTGCTGAGATTCATGCCTTTTTTTAAATTCTAAAACTTTGATTTATCTCAAAATGTGTGTGTATGCTGTCTGTATACACAGTTTTGCAAATAAAGTTACTTTATAATTGTGCACCAGTAGAAGCAAATAAAAGGGATTGTTGTGGGAATCACACTTTCATGTCTTGCTAAAGGTTCAAGTGTATGTATATGAGAAATAAATCTTGGACAAAATCTATTTAAGTGATAAAATCCTAATATCTCATCAGCCTTGACTGAATTAGCTATATTACAGCATGGCTGCATGTCCCTACAGTAAGAAAAAGTAGGTCACTGGTCGTCTGGGGTATGTAGTGTTTTCAGGTTAAGAACTATCACTACTCTGCTATGCTAATGTGGTTTATCTGGTAGGTAGTTATAAAATGCTATTTAAAGTCAAATCTATAAGTTTTTTTAAAAAACAATAATTAGTGATTTTCTTTTAAGCTCTTAGCATAAAAAATTTTGCTGCAAGAAAACTGTTCCCAGAAAATGGCCAAGTTATTTCAGCCCTGGTAGCAGCTAACATTAAAGAAATGCACATATGACTGGAAGTAGGCATATTTAGGCAGGAGGGAACTCTTGATGAAAGGACCCATTTTGGTGATGCGTGTTCAGCTTCAGCCTTGTTTTGACTTCAAGCCTCTGCAGTGTGGCGTGTGTGAGTGATTCCCTGCTGGCAAAGGCTCATGGGGCAAACGACTAGGGCATTGTAGCTCGCAGTGGTCCCTGGGGATTCTCAGAGTTGACTGAGGAAGACGTCTTGGACAAGACAGAAGCTCTAATTGTCTCAGCCTTCTTTGGTTGGTGTCATAGCTGGGAATCCTGCTAAGACAAATAGACACAATGGCTTACACTTCTTCCTCTTGAAAAAAGAAGAAAAAGAGAGAAAGAGAACCCCGGGCTCTTGTGGACATTAAGACTGGTAGAGCAACAAAGTCTAATTCTGGCTGTGACTTTAAATTCTTTTATGCATGGCTTAGAGATTTTGGCAACATCTTCATAAATGGGACTAAGGGAAATAGGGGCAACACTGATTTGGCCAGCACAGACCTCACAGCAGTCTCACCCCAGGCAGTCCCTTGCTTAAGTAGAATTCGGAAGCATAGCTTTTGCTGCGTTTGCACTATTAAAATGATGCAAAACAAGCAGGCCAGACACATTTTTGAGTTCTGAGTCAGGTGTGCCACGGTTGTATAGGCAGCTTAAAAAACCCATTGCAGTAAAAATGTAGATTGAACAGGAACTAATCCAGAAAGGAATTAGTAGGCCTGATGTGTTTTTACAAGGTGTTTCAAATTGATTGGTTAATCCTCATAACATCTGGAGTGAGGAACTACAGAAAGAAGCCCCATGGAGGGTGCAGCTAACTTTGGATTAGAATTTAGCCAACGTAATTAGTCCATTAAACCAGAGAAAGCAGAGAGGGAATTTGTTATATTGCATTTGGTTGATGGATTGCAAGTGATGCTTCATTTTAGGAGAAAATGAATTTTAAGTGTTTTAAACCCAATTAAGGTACAGTTGGAGCCTTTGCATTTTGAGCAAGATAAGCAGAGTGGCTTCTGGGCCTCCGTTTCATGATATTATTCGAATTGGAACATTCTCTGCTTCTTTTTATTTATCTGGCTCCTATCATCCTTTAAGGATGAACTCCAACGTTATCTCCCCCATGAAGACTTTTCTGCCTGTGAAAGTAGCTATGAGTTGCTGCTAAGCACTTTATTTTTCATCTTAACTACAACTCTGTGAACATTTTAAAGATAAAAAGAGCTGGGATGAATTTCTAATGAATTTCAAAGTCAGAATTCAAACTCGCGAATGCTCTGAGCTAATGCACATGTTTTCAGAAAAAGCAAAGTTTCCCTTCAGCCCTAGTTTATGTAGTTAATCTGCCTTTGGCTTTCATCTCGATACTTATTTAAATATTTTCACATTACTCTTGCAATTTGTCAATACGTGTATTGCAATTCTTTGAAAGCAGAAACTATAGTTCTATCTCTAATGAAAACTTCCTGGCAGTTGGGACAGTGTACAACAGATAGATATTTAATTATTGGTTATGCAACTTTATTATTTTTAGAAAAGTGGAAAGGGGGCTTATATGGTGTGGTCAATTTTTATTCTTACCACAACTGATATGGCTCATGTGTGGTGTGAAATGTGGAAACTTTTTTTTTTTCTTAATCCTGTTTTGAACTTTCCCAGTGGTTTTTATAGGATCTTCCCTCCAGGTCTGGAGGGCCTATAACATCTTGTACGGGGAGATTAGCATGAAGAAAAGTTTATGAAGTAAATAAATACTAGGATGCAAAGATAATCCTCACATGGAGAGACTACACTCCCTTAGGATGTAGCCAGTCAGCTCAGACCTATGAGTGTGCATTTTCATCTCCCTGTAGAGACCAATTCTGGCTAAATACATTTTAATAGCACTACTGATCTCCACTTCTTAAATCAAAAATATGAACTGGGGAGTGGTGCGGTAGGCTGCTCTTCTAAGATGTCTATTATGTTAGAATGCATTGATGGTCATCTTTCCTTATCTTTAAACAGAATTTACTATGTTTACCTCTGAGTGAATTTCCTTTCTCCGCAGAGATGCTATTTTGGTAGCGATCATCTCTTCCTGTACAAATGTCAAATCTACTTAGTAAGGAAACATCAATGAAGTGTTTCACTTGAAAACTGCACATGATCTTGAAGAATGTAATTAATAATACAACCAAAGCCAACACGAAGACGACTCTCACTTTTTTTCTCTTCATCAGGTCCAGGTGAGGTTCAAACTCAGCACTGGTCTGCAGGCCAATAATGTAACCACTGAGCTACAGCACCCAGCTGTGATATGAGCTACAGCACCCACTCTCAGAGCCAGGGTAAAGCTGTCATGAGTCACTTGCCACTCAGTGTGCTGGGGCAGAGAAGAATGCCCATACAACGATGCTGGCTGCATGAAGTAGAGAGGAAGGGAGTCAGTGTTTGGTGGCTCTGCACAGGCACCTGCATTTATTTCACTAATATAAAGGATACATTTGAAAAAATGCACTGAAAAGAGAAGTAAGCACAAATATTGCCACAACTCCATTACCTTTTGTATATCCCACACCCCATGTGGCAAAGGGAAATTGGAGATGGTTCACCATTTAGATCACTAAAAATAATACAATCATAGAACATCAGACTTGGAAAAGAATTCAGATATCCTCAGGTCAGCTGATTTTGGGGTAAGGGAGATCATTGATTTTTGCCTCCTAGGTAAGAAGCTCCTAAGATCTTTCAGTTGTGATTTAATTCCAATACAATGTGAATTAAATAGCATTGGTTCAGAGTCAAGGATCATTCACCCATTCGTTCACCCTCCACTCATCCAACACACACCTGTGGAATGAACACTGTGTCGGCTTCTGTGCCACATGATCCCAGGGATGTGTCCATGCATGAGTCAAGGGCTTTGCCTTTGGAAAACCTAAAGTCCAGCCTTACAATCCCACATGCCAATGTTTCATTCCAATGTTGTATAGCAGTTGTTAAAAAATTAGTGTTTATAGAATGCTAGGGAAATGCCGAGGAGAAAATAATTTCTTCTGCTTAACACAGTCTTTTAGAAGAGATGGCATTGGATTTAGCCTTGGAAGATGAAGGTATGCTCATCTGTTGGAGAAAGGGGAGAAAAGGAATGGTATTCCAGACAAGGAGAAGCACTAAGAGCATGTGGCGAGCTACCAAAACAGCACGTAACTTGATGCTGCTTCAAAGTGGGTAGGGACGTAGAAAGGATATTTTCCTTTTAACCTAGGGCTTTATTGGTCATAGGAAGATGGACAATTCAGTTTGTGAACTCATCTCAGAAACACTGCTACATACCTCATTGCTAAATATCACAGGTGTCACCTTCAAAGCACCTCCTTTGGGACGCTATGCACCAATGTCAATGCCTAGTCCCCCCTTCAAAGCAATTTTGAAACTCTTTCTGGAATGACCATCAGAGCTGTTGTACAAAGTCAATTACATTTTTGAACTCATCCTAGAAAAAGAGTTATATGCCTCAGTGCTGAGCATGGGCACCTCAAGCACTCCCTCTGGCCATCTGGTAACCTAGAGATATTCGGCAATGAGGCATGTGACACTTTTCATAGGGTGAGTTCATGAACTTAATTGTCCACCCCCCTCCCATGCATGTTGAGGATTATTTTGGTGTAGGTGAACACTGCATACCCATTTCTTCTGCGCTGCCTTGAGCAGGAAGCAGTGCTTATTTTCAGAATTCTGAGGTACGTTATGTAAACACTACAGCAGCCTTCACAAGAGGCTTATTTTCCCTGATTTAGGTAAACAGGAACCAAGTCCTGACACATTATCAAAAACAAAGACAGCTGGCAATAATCACATTCTGCAGGCACACAGCGTTTCTGACTTTTTTTTTTTAAAGAAAAAGATTAAAGAATAAAAAGTGCCATGTTTCCTAAATAGACATGCTTGACACCGAATTATGTTACATCTCCCGTCTCTTGTCCGTAACCCATTGGCAACTGCGTCTTCAGTTCACGTTTGCACTTGGATTTTTGCAAATCTTATTGCGAGAGTCCTATTGTTTCATTTAATGTTGAACTTTAGGGGTTTAAGTTGGTGATAAAGTCATAAAATAAAAATAATTTTTAAAAAGTACTTAGCCAGAAGTAGACAGCCTAGCATGAAGCTGAAAGATTTTTAACTGTTCAACATTAAGAGAATTGTGGGAAAATGGGATAATTTTTAAGGACAAGTAGCAAATTTAAAAACAGAAGAATAAAATCCTGTACCATTTCTTTAAGACGTACCAGTACTCTTGGGAGCCATTTGCATCTTATTTTTGTGTTTGCGTTTTCTCTTTGGAAATACAGTTGGTAAACGCCTGTAGAATGTACCTAGGAAGGATAATTAAAACCATTTCTGTCAGCCTTTTCTTAGTCTAACTGAGCCATCCATTCAGATTAGATTCAATACTCTTGCTGTAGGACTTTTCCAAGGCTCTGCCCCACAGTCCTTTTATTTAAATAGAGCCATGAGTTCATTTCCATATTGTTCCAACCGGGAAGCGCCCAGTGGTCCCCAGCTTCTCTTCGTCCTGGATCTTCTGACATACCAGCTGGTACAAAACTTGACATTTTTAAGACAGTATCTAATATGTCTTTATCAAAAATTGCCCATGCCAATTTGTTACTTCTTCTAAATGCTATTTCAGAGGAGCACTGGAAAAACGGTCAAAGAAATAGGATGGCTAGTTGAAATAAAAACTTCGGAGGCATGTGGTGTGGGCATCCTACCACCCCAGGAGCCCGAGCCGGCCTGGGAAGCATCATGTGAAAGCTCAGCTGTCACGTAGGAAGAGTCTGCAGAATTGCCTCAATTTTCTAGTTTTCTTTCTTTAAATACAGCTTTCACATCAGAAAACATTTTGCTTTCGTTTTATTTTTCGTTGGTCATACTGCTTATTTTTAAATTCCTTTTAAAATTTTTCTTGTGAAAAAAATTGTAAGTGCCTATAGGAATCACCTACTCATTAGATATTGCCTTCGCTTACACCCTAAAGCCGTCCGAGGCTGGTTTTGTAATACAAGCGTGGACTGTTCCCGTAGCCTCCTTTAGTGGTGTGGTTGATAAGCACTTACTAACTTTTTAAAGAAAGAAAAAGGGCCCTCTGATCTTGGCATCTATTTCCAGTCTCTCCAGAGCTCTAATAACAGCAGAGCATTTGTTTATATGATCTGTAAGGGCTGGTACGTTTTTGTTTAACTTCATTTGACAACTAGCAAGCACAAAGCATGATCAGGAGACAGATTATTTCATTTTGCTGTTACTGGAGAACAGTCCTCACTGTGATTGATGTAAGCATGTAGTTTTTCCTAGGTAGCTCTGAGTGACCTTTAAGATAAGCATTATAACCACATGTAACAAACCAGGAAACATTCTTCAGGTAAAATTCTTTCCTGCATACATGCCTTCATTTGCTCTTTGGGTTTTGACGGAAGTGTGATGCTTTTCAGCTCTGGTAATGTTACATTTCAACCGTGCCATACTTGATATGAAGGCAGTGATATTTCGAAGGAGGATTTGCCAAACCAGAGTCATCAGTGCCTCCCCTGGGAAATCTCATTTTGGAAAGGTTCAATGTTTAAAAATCTTTGCGCTATCAGAATTTTAAAAAGATTTTATGCCAAAGTATGCACTTAAACAAAAGAAGTTGGAAATATTTGAAAGTAAGAAAGTGTGCCAAAAGGACATACGAAGTCACGTATTGGAAAGACCATTGCAGAGCAGACCACCAGTGGCCTTCTCCTGATATTTCTTAAATATTTGGTTCTGATCCCTGAGAAGAGGGAATCTCGCCTGCCAGAGGCGGTGGCAGTGGGACTGATGGCTGCCTGTACCGTCTCTGCTCTCTGTCATTTTGTCACTGTGCGGCTTTCTATGTCACTTGTTATTCACTATCATGTCTTTTTTTCTTTTTTTTGGCTCCACAGCTGTCTGAGTTTATTGTTCCCATCCACTTCTTGGTATTGTTCTTTCTCAAAGGTATTATTTTCATTCACTTAGGATAATTTTCATTTCTTTAGGCTGGGTTGGCACAAGGACACTGGGTTGGTACAGTTGAGTCACCTTGCATTATTCTCACACACACCTTTTCTCTGATTTTCTGAAGATTATTATTTCTGTCTTATTGCCTCTGGAGTCCACTTTTTCTCATTTGATCCATGGGTGAGCACCCCATGACTGTCCTAGTACACACTTTGCCTGGAGTTCTCATTTCCCCAAAGTCACCTACCCATTTGCAGGATGCTAGAAGCACATTAATAAAGACTGAAGAGTTGAGAGAGAAAATAGTTCACTGAGCTAGCTTATTTTTCTTGAAATACAACAAACATCTCCTCAAGTCCTCCAGAGAGAAACTTGGGTGTAGAGAAATTTCAGGGAGCATACCCCTTAGTTATGGACAAGTTAAAAACTGAAGAGGTATTAATCTGGGGTCACTGACGCTTTACTGAAGCACTGGGGCTGGGCCTTGATGGGTGGACCTCTGAAACCTCTCACTTGATTTCAAGTCTCTATGACCTTAGGTATAGAAGATTGATTTCATTAATCATTGGTGTCCTGGTGTTTTGGGATGGAGGGAAATTTTAAGGTCTGAAAATTACACTGAACATTTCTTTTGTATCTGTTGAAATACACGACTGAGTATAAACTGTAGTGTATTTGGGAGCAAAAGTGACATTGGAGGGGGAAAAAGGCACATGACCTAAAAGAGAGAGAAGAAATTTAGACTATGTATAAGGAACTTCGTCTCATTTCTCTAGTGAATTCATGAATGTGATAGCTTACCTGTGAGTAGCTGTGACCACCTACTATTGGGAAGATGCGTGATTGCCTGGTATTGCTGGAACTAAGCTCCCAGTTTCAAGTTAGAGGAGACTAGTTTCTTTGTTTAATTTTGTTTTAAAAGGTTATACTATGGTTGGACCAAAGAAGATGTTGCTCTTCTTAATTATTTGCGATCTTAATATAATTTGATTTTAGTTCATCTTTCTAATGTTTCATAAACAAATGGACCATGCATATGTCACTGGGCAGTTTTCAAACTTTCATGACCAAGAAAAAAATGTATAACACAAAATAATTGTATCAAAAAGATTCTTTGAGTAAGTTAAAAATGTGAGCAAGTTCATATTATGATGACTAGTCCATCTGTGATAACAGCCCCATGTTATGTCCAGTGCAGACAAGGGATCAGAAAGGTAGTCATTTCTGTTCTGACACAATAAAGGTTTGTTAGAGTAGAAACAATCCGCTTAAACAAAGTGTTTCCACTATGATTCTGTGTAAACGTTCTTACCTGCCTTTGAATCATTCACTGATGGAACAAGTTCCACTCCCCAGATGAACTGGAGCACATTCTCAGACATCCCCTCCAGGGTCCAAGTATAACACTAATAAGGTAGAAAGAGAATGTGGGAATTGAGCAGGGTGACGCCATTGTAACTTCGATGACTTTATTCAAAGGACCTTGAAATTTTATAGGTGTATCCCTAATTTCCAGAAAGATCAAAAACATTCTCTTTTGTGTTGATGTGGGTATTGTGTTTATCTGAGTATCTACCAAGTACAGCAAATGTTTTTAAGTATTTTTGTCAGGTAAGGCAAAGAAATTTTTCTTTAATCAGCATATCTCATAAAATCAGTGAAAAGGTCACTGTATAAGGATATTAGGCCAGTTAAGACCAAGGGGTTAAAAGTAAAAAAAGGTTATTACTGGGGTTATGAAAACGTAGCTAGTGTGCAGGCAAACACTAAATCTATTTCCCCCAAGCATTACTAATGTAACTCTCAAGTAGCAGGTACGATCCTCAGGCATTAAGCATCTCACAGGAGAACACTTTTCTAAGTGTGAACAGCTCAATGTGTATGTTTGTGCATCTGAGCCCTCGCTCTCCATCACTTCGTCTGGAAGGTGTTGAACTTGATGCTGGGTTCTCAGTGAACTCCTTGTCTGTCAGCAGAGGCTCCCTGCCTTTCACAGATGTCCGAGGACTCAGCTTTCCTCATCTCTTACCCAAGTCTGGGTGAGCGAGGTGCAATGAAGCAGTTCCCTCAGATCAGACTGCACTGCTCTAGCGTAAGGTGTGATGCTCATCAAAAGAACAGACTTCTTTTTTTTTTTTTTTTTTTGAGACGGAGCCTCAAGCTATCCCCCTGGGTAGAGGGCCATGGCATCACAGCTCACAGCAACCTCCAACTCCTGGGCTCAAGCGAGTCTCCCGCCTCAGCCTCCCAAGTAGCTGGGACCACAGGCGCCCGCCACAATGCCTGGCCATTCTTTGGTTGCAGCCATCATTGTTGTTTGGCGGGCCCAGGCTGGGGATTCGAACCCGCCACCTTAGGTGTACGTGGCTGGCGCCTTAGCCGCTTGAGCCACAGGCGCCGAGCCAAAAGAACAGACTTCTGTATTCCAAATTCTAACACCTGTCCTACAAACAGGAAGAGCTGAAAAGTGAACGGTAGATTGTTGTAGATTTTCACTTTTTTTTCCAGGATGATATTTAATCTTTGTGGTCTTGATAGTGCTACAATGTTTACTGCTCTGGGGTCTGTTAAGAAGCCATTCATTAATTCTTAGAAATCTTCATCAAAACCTCAAAGAATTTGCAGTTTTTAATAAAGGTGCAACTGGCATTACAGTAAAAAACAAATCCAGCACTGAATCACGTGACAATGAAAAATAAGCTACTTACTAATATTTTTCACTTATCAATTCACCAAAAAAAAGAAAGTTTGAAGCACACTAAATGTTAAAGAAATATAAAAAATGCAGCAATTAAAATACAAAGAGAGCAAGTTAAGTTAGAGCAAGAAGAAAGGATGAATCAGACCTTAATAGTGCTGAAGGCAAATTTAGCTTTCAGCTTCTGGAAATAAATTTTTTAAAAGGATCAGACTGGATTAGATTAGATTAGATTTGGTCTTTGGAGTTGTCAGATAAGAGGAAAAAATATTTTAAAAAGTAGTGGAACATATTTTTAATTGGCTTAATTCTACAAAGCATGCTTAGAATATGGATTCTAACAAAAATACATTCAGAGGATCATTTTGCCTATGGTTGTGCAGGAAAGTTTCCTGCCTAATCAAATCCCACCATTATCCATCCTCAGAGCATCATGTTTCTGTCCTCCAATGTACTTAACAGAGTTGTGATTTATGTGATTATTAGTTGTATTTTGAAGTAAATTAATGTAAGTTCTGTGAGAACAGTGACCTTGACTTTTGTTCAACCTTCTTATTTTGGGTACAGGGCTGGTGCAAGGAAGGGCCCCACAAAGATTTGCTGACTGAGTGAATTCTTCTAATGAATGCCTTTTACACCATCCTCTGAAATCTCAAGACATTATATTACAATTCCACCTGTGTGATAAATTTTCTGTGAAAGAGTGAAAGTTCTCATTTGATCGTTTGGGGATTTGATGAAATGATTATGAAGGATGTTGACTTAGAAGATACCTAGAGGAATGTGTAAGTCAAATGTTCCTTACATTGGCCTGTCTAAGATTGGTTGGTGAGTTCTGGCAAGTGCTGGCCCACAGGGAGTTTCCAATTAAATGTTCTGAAACACAATGTTCTAACTGTTACTCATTAAAGAAAACTCTACGCTAACATTGAAGTGGAACAGTGCACATTCTTGTATAAGATTTCAGAGTTTGGGCTGTATTCTGGCCTACATGGTGAGCTCTGTTCCTTTCCCTGAGACAAAAGTGTGGTGCAAAGGGGATAACAGGGAGATTCTGGGTCAGCTGAGCCTGGGTTCAAGTCCCAGTTCTGCCATTTGATATCTGCCTGACCCCAGGCAAACAGTCCCACCTAAATTGCAGGTTGGTTAATCATAAAGTAGAGAAATGACACCTGTTACTTTTCAGAATTGTCCTAGAGGTAAGTGACAGTGAATGAAAAGTGTCCAACACATATAAGGTAATACAGAGGTTGTTTTTTTAAGGGATGCTTTCTGGGGTATCATACAGGGGGCAAATAATGTCATTCAGCTTCACAGAAGGTATAACTAAGTCCCTGGAGGAAATTCTGGAACCAGGATGACTTTTGGGGTCATCAACATGATCCCAGAAGTTTCCACAACACCATCTAGTCCTCAGTCACTAATTGCTAAATTAAGAATAAATGAATACATCAATAAATTTGGATCTGAAAATCACTCTGATTTTTGTTTAGTTGCAACTGAAATAAAATCCTAAGGTCAAGAAACACAAGTTTGTTTGAGCTTTTCCATTATGCTTTCCACGTCTAGTGGGCTTACCTTTTGAAATCTGAATATCCTTGGAGATTAATGAATTTACAATTATAATTAATTAGTTTTCCATTTAGGCCAAAATGTGTTCTATCTCCTACTCGATGTTATATAACAGATCTTAAAATAGCATCTATGTTCTCAGGCTTGGGTAATGTGTCCTAGGTTTATTTGCCCACAAATTATTTAATGAGAAATACTGGTTATTGTTACAGCCTATTTTTTGGTACATCTTTGTATTCCTGGAAGCTAGCAGGCGTTCAGTGCACTTGGTGACTAAATAAACAAGTGCCTTCTATTTAACATCATTTAGAATAAGCCTTTGCTTTATTATAGTCTAGGTGTCCCTAATTTGCATCATTGCTTTATCTACTAAAATTGGAATATTCAAAATGTCCTTTATAAGAAATCTATGTTTCATTGAGAGATAAACAATCCTTTCTTTGTTCAGGGAAACAGATTTAGATTTTAATAACCTACATTCTCCCATCTGCTCTAACTATAGATTGTACATACAATTTATCATTATGACAGGATGATGCTAGGTCAAAATCACTGGGCAGGAACAGCATCCAGAGTCCACATTTTTTCCCAACAAAAAGGCATCATGTCCTTTGTCACTGCGAGCAGGTCATTTTTTGAGTTTGGAGAGTTACCAAGTGGTGCAGCAGGAAAAAGCACTGTGACCATTTCAGAAAGATATGTGGCTAAACATATAAAATCATAAAGTATATCAATTTCTAAATATTCAAACAATTATCCTAATCATCTAAAAGTGGTGTAAAAAAACGAAATATCCAAGCTTAAGAGGTAAAAGATTTTTGTATAAAAGGTATTTGAAAACAAAAAGGGTGTCTATCCCGCCATCTCAAAATGTCTGAAAAGAAACGTGGATTGATACAAATAGGGAGTTTGGGTTCTGGACACTGACTCTGCGATCTTGGGGGTGCCCATGCTGGGGGTGGCAGAGCGCAGGAAGCCCTTCCTGGGGGGGATGGCAGAGAGCAGAGAGGCCTTTCATGGGGGGCATGGCAGAGTGCAGGGAGGCCTTTCATGGGGGGGAAGGCAAGAGTGCAGGGAGGCCTTTCTTCCAGACTGCGAACCTGCCTCTTCAGCAGGAGTGTGGCCCTCGGAAATCCGAGTGTTTTGAGACTTGCCCTGGGTCCTGCTGCACAGTGGCCATTGCTACCATTTTCTCACTAATTCTGATAAAATACGAGCTGCATTAGGTTACTAATGTTTTTCTGAAAATCTATTTTGTTTAAATCTTCTAGAAGATTGTACCTACTATTGTAGAAACAAAGCAAATAGGAATGGCGAGAAAGTGACCAAGGGACATCCTGTGTGTTTATTATATTCAGGTGCTACAAGTAGTTGGGGGCTGTGACCCTGGCTGCTCCTTGGGACTCAGAAAGCTGAATCCACCTGATGAACACCTCTGGAGGGGAAAGGCGTCTCCACCGTCAGCGACCCGGAGCGAGCATGATCCAGGACCCTGAGCATGCGCACACAAAACCAGACGGAACCCGGGGGTGGAAGGAGGGTCCGCGGCAGAGGGTTAAGGCCGCACACTGTCCCTGCAGAACCACAGTCTTGGAGGGATGTGACTTGCCAGTCTCCAGGGAGATGAGACACTTCACTGGGTCCTTCTGCAGCGTAGATCAAACACCATCTTCCCATTGTGTCTATTTCTCCTGTTCAGATTTCATCATGGTATTTATTAAATATGCTGTTGAGAAATAAGTTGACTTCTTAAGTACCACTGAGGAGGGTGACCTTGACCCAGACAAAGGGACAGGACCTACACTCAGACAAGAG